>NC_051220.1:20903968-21222718 GCF_015220715.1 Pygocentrus nattereri
TGTTTTACACAGCAATGCCAAAGTATAGTGAACAAGCAGGAAAACTAGACAATACAAAATTAATGAGTGTATCATACATTCTTACATCAGCATGTACAGACTTAAAACTTTGGTTTGTAAATAGCCCTTACACATAGGATCACATGCCAATGTTGTGCCATGCTGGTGGAAAAGGCATCGCTGAGTAACAACCCTCATTACAGCACCCAAACTCCAGCACCATGTCCATGTCCAAAGTTGCATTCTTTTGATTCCAGTGATCAGTCTGCCACAAAGATCCCAGTCTTTTCAGTAGTGTTAATGGCTAGATGACTGAATAAGTTGAAAAAAAGAAGCACTTTCTGGCTCAATAGGCACAGATGCATATCTATGGTGTGTAACAGGGAATTTTTTGGACTTCACAGTAAAACAATGAGAGCACTGGTGTACAAGGTTGAAGATAAGGCTGTGGTATTCTTTGTGAAGGGAGTAGTTGTCCTGCCCAAAATGTGGATGTCAGCCCTAAATGTGGCAAACAGCATTACAGAAAAGGGTCATATTTCAAGTGAAATACATCAACACTAAGCAAGAAACTTTTTTTTTATAGCAAGACACAAGAACCATTTATTCGGACATCTGCTGAGAGCAACACTTTTAAAATCCTTGGCATAAAAGTATCTTTTGTAACAAATGCTCTCAAATTCAGCCTGTTTGACTAAGTTCTAGCCAATCTCTCCTTGAATCCATGGACAAACACTGCAAGCTCTTGATAAAATAAGTGTAAGCTCTCCCTTGTATGTTCCCATCTAGAACTATTCATTTACTTATTTATTTATTTTATTCTAAAGAAAAATTTGTTTTCCTTTGTTTTCCAGTTGAACCCTAGGGACTTTGCAAGTCAAGCTCAAATGCTTTGACCTAAGACTGACCACTAGGATCATGGACAGAATTTCAGTAATGCTAGGGAGGGTCAGCATACTCCTGGCAGCTGAGACATGTGCACATGTGTATGTGTGTTTGTGTGTGTGTATGTGGTCGTATTTATGTGGAATTTACTGTCTCTGACCCAACATACCTAAAAATAAGCCACACATGCTGTGACTTTACAAATTAATTAATAATCACCACAGTTGAGACATGAGGACTGGAGCGAGACAACGTACTGCCTTCCTCAGACTCGGTCCAAGCTTGGTACTTGTTGGTACCCTGCTCAAAGAAATGGTTCAGCCGAATATAATTCAAATGTGCTGACTAGCCTTTCAAAGAATGAAAGCTAGTGAAAACTTTAGTAGGAACAACATTGCTCTTGCAATACACCACTGAAGTCATGTAGCAGTCAGCCATTCTGTAGTAGACATCATGCCCATAAAAGAACTCTGGCAGATATTCCCCATGAGAAGAATGAGTGCCATTTAACTGCCACATGTGACAAAGCTTGTTAGTTTGTATTGATTATTATGGTGAGGTTGCCAGTCTTATGGTATCAGTTCAATGTACAGCACTATTACTTGTATTTTGACTCCTTAATGGCCTTGAGTTTCAGAAAATCCAGGAAAAATGCATGTACAGCAAAATGTATTGGTTCATTTTTGTTTGCCACAGTTCGTGATGGTAGTAGTTTCCAAAAGCCACCTTTATTTTTCCCCACAGTGAAAACTGGCTTAGACCTAGAATTTCTAATGGCACCGAATATAGAATGATCGTGCAACTGCAGAGATCTGTGTCAACAGTCTTGACCACTGATATTGTTTTTATATTGAGACAAAGTTTTTTTACCACCACGTAGGATTCGGCACTATATGATATTGTTATTACAATAAATGATGCTTTAATAAGCTTTTTTAAGCATGTTGTAATCAGTATTTCTGCACTACTGACCAGCCACACATACACATGCACACACTTTCTAAGCTGCTTATCCTTCTGAGTTGCAGGGGGAGCTGAAGCCTATCCCAGCAGTCTTTGGATGGAAGGCAGGATACATCCTGGACAGGCCACCTGTCCATCGCAGGGCAGACAGACAGACATGCCTAGGGGCAATTTAGCATATCCAATTGGCTTGACTGCATGTCTTTGGCCTGTGGGAGAAAACCAGAGCACACAGAGGAAACCCACACATGGGGGGAACATGCAAACTCCATACAGAAAGGACCCCAGTCACCCAGCTGAGAATCGAACCCATGCTCTTCTTGCTGTGAAGCGGCAGCACTACCCACTGTGCCAACTGCATTTTTCATTAAAAGCCTCACTGATCCAAGAGATGTAGATGTAGTGTTGCACATAATGTGGAACGTTGGGTGAGGGGATGACATTGTACAAAACACTGTAATCATAGCTTTTGCCATCTTTTTGCTGTATTTCTAACAGCAACTTCAGACATGAGAATCTGAGATGGAATGAATGCACCAATGCAACACGTTTTTTCACTGCAAATGATGATTCATGTATTACATAGTGGAGAAAGTTTCTTTCAAAGATATTTTAGTTTGACACTTTTGACCAGGTGTCAGGAACTGAGGGCGTCATTTGAGGACAGATGTGTTCTTGCTCTAACACACAGACTAAACCTGGCAATCAGCTGATGAGTTCCTTCAGATGTGTTTGGGAAGGATAATCAACACACTGTGCAGGAATCTGGCCCTCAAGCACTGCCTTAAACTGTAAATAAGCACTGTGGGAAAAATATTCAATGCCAGCATTTGGTCAAATTATAAAATATAGATCTTTAAAAGGGCCAAATTAGACCTAATGACTATCCTCCTGTTTCAATACCGGATTTAACATGCCCTCTTCTACTTGGTCTAGTCATTTCCTCTCAGGGGAATCCCCAGCACCGCCATTCTATTATTTTATTAGCTCAAGTGAAGGGTTTTAGGTGGGCCCTCGAAGGGGCAAAAGACAGAGTGAACACCATTGTCAACTTTGCTAGCAGAACCCAGAAGTCATTACAGCCTGGCACATTTCCCATACCAAACCCGAAAATAACTGGAGATAAAGTTGTTTATAAGCCATAACGCTAAACTACTTTAAAATGCTTAATATTTCAAAATAATTTGATTTGCTGGGCTTTAGGTTACAAACTACTCCATCTCGTATGCATACTGTGATACAACTTTATCACTTTACTCAGCTAGCTGGCTAGTTAGCATGCGAAAGGCTACATGGCTTACAATAACAAATACAAAAGAATGGCACAGTGCTACACCAAGTTTATTGACAAAGTGATTACTCACAAACTTTATGTATGTTATGCTTAAAATTATCAAAATTATTTTTGCTTTGCAAAGTTTGCAAGGCTAGCTGATTATGTAGCTAGGAAAACCAGCATTGTCCAGTATGGCTGCTCACCAGCAAAACCAGCATGTTGTGTTTTGGATACTGGTATGCTGGCTGAACAATCTGCTGTCCCCTGCTTGCCTTCTGCAATTAGTGCCCACTTGTGTAATATAGATGTGATGCACATCTAAGTGGTGAGGTGAAGTGGGAGAGGGCAAGTTAAAAGATTTGAAACAGGGATTGGGGACTCCAGTCCTTGTGGGCCATAGCAATAGAGTGTCAGATGAGGGAAACCAGTGATGCCTGCACATGACATGCCTGGACTAATGCATTGTGTTTTTGTTTGTTTGTTTTCCTGAATATAAACAATATTATAATCTACTGATATATTTAATCACTCAGCTCTAAGTGTTAGCCACTGTAACATAATTTGTTAAACTATTTTCTTAATGATGCTGACGCAGGGATGCATATCTAGTCTTCTGGTAATGGAAAGTAACGTGACAGACATTTAAGAGTGCATGAGAATGGAATACAGATGTCGTGTCAATAGCTAACACTCACTTGCGAAAGGGTTGCTTCACAACATGCCACAATATTCAGCAAGAGCAATGCTGCCCAATCTGTTACAACCTCAGACCTAAACTATGCATAAAAAAAAAAAAACACAATAAGATTTTTAACTACTTGTCAAGATGGGAGGAAAAAAGTGACTGGGCTGGATCACGAAATCAGCAAAACAACAACTGGACTTTTTCCAGTCAACTCCACGGGTGTGGGTTGGCTTTTCTAGGTCATGGAATCTTCATTTATTAAGAAGTCTTAAAAACAGAGAACAGCTTTCAGCCTTTTAAAGTGAATTACAACAAACTAAATTCCATTCACTGCCTCCAACGAGCTCAGACTCTACTTGTGGTTGAAGAGTAGCTCCAAATAGTGAGTGTCACTAGAATAGTAAGTCTAGAATAGAGAGTATAGGTGACAAACAGATGAGCTGTTTCCTGTATATTAAAGAAGCCATGTCCTATGTTTTTCTTGTATGGTGTTTTTATTCTTTGGTGTCCATTTATAACATGAATGTGGGTTTATGAACCAAAAGCAATCATAATTCATTGTTACATGACCATTTTCCAACCTCTCTTACTTCCATAGAAATAAACAGCTACAGTTCTCTTAAAACTGATGTATGTAAAAGACTTCTGATTGGCTGTCTTATATTACACATCGATCAGAAAGCAGCTCAGGCTGAATCACTGTTTATAACTTTTGTGTGAATGGGTGGGGCTAAACGGCTAAACTGCTGAAGGCTGAATAGGCTGATTTAAGTGCATTTTGTGACATCACAAAAACAGTGATTTTAAAAAAGGCTGTATTGAGTCGACAGTCCAGGCTACATTTTGAAACTGCACCAGATTTTAATTACTACATATAAGCCTCTGCTAAAACTGAACCAATTGATGAAAATATCCAATTGTGATTTTTCTGGGCAATACTGCAATTTAAATGCAGTAATTTTATCATTATAACTATACAGTATAATTTATAAAATTTATACAGTATAATAAATTACAATTATATATTATAATTGAGCTCCGGGTTTAATTTTACCAAGGCTTGCAGCACATCAGTTTTTTCAGACTTGAAGCTTGAATGCTGACCAAAGCTTGCTGCAAAACTGCATTTTTTTAAAAACATGATTTCAGTATAAAAACGATTCTTTGTTTAGCCCTACTCTCTTATTTAAAAGAGTAGAGACAAAAATCAGTTTTTAATGATATGGGTCCTTTTAAGACCTACTCAACCTTAAACACCCCCATGTTACAGCTTCCAGAGGTGCCACTCAAGTTAGGGTCGGTGGGTCACCACACATATTTGTACCTACTGACTGCTCTGCTGACAATACAACTCATCCTCAAAACAAGCCTTATGGAAATAGCCATCTGCACTGAACCATTTCCTTCACAGTTTTTTTTCCCTTTTTGCATTGCATGTCTCAAAGCCAGGTTGTTTTCAGTGGGGGAGGTTTGGCGGGGGGGGGTTTCCTCTATCATCTCTTTGTTTTGGAGCTGCACTTTAAAGCCTGTCTCAACCTGTACCGCACGCTCAACCATTGGCCCGTAACATCCAAGAGCGCTGCAGCTAAAGCCTGATCTACAGTCATATACCATCAGTTTTGCAGATATTTAGATCAATTATATGGAAATTTACAGCTTACAGGCAGAATCTCTAGCATATCTGATTTAATGCAGCTTTTGCAAAAGGTTCAGGCATTCCAAAGCTAGATAAGGCGTAATGTATAACATTTCAGATGAGAATCACATTAAAAAGTTAAATGACCCTCTGGGTTCATGCAGTCTCTTTGTGGTTTAATATGGCTTCTTCTAGTTTAGAGGCTGGGCAAGGGGATGTCCAGGTTTTGGAGTTGTAAAAATGTAAAAAAAAATATGAAGCCCACTCCAGCAAATCTGCTTTTAAGCTTAAAATAATATCTGCATTTGCCCTAAATAAAAGCATATGATGTAATGCATGAGATGAAGTTGTAAATGCATATAATTGGGCTGTTCAGTACAACATAAATAGGGCTGTCATGATTACTTGATTATATCAGTTATTCAATCAATTACAATTCACCTTCTCAGTAAATACACTAAGATAAATGGGCAATTTGTATGATATGAATATATGTTTTAAGTTCTTCTAATTGTCTCTCTTACAGGAATAAACAGACTCTTATATTCATGTGAATGTAAAAAGTCAGAGACCACAGAAAGAATACATTATGAAAAATACACAGAAGTCTCAAAACCTAAATATGTTTTTCAGTGTTTAGTTTGCTCACTCTTTGCCTTTAATACAACTTCCGTTCTTTTCACCAGACTTCGCAGAGATGTTTTTCAATGCTTCTTGTAAAACCTCCTAAGTTTAGTCTTAGAAGTTGGTTGCACTTGAACACATTCTGTGATGCTAAGGTCACATTTGCATATTTTTAATCACATGGTGTTTTTATATACATACATACATACATACATATATATATATATATATATATATATATGTGTGTGTGTGTGTGTGTGTGTGTATATGTATCAATAAATCATCTAAATAATTGGTAGATTATTTAAGTAATAACACAATTGATAGCATTAAAACTTATAAGAAGGGCTTAAAAGTTGAAAGTAAAATGCTGTTTAGTTTCTGCATGAAATAATGAGCTGCAAGCACTAACTGAATATTGTGTTCTGCCACCAAAGAGTTTCAGTGGCTGAAAATCAATGGCACTATCCGTGTGACTGGCGTGAGAGCTGACACCAGCAAAGGACCCTCTCTCACAAATGACCTTCAGGTCACTAGTCAATGAGAAAGGTGACTGAGCCAAAAAATCCAGGTCAGAGAGCCGGGAGATTACTTCTGCCCGACATGAAGGAATACAGACAGCATGGAGAAAAGGTCACATAACAGAGGGAGGGGGGAGACAAAGAAAGAGAGAGAGAGAAAGAAAACAAAATCCTAAAAGCCACTTGACCACTCATCTAAAATCTCTCTGCATTAACCCAATGTATGGCCATTCCATTCATTTTAGCACACCATATCTGAAAACCAATCTAACACACTCAAAAAGATTGCATGCCAAAAATAACATCACTAACTACTACTGCTAAAATTCATTTCACAGTATATTCCAAATATATCACATAGTGAAGGTGTTTGGTCATATTTCAGTATTAATAAAGTTAATGAACACATGCATCCTGAGTACTGCAAAAAGAATGTCTTTGAAAACAGGAGGAGCTTGTGTTGATTAAACTTTTTGTTCTGCTTCTATTCAAGTTAAACTAAAGAGACCCTTACACAGAACTTCAACCAGACGGAAGCCAGATTTACAGAAAGAAAGAACTGTGTTTATATAGATTTTACACACTTCTTATAAATTGTTCTTTCAAAAGGATGCAAATGTTAACCAAGTTAACTGATAACTACCAATACAGCTGTTACTAAAAGTCAGTATTACTGAGTAGTACCATTGCCGCTGTATTGTTATAAATGATGTATCAGCCAGTGATAATACTAACTCTAAACATTCCTTGGCTGCAGCACTTCGCATTTGAACCCACAAGTTCGCAAGACAAATGGAAACAACTTGTAGCCTGAGTGCAGTGAAGAAATCTCAGCAAAGCGTACACAAAGGACAGCCATCTAATTCCCCTTTAAACAGCTGGAGGCTCCGGTTGTCCCGGCTGAAAACTTTGGCACAGTCGCCTGACAGATTCCCCCGTTAGCTCCACTTCCTCATAAGAAAACAAAGGAAGCTGAGGAGAGCAGAGCACTTTGAAACTGACCACGTCTGCCCGGCTCCAGCTCCCGCTCCTATGCGCTCCCTTTTGTCCTCGGGACGCCTCTCTTCACCCCCATGACACCAGCAATAAATGTAACTGTCGTTGTCTGGCTATCTTTCTCTTTCTGAAGGAATGACTCTGACTCTTACCTCTCAGACAGAACATGGTCTCCTCTTCAGGCCAGCGGTTGTGGGTGTGTGTGAGTGAGTTTTAAAGTGTGTCAGAGTTTTCAGTGAGAGCGTTGTCCTCACGCAGCCTGCTGTCCTAATTGAAGCACCCCCCCCCTCCCCATCCCAGTGTGCACTCACACAGGTTCATAGATACCGTCTCTAACCCCCTCCCTTGCTCGCTCTCTTTCTCTCTCCCCCTTTCACACATTCACACACATACACACTGTTGCTCACTGCCGAAGTGGCAGGCTGCCAACTCATGTGCTATGGGAAAGTGCTATTCTATCCCGATGTACATACTACTGTGGCTGCAGTGTTGCAACAAAAGGGTGAGACTACCATTCAGTTATTTAAATTCCAGTCAAAATGGCCATAAAGTGCAAGTAATTCATGTTTCCAGAAAAAGCAGGTTAGAAGAAAAGATGAAAACCGATGTACCAGAAAATGACACAAAAGCCACAGTAACTAAATATAACATCAAACTGTTCATGATTTACTGTGTGCACCTTTAAACTTCATTACTTCTTTTTCCGTTCTTTTTCCATTTCTTTTATTCTTCTTTTCTTCTCTTCCTAATGGAGACTTGCTTTGATTTTTTTTCAATGAAAACATCTTTAAAGTTCAGCCTTAAAAGTTGGTTTACTTTTCTGCTTCTCACAAACCAAAGGACCCAAAATGAATTGAGTGACCTTGAGTTCTGGACTCTGGCTCTGAGGTCTGGACTTCTCTGAGAACAACAGCAGCTTCTTTGTTTAACCCCTTACCAAGCCAAAGTTTTACTACACACTTCTATAATCTAAGAAAAGCTCCATTAGTTTGCATTGAAGTCCCTGTAGTTAATGAATAATAAGCCTTAATATGTAATATGCCTGGAATGTTAAAGGGTTAATTGGCATATTTTCTTCTTTTCTGTTTTCTTTTCTCAGTTACAGCTTCTTGACAGCTACACATCCTTTCAGACCCAGAACACTGAGTTGTCTTCTCAGAGTGGAAGGACAGAAGGACTGTGTACATACAGTTTTGGTGGGTTTTTTTGCCATATTTTCTCCATATCTTATCATAATCATTTATGGACACCAGTTTTGGAAATTTCTGTTTTTGTTACTTATTTTTCTTTGACTTTCCCTTCCTTATGTAAGTGGATTATCTTATATCTAGAAATCTCTCCTGAAGAATGCCTTGTTGAAATGTGAAAATGAAATAAATGAAGGATGGACTCGAAATAAAGAAAGGAAAAGAGAGAAAGAGAGACAGAAATGTGACCACAGCTCCCTCTCGCCTAGCCTCAAACCCCAGCTGCAGCTCGGTTAAATGTTCCCTACTTGGCTGTCAGCAGTCATAGGCTTTGGACACACAAAAAAAGCTATAAAAATAGCCAAATCCCCTACACTGAATGGTTTATTACCAAAACAAGGCCGCATCCTGGGCTACCATTTTAGAGAAACTAATATTTCTAAAATAAATGCAAAGTGGATAAGTACATGCAGGACATTGTAAGGAAAAATACTACCCAAAAGAAAACTGGATTGAATTGAACTAAAATCAACAATGCAATGCAAATTCTGTAAATTCCCCTTTAAGTTTCACAATATTGCAAGTTGTTTCTGTTCTGTAGAATCAATGTACACAAAAGCCTATCAAATTCATCCAAAACAACTTTGCAATAACACAATTGAACAGCACCTCGTTTTCTCACAACTAAATTCAAAGCAGAGAGAGGTCTGATGTGAAATGGTTAATCTGTAGAGAAAAATACCGACTTACATTTCTTTACAGTGGTGGTGATAGGAACCAATGCAAAATTTGCCATTTTATTTACTATCCAAAATCAGCAGTAAACCTACACGTGTCTTGATTTAGTATGCAATGTTGAAAATGGTTAATTAGTAGTACATCTGAAAAAAGTTGTTTTTGAGGACTATTTCGCTTTGAATGTATTCAAAACGAAAACATTTTAGGCTAAAATTATTGTAAAACAATGTCTCAGACCTTAGGCAGTATGTACTACAGAGCCCTGCTGGTGACATCCAGTATAAATAAAAATAATCCCATGCTTTACTAAGTTGGCCATAACATGATCATCTCATTCCCATACCTTACTAAGTCGTAGCCAGGCATTATTTTTATTTATACAGGATGTCACCAGTGGGGCTCCATAGTATACCCAATGCAGATGTCTGGTTCACCACCTCATCAAAACGCTCTGAATGACTTTCAAGTTTACATTTTAACCATTTAATTACACAGACATGCCCAATAATGTCAACAACAGCATAACACTGAAAACTTTCAACAGACCATATCATTCATTCATAGTAGGCCCCTATCCTAGTCAGTGAAAAAAGACATTGTTAGCTATATTGCACAGTCCTACTCTAGGTTATAATATTAAGACTTTATTTGTCTAATGAAGTTCTGTTATAAGATGTTAGATAAAACAGACAAAAAGGAGGGCCACATCTCTCTATAACACAGAGGATCAAACCCCAGTGGTCAAAATCCTGATTCTGCACAAGTAACCTGTTTACAGTCTTTTGGGATTCTGACTCTGATAACACTACATGCATAGCTCTAATAAAACTTGTTAAAAACGTGACATCCCTCTAAGCCCATTCCAGGACTACGGCCCAAACTGCTACTGAACACTACTGAACTCACACATACTGGTACATTATGACAACAAAACCCTACACAGTCTGCAGCTTCTAAAGCCTTTAGAGCAGATTTGGTCTTATCTTTTATCTTTTCTTGTTCATAGTTTTGGGTCTTGCTATTTGATGACAGTGTGTTGACATAAAGCACAAAAAGCTACTCTACTGCTGTTGCAAACTTCACAAACATGCATAAGCAAAGGCCAACTGACTATGTCTTGGGTGATAAATATAACATTTTTTTAATGTTACTGTGATACCTTATATCACAAGTAACTCTTCTGAGTATATAATGGACATTGGCAGTACTTCTGGAACACTGAAGAGCTGCATAAATCCCACAAATTCAGTTTTAGACCATTTCTAGAGTGCCTGTACAACAATCGAGGCTGCATCTTGTCCATCTTCACTCATTGGCAAACCCTCCGAAAAGCTACATATTTTGACACGTGTATCATGAAAATGTCTTTAAGTATTGTTAGATTTTACCATTGCCTGTCCTGCTCACCTCTGTGGCGAAAGGGAGTATACACCCACTCATCAAAATCCTCTTCTGGATCTAGCTGCTGTCTGTACCTGGGGAAGCGCTGCCTGGCCCGTTGGGACAGCGAGGACATGCTCAGGAAACTGAGGGCTTGTGGGATAGGAGGAGCCTTCGCTTTTGGCCCACGGAACCTCAGTGAACTCCACTCTCTTCTCATCATCTCCTGTACAGTAAACACTCTCAGAAGTGACTCAAACTGAGGCCAATTATTTGACGGCTCTGGATTTCTTCAAGGAGCTCACACTTCAGTCCATCAGTCCATCCTTGCGCTGAGAATCTGTACTCAAAAACATGTTAATTAATGTTTTTGTGCTGCCACTATGTTTTGGTTTTAACACATCTGCAAAGCCAAGATACATCCGAGAAAGAGCAGGCGCTGGACACTGGAGATATCCTTAAGTCAGCAGATCAAAAGCATCCTGTTGATGACATCACCGCAGCCGTTGTTGCCAACTCCACAGTAGTAACGAGGTAATGCCAGGTTTCTCCACTATGAAAATCATCATACATTTACTGGAAACTAAAACAGGCTAGTTCCAACTCCAACCTTGAAAAGTTATTCTTCTGTATATCACCTGTAACGTGTCCCTCTTGCTGACGGGAGCCACTCAGAGAGCAGAAATATGAATTCCATAAAGAGATCATCTACAATAAGGCTTGTATGAGCTTGAATGAGTGGAATTTGGTCTTCAGATGCCTCTGTCTTCTCTCCAAATATTTCTTCGCCCGCTTGCTACTAACAGGTGTCCATCTGACAAAGGAGACCAAAACCTTAAATTACAAAGTCCCTCCCTGACACACCAGCCAATCAGCTCGCACGTCTGATCACAAAGCTTCATGTAAACAGGAAGTGCAAATTCAAAGCAAGGCAACAAACGGGGGAAGAAGGTTAAACAAAACAATACAACGTGACCATCTACATCTGAGTGTGACACGACTATCTCACAACTCTCAGATCTCCCTCTCTCTCTCTCTCTCTCTCTCTCTCTTTATCTCTCTCTCTCTTTCTATTTCTGTTTGTCTCTCTCTCTCTTTAATCTTCAAAAGGTTACACTTCAGCAAGGCCCATGCACAAGCTATAAATAGATTAAGCGCTTTAGCGTGAATTAAAGATGACTGGGACAAAGCCTCACAGGCTTGCACTGAGAGTTTTGCGCTTTGTCACATTCAATTAGGCTCACTTAGCCTTCTGATATTTGATTAATTAAAAAAATGCCACTAGGTCTAAAGGGTGGTTTTCCAAGCTGATTAAGTGAAATCTTGGACTGAAATAAGTGACACTGCCAGTGAGGATTCTTCACTGTAAATAGGCTTATAATGTCTAAAGTAAAATAGACAAGAATGAATTGACAAGGCCTAAAAGCAGCTAAAGCTGAGATATTAGCTGACATTATAGCTACATCTCAATAACAACATTCTTAAGATTTCTTTTGATTTATATCAACAGTGTAATAAGGTATAATAATGTATGTATCGCATGGACAATAAAAACGATAACCAGGAATTTAGGTTTCAGGAATGCTGAAACTGTCTCTGCTAATTTCATTATCAGTCAACAGATGTCATACACTGCTCAAAAAAATAAAGGGAACAGTCAAATAACATCCTAGATCTGAATGAATTAAATATTCTCATTGAATACTTTGTTCTGTACAAAGTTGAATGTGCTGACAACAAAATCACACAAAAATCATCAATGAAAATCAAATTTATTAACCAATGGAGGCCTGGATTTGGAGTCACACACAAAATTAAAGTAGAAAAACACACTACAGGCTGATCCAACTTTGATGTATTGTCCTTAAAACAAGTCAAAATGAGGCTCAGTATTGTGTGTGGCCTCCAGGTGCCTGTATGACCTCCCTACAATGCCTGGGCATGCTCCTGATGAGGTGGCGGATGTTCTCCTGAGGGATCTCCTCCCAGACCTGGACTAAAGCATCCGCCAACTCCTGGACAGTCTGTGGTGCAACAGACTGTGGATTGGTGGATGGAGCGAGACATGATGTCCCAGATGTGCTCAATCGGATTCAGGTCTGGGGAACGGGCGGGCCAGTCCATAGCTTCAATGACTTCATCTCGCAGGAACTGCTGACACACTCCAGCCACATGAGGTCTAGCATTGTCCTGCATTAGGAGGAACTCAGGGCCAGCATATGGTCTCACAAGGGGTCTGAGGATGTTATCTCTGTACCTAATGGCAGTCAGGCTACCTCTGGCGAGCACATGGAGGGCTGTGCGGCCCTCCAAAGAAATGCCACCCCACACCATTACTGACCCACTGCCAAACCGGTCATGCTGAAGGATGTTGCAGGCAGCAGATTGCTCTCCACGGCGTCTCCAGATTCTGTCACGTCTGTCACATGTGCTCAGTGTGAACCTGCTTTCATCTGTGAAGAGCACAGGGTGCCAGTGGTGAATTTGCCAATCCTGGTGTTCTCTGGCAAATGCCAAGCGTCCTGCACGGTGTTGGGCTGTGAGCACAACCCCCATCTGTGGACGTTGGGCCCTCATACCATCCTCATGGAGTTGGTTTCTAACCGTTTGTGCAGACACATGCACATTTGTGGCCTGCTGGAGGTAATTTTGCAGGGCTCTGGCAGCGCTCCTCCTGTTCCTCCTTGCACAAAGGCGGAGGTAGCGGTCCTGCTGCTGGGTTTTTGCCTTCTTATGTCCTCCTCCACGTCTCCTGGTGTACTGGCCTGTCTCCTGGTAGCACCTCCAGGCTCTGGACACTACACTGACAGACACAGCAAACCTTCTTGCCACAGCTCGCATTGATGTACCATCCTGGATGCCAGCACAGACATCTGTTGGCTAACGTAACAAAATTGATGGTTAGCGATCTCTTCCAAGCGTGTTCAGCCATCCAATGACATTGCATTGGCGACTGTTCGAAAAGATGCAGTAACTGACTTTACAGTGGAGTGATGTAGCTGTACTATAGGACGTTTGTAAAGTTCATGTCACATGTGAAAAGAAATCTTGCTATAAATGAAAATAGATGGGAGTTGGTACTTGATTTATCCACTAGTTTAATTATTGTGGCAGTTGGTAGCACTGTTGCTTCATAGCAAGGAAGACCTGGGTTCAATTCCCCGGTCAGCTGACCAGGACGCTTTCTGTGTGGAGTCTGAATGCTCTCCCTGTGTCTGCATGGGTTTCCTCACACAGTCCACAGACTTGCAGTCAGGTGAATTGGAACCCTAGGTGTGAATGTCTATGTGTCGGCCCTGTGATGGACCGGTGACCTGTCCAGGGTGTTTCCTGCCTTCCACCCAAAGAGCACTGGGATAGTGCTCCCCCAGCACCCCCAGAACCCAGGAGGATAAGTGGTTTAGAAAAATTATATGAAAAAAGTTTGGTTTTGGGAATTTACAGCCAACAATAAACATTTTTAATGTTCAGAGCTGCAAGTTAAGGTAATACATATCAGCTTGATTTGGGCCATGAAGAATACACGTAAATATTTCTTTGAGTGCTTCCATGCTTCCATAGTTTCCAGGATATGATGGGATATTTACCAAAGCAGCAATTGCACAGTGAACTAATATAACCTGGGGTTATTTCTACAGTTTATTTTATAATAGGTAAAAGCTGCCCGAGTCTTTACTTATGTGGAAACACACATCCCAGTAATAATTACTTTACCCCTGTAAACTTCACTTCTTGTAAGTCGCTCTGGATAAGAGCGTCTGCTAAATGCTGTAAATATAAAATGTAAATGTAAACTCCTCAGGTAAAAGTAATTCCTTCCAAATAGTGTTTAAGACTCATCTCTGTGGGTAAATGGGTCTTCCAAATGCAATAAATTAATTTAAATATCATTCAAATGTAGCAAGGATGTCACCATGCAAAGATGTCTCCGTCACCTACCAGCATAAATCAAAGACTTCCTGAAATGGTAGTTTCTAGAACATATTTTCACATTGTATCTGTTCTCGCCGACAACCTAAGTGCCAAAAGAACTAGAACTGCTAAAGAACTGTGCGCTAAAACTACAATCTTTCAGATGACATAACCTTAGCCAGAAACAAGAAACAATGTTTTGATTCAGACTGAAATAGCACACAGTGGCCAGCATTAGCTCTGTACTATCCAAAACCTGATTCTCACTGTGTGAAAAGTATGAACAGCACTGTCATACAGTCACTCGACCATGTCCATCTGCACAGGCCAAAGAAAGAGATCTGCATCTCCACTAAGTGACATGACACTGATGTTCCTGATCAGCATCAGTTATATAAAAGCCACAAATGTGTAATATGTGACCGGCGTATGAGCCAGTTGGCAAGATAACCCTTCCCTGAGTTTATAAACCTCCAGAGCCAGCCAAGTGTGCCACAAGCGTCTTTATAGATTGTGCTATTAAAGCTGTTGGCTGACCTCAAAATTCCCCTACACATCCTGCTTATCGTATAATGTATGTGCATATTTTCACTATGCAAGAGGCAAATCATGGTCTTCACCATAATCAACTCACCCATAAGAGAATTCACATGTAAATATGCAAACATGCTCAGTTAGTTTGTGATATATACATATACACATGCAAAATATACTAAGAGTCAAATGTTTGGACACACCAATACTCATAGAAGCCTTTGTTTGTTTTGTTTTAACATTTTTCCACATATCTTTTTGTTTTAGAAATTAGCCACCGTTTGCAATACTGAAGAAGATGCACATATGCTGAGACCCTGTTGATGCTGAACTACTTTTAGGGGGCCATTTCCAATGTCTGGAATTATTGTTTTCAATTATATTAAATGGATTTGGCTGCAAATGGATAAAATGACTATGTTATGATGCTACTATTTTACAACTTCATACTACTTTATGATACAACTTTATCCTTCTTACTACACTAAGCTGTAAACGATGTTCAAAGAAATATGTGCTCTGAATAGAGCTGTAGATGATTCCATAATAAAACCCAATAAAGTTACAACAAAATGAAAACCAAGACTGCCCTGAGTAATGGTCATCAAATCTTGACGCCGATCACTAATTAAGGAATTACTGAAAATAGATAGTTTCAAAAACCTTTAATAACATCCTGATGTTCCCAATGTTGGCGTGTGGCTTATAGTATTCTATACCCTATAAGATGCTCTTGAATTAAATAGCAGTAATGGCACAACATTCCAAACTTTTGAAAAGAAGGGTCGTTTATTTATTTATTTTTATTTTTTAATTTAAATGGATAATGTTTTTTTTTTAAATAACTTCATATATAAGCATCAGCACCTCCATTTGAATTAGTGATGTTATAAAAATATTTCACTTACAATTAAAGCGGCATTCCACCAATCTTTCAAAATGCCTGCTTAATTAAACCCTTAAGATGTAAACAAAGTTGCGCTATCAGAATTGTTCATAGTGATGGTAATAGAAACCAGTTATCTGAATTACTTAATGCCTCTAAAGGTTACATGAAATGATTATAAACACTGCTTCATGTCTAAAACATTATTTTATAATTCTTTGAGATTAGTCGTATTGGTTCGGTACATTCATGGTGGAGAGGTCAATTCAGGACACTGTAAGACAAAATCTACACACACACACACACACACACACACACACACATATTTTCTAAGCCAGTTCTCCCTCAGGGTCGCGGGGACAAAATCTCCAAAGAAAGCTGATTTTTTCAGATTTATCATTACTTTACCATTATCAACATTACAAACTCAGATGATGTGTAGGTTCACTGGTTATGGTTATAATTATGGATAGTAAATAAAATGGCTATATTTGTTTTAGAGACAATGTGATTTCTAGTCCCTATCACCACCACTGTAAAGAAATCATTGTTTCCCTACAATGAACCACTTCAAATGACTTTGTTTACATCTTAATAATTTAATTATGCAGAAATTTAGAAAAATTGGTGGAATTCCCCTTTAAGAAAAAGCTCATTTACATGTAAGTGGACTTCAGCAGAAAAAAAAAAACAAGATTAATCTATATAAATTTAAAAATAATTTTAGCATTAGTGTAAGCATAAATGTTTCAATGTCAGGTGACTGGGTCTTCATGTTGACCCACAATGTCATGCAGGTTCTCAAACCAGTCTTGAAGCAACATGGAAATAATTCATAATAGTAGGCTTAGAGACCTACAGATACTAGACTTCATCCACAAGATGGCACCAAAGTGTCAAACATTTCCTTTTAAGCTGAAAAGATTGCTAAAAGGCCCTGAAGTTAAAGAGAACATATACTTATTTTCCACTATAAAGTTTTGATTTGTTCACAGCTAAAGTGGCTGAAGGATTTGAAATGATGATTAATAATTAATGAAGAGTGGAGCTGTAAGAGCTCAGAGTTAATCAAAAGACATCTGACACACAAGCCACCTTCCTGTTTATGTGCAATTTGAGTCTGAGTGCACGATTTTCTGTCTGAGCTATTTTGTGTTGCTTGTTTCCTTTATGGATGAGAAGGGAAACCCCCTGAATTTCCTGGAGTGGTCAGAGATAGAGCAACCATCTTCCAGTGGAAATTAAGCAGGCAGGATCTTAACCTTATCCGTCTCATGCCTGTCACTGGAATCCCAAAGGGAAAAAAAAGGCATTTGTTCAGTTCTAGTACAATAGATAACTTGTTTATAACCATAACAAATGCTGCTGGATGTCCACTGGAAAGATAGTGGTAAAAAATGTGAACCTCTGCCTGATTTTACACTGAACAAAGGTCAATAATACAGTATTTCCAATTCCTGTTTTTATCCTAAGGTGAGGGTATTGTTTTGCATGACTTAGGCTGTTCTTGCTGTGTTAAGAAACTACACAAACAGAGCAACTCTGAGGAACTTAATACACTACGGGAAATACAATATTCACTTCTGTGGCTTTTGGTAATGTGCCAGGTCAGACCCACCCAAAAAGCCACTATATTTGGAAGACAAAACCCTTTCTCCTCCTCACTTACATACATTCCACCCAATTAATGTGGGCAGTCCTGTATCACTACAGACAAAAGTCTCCCCCAAACTCTAATTTTCAAAGCACACACTTTCACCATTCCAAACAGAACTCAATGACCCCAGTATCAGATGTTTTCAATTAGAATTAAAGGGAAAACAAGTAACAGTGCCGATAACATCAGGGGAGCCACATTTTTTGCTCATAAAGTCCAGTCATGTGGCCTCCGCTGGCTAATAAGGCTCTGAAACCTGAGTTCTGAATGCTGCTGAAGCATGAACAATGACCTTAGGTGACCTTTCACCCTCACACTACTCTATTCACCTGTGCTGTCATCTCAATGTTCTTCCACCACAAAGGAGCACTTAAATGTTGCCTTGTCATACACTGACTTTTTATGGTTGCTTTGATACTCTGAAAGGCCAAGTAGGAGCTTCAAATAAAAGTCTTGAGAATTCAATCCAAAGAATTCAGTATGTGCTAACACACTGGCAAATATGTGGCTGAAATTGGAAAGAGTACTTATTTTGTACACGCCTCAATTCCAGAAAGTTAGGACAGTACATACAATGCAACTAAAAACAGACGAATTAAAAACAGAATGGTTGGGGAATGAGGCCCAGTGCTTCTCAACAAGGGATTGCAACCATTTGGGTTATTTTACCTGCTACATTGCATAATATCATCAAAAAAGTCAGGGAATCCAGAGAAATCTCTGTGCGTAAAGGGCAAGACCAAAAACCACGACTGAATGCCCATGACCTTTGACCCCTCAAATAGCACTGCATTAAAAAAAAAAACAACTTGCTTCTGCGCTGGATGTCACCACATGAGCTCAGGAATCACGGGCTCTCATCCAGAAATGCCTCCGACTTCTCTGGGCCAGTGCTCATTAGAAATGGAATGATGCACAGTGGACACTAGAAATGGATGTCATGTTCTCCAGGACCATCCAGACTGTTAAAGGCATCACGTTCAACAGGCAGGGTCTGTCATGGAATGGAGGTGCATTACTGCCCATGGCATGGTGAACTTGCGCCACTGTGAGAGCACCATTAAAGTTGAAAGATATATACACATTGTGGAGCAGCATATGCTGCCTTTCAGTTGTCGTCTTTTCGAGCGTCATCCATGCTTATTCCAACATGACAAGGCCAAGCCACTTTTTTGCATCGTCTAGAACAGCACGACTGCATAATCAGAGAGTGCAGGTAGACTGTTAGACCTGCCTCCAGTCCAGATCTGTCTCTCACTGAAAACATGGCACATGACGAAGTGCAAAATATCAGAGTGAAGGTCTGTAAAGCAGCACAGCTGAAAACTTTCAAAACTGCATCAACTTTAGTTCCCAAAATATTATTAACTATTGTTAAAAGGAAAGGTGATGAAACGTGTTTCAGGCCTTTGAATTTATCATACTTGAACATTTTCAGTGGTCCTATGTAGATAAAAAACTTAACAGACTCTCAGTAACATAGCAACATATCAGTGATGTAGCAGAAGTGAACACGTTAAGTTTAGGGTTAGGGTCAGGGCCAGGGTGAGGTTTAGGGATTACGTTTTGGGTTGAATTTAAGGTTAGGGTCAGGATTAGGGCCACAGTGCAGTACAGGATTGGGTTTTGGGTTGAGGTTAAGGTTAAGATTAGGTTTTAGTTAAAGTTTTATTTTGCTTAATGTAAGTAACATATTTCACGTCATGTAATACACGAACAATGCATCTACTTAATGTAAGTCATGTATCAATAGAGCATCTACAAGATATTTACTTCAGTGTATTCAAATGCTTCACTACTGCAACTGCACTATGTTATTGATGCGTTACTGACAATCTGTTAAGAGTTTTTTAATCACCTACAAAGGACAACTCAAAATAAAGTGTTAGCAAACAGGATTTAGATATCACTGTTTTCTATTTTATTAGCATTTTAATAGCATTTTTAAAGCATTTCACATACTGTTCATCCAACCTTTTGGAATTGAGGTTTGTCCTAAGGTTTCTCTGGGTTTGCCTAAGAACTGAGACTGCCTAAGAATGCTGAGAAGAATAATTGTTCTTGTTCCCTTTCTCCCTCACTGCTCATTCCAGTAAAACCACACATATACATTTCAAGAGTTGACCCATATATAGGAAAGAAGTGAGTGAATCACTTGTTCCTTCCTCTTCTTCCTGTTGGACTTCCTGAAGTAACTGAGTTCAAGCGATTCATAGAGTCCTGATCTGCCCTCCCTCAAGTTCAGCTTAAGCCTTCACCCCCAGCAACTGGAAATGAACCCGGAGTTAGACTGTAGACAGAAAATCAGAAAGTACTGAAGAAGATGGTACCACTTTAGCCATATCAATTCAGACAGCTTTAATGTTGAATTAAATCAATACAAATCTAATATGAAAAAATACTTTCTTTAAAAACTATTAACCATAAAAAAGAACTATTTTTACTGGACGTCCTCTACTTAAGATGGCCAGCTTAAATGGAATATACTCAAATATATAGACAAAGTGCAGCTTTGGGTGGGGGGGGGTTTGGGTGTGATGGGGGTTTGAGAATCTATATGAGGTCCATATATGATCCTGAGGCCCTGTGCACATTTTTTTAGGATTTAGGATTTTGCATTCCTAAAATCTTTATTAGGGCCCTCACATAGATCCTGACACATTTGCACTAGGGATGCACATTTTGACTAAATCTTGTCTGCCAGGGTTAATGAATCCGGTTTACCGTTGGGAGGGAAAAAGCACAAACATTTTTCAAAAGTAGCTGAGAGAATTTGGTTGTTTTTAGGTTGGATGGCAAACAGAGGCCATCTCTTCAGATGTGAGCTAAAACTACAGCTAACTGCTACAACACTGGATGCTGACAAGGACACTCTGTATTTTCTCCTAAGTGGACGATGGGCAGACAAGTTATTTTGTCAGAGAAATATCCTTCCACTGTTTCTGGATCTAGCTAACATCAGCTATACCAGTTAGTCTAGTTAGCAATGGATCTGCCCTACACCTGCCTTCTCTTTCACATCCTTAACAATGCGTCCTGTGCAACATGCTCATGTTTTCAGGCACACATGTTTCAAAATGGCAAAGTATAATACACATAGTTACTTATCAATATGACCAAAATATAATATTTAACAGCACAATTTGAACATAACAGTAATATATCATTAAATTGTTGCCAGAGTATGTTTTTCATTTTCCTGTGATGATATGGAACAAGTATTGGGATGGATGCCAGTGGAGTGGACATACTGAGTAAACAAGCAAATTACATTGTCATTTTTTTCCTTTATTGAGAGTATCCTGTATTTTACCTATTCATTTTCTTATATTTAGGGTGGTGGAGGGCATTATTCTGTTTTGCTGTGGAACCCACAACTTATACCAATGCATTAGACTATATATGGCTATATATATCTGAAGTTAGCAGATTAGGCCTGTTCTTTTTTCCTATAATATCTAGTCCAGCATTTGCTGCTGGTAGTGCTCACATCATTACCATCTTTTTAGAGTGCAAAGAAAGGAATTTGAGTTGTACATAAAAAGACCTAACTGTAAACATGGTTTGGTGATGGATGAATCGGTGGATGATTTATATAAGCATGGTAAAACCTGCAGTTTAGTCATTACTTCTTCTACACACATAAAAAGACTTTGCACACTGAGCTTCAGGTTTTAGCACACCTAACTTCATTAACATTCATTTTAAGGAATAGCACCAGGGTGCAACAATAGGGGTGGTGACGTGCAAATGAACAACCCAGAGCATATAAATAACCTGAACTGCCCAGACAGGACAGAGAGAATATTCCATTTGAGAATTACTGCCTTTCACATTTGTTAGTAAAAGCAAGCTTCTTTTCCTATGACTTTCTTAATTTTCCTCATTTTTTCCTGCTTTCTTTTATTGTTGAACTTCTTTTTAAGTTGTTTTTTTGCCAGGCTTTCACTTTGGGCCATGCATTAACTATCCTTACACAGAAAAAACACATGCAACATATACAGCAGTATGCAAATGTTTTAACACTCCTGGCCAAATGACAAGTTTAGTCATTTTCTAATGATAATGATAAAATAATCTAAAAATGTCATTTTTCTGAATTTTTAGTGCACAATTTCTATGTATTTGTTGTGTTTAACGTAATGGAAAAAAAATTGAATCTAAAATTTGCCATTACTTTTTTGCCAGCCACCTTTTATGTTTTTTTCCCCAACATGTTTAAATTCCGTTAGCGCTGTCGCCTCACAGGAAGAAGGGCCTGGGTTCGATTCCCTGGCCGGGCGACCGGGGTCCTTTCTGAGTTTGCATGTTCTCCCCATGTCTGTGTGTGTTTCCTCCAGGTACTCTGGTTTCCTCCCGCAGTCCAAACACATTCAGTCAGGCATTGGTAAATTGCCTCTAGGTATAAGTGAATGTGTATGTCTGTCTGTCTGTCTGCCCTGTGATGGACTGGTGACCTGTCCAGGGTGTGTCCTGCTTTCCTCCCAATGACAGCTGGGACAGGCTCCAGTAGCCCCCGTGACCCAGAAGGAAAAGCGGCTTAGAAGATGTGTGTGTGTGTGTGTGTGTGTGTGTTTAAATTCAGCGAATAAGCAGTAATTGTGTATATACAAGTGTGTTGTCTATAGATGCTTACAAAACCTGGGGTGCTGAAACTTTTGCACATGACTTCATTTATCAAATACATCTAAAATACATCTAAAACTGTATAAAATGGGCCAACTGTTTTGACTAATGTACTTTCGTGTTTTGAATGCATTTGTTTTTACATGCCCTCAATGATTTTTTAAGTGACTGAGTATGATGAACTACATATTTCAGCTTTAAGCTATATATGCTTAATTGTACCAAAAAAAAGGTAAGTGTCTGTCTACAATTTCTGAAAAATGAGACATTTGTTTAGTTTGAGCTGGATGTGGGACAAACATTTTCTTGAGGGACAGATGGTCTTTTTTTAGCTCATCTGTTGGTAGTTGTAATTGCATTTATTTTCTTCACAGTGATTTCCCACACTGCTTGTCTTTCAGCAGCTGGGACCCAGCTCCTGCATCAGAGCGTGCAGATCTTCTAGAGGGAACTTTTTCTTTCTCTGTCTGCTTTTCTGCTGCGCTAAATGCGCTTTTGATGACTCTGCATATTAACACATCTGAAATTCAAACGGATATACTTTAGCGTGCACACTTCTTAGTAAACATGTATGACAGAGAGTGGTTCATAATTGGAGAGATGTGTTTTAAAAGAGAATTCCACTATATTGAAAAACAAACTTCTGCACAGTTCAATCAGAGAGATGTATTTAGAGGTTTTTTACAATGTTTTCATTGTAGAGAAGATTACCAACTCAGATTTCTTAATATTGGTGGTGCTAGAAACCAAGGATTGTGATATCTACAATGCAAATGTAGCCATTTTGTTTACTATAGGGAATAATTAGAGGGCTGAATGATCCGAGCAAAATATCTACTTGGTTATTTTTCTGACCAATTTCAATTTAAATTGCAATTATTTTCTACACATTAAGGGCCAAGCCTTCTTTATTGGCCAAGAAGACAAGCTTACACTCTTTTTTAGGTTTTGACGCTACAACATTTACCCTAGTGTGCCAGACTGCCAGTTAGTTGTGGTTGTGTTGTCATACACACAGTTCATACGTTCAGTGTTATTACATTAAACTTCCCCACTTACAACAAAATAATACAGGCTATATTTATAAAATTGCAGCTCATGTAATGTGTAAACAGCACTGTTTTAAAATTGTGATCTCAATATAAAGATTCGATTTTAGTAGGCCCTACTTGCCAAGTGAAGCAAAGTGGTGGCCAAAGAACTTTCCAGAAATGCATGCCTGCTCGGAATCTGTCCAGCTTTAAATTTACTGCTGTCATTATGACAGTTAGTGTCATGTTCCCAAAGCATTTTTCCTTCTTTCCATCCAGACAGATAGTAGAGAGAGCACACATATCTAGGCATGGTTCTGGTAATAATGAGCCCCGAGGGCAGCTAAAATAACTTGGAAAATGATCTAGATAATGCAGTTTCACTAGACAATGCAGAATTATGGGATTAATGAGATTTCTGAACTTCATAGTAATAGATTAAGCACAGCTCAGTAAATCGCTACTGTCACATTTACCTTTACTAAGCCTTTTTGGAGGTGCCACCCAAAAAGCATGAAGAAGATCCACATTATCATTTCAGCAAAGCCAAATAAAATCATGAAAATGCTCTAATACTGATGTTACACAATTCAAATCAGTTAGGACAGAACAACTGTTACTGCAATATGGGATTTAAACTGCTACAGCTTAGCAAAACATGGGTCACTCCATTATTATGGTCTGTTAATAATAAATGGACTGCCAACTTCTACAGTTTCTTGAACCAAGAGCCCATTGTGCCAGGCTGGAGGTAGTTTCTATATACATGCATACATATCTAGAATTACTTGTTATTAGCACAGCATTACTTAAAAAATCTGTAAAGAAGAAAACACATCTTAATTTACATGCTTGCTAATGTAGGTCTAGATGCACAACTATGTCGATAAACATGGATACTTTTAGCATTGGTTACTGTTTAGCTTAAAGGAGACCTAGTTTAGTCATAAACAAATGTTGCAATCATTTTAATGCTGTTTTAGACAACAATCCAAGCATCTATCCATCAGAAAGACACATGGACATGGAAAATACAGGTCATTAGCATGCTGTCCTTCCCTTGCATTCATTTCCAAGAACACAGAAGATCACAATTGGCAATGATTTTTAATCAATGAAAGCTGGGGCAGTTGCAATAGTAAGACATTCTGAGTGTTCAGACTCAGTCAGAATGTTGACTCAGTTGTTTCAAGGACAGACATAAAAAAGTGAGAGAAGTGGCAAGTACAGCACGAGATTATGAGAATAAACCTAATTGTGTGAATCTTATGTTTAATCTGTGAGAGTTGGCCCTGACATGACAATCATTTGGAAAATTGTTTAAGGCTAAAGAAATTTAAAGAAAGTTGAAGTTAAGAAAGTTAAATCTGCACCATGTCAGACTTTTGTTGTTAAAATTTAATTATGGATTTTCCCGACCACACACACTGGCTCACACTGGTCTCAAATGTAAAATCAACTTTATACTGATAAAGACATGATGACTGTAGTAGATAATTCACATCTTAAGGAGACATTTCCATTGACAAGTTTTGACTACATTCTCTTTGAATTCAACAAGCTCACCATCTTTATCCGATGAAGGAAGGGGTCTAAAGCACACCCAACATCACAAAATGTTCTTTTGTACGTTGCATGCAAATACATGTTTCCACCAGAGAAGGCTCCACATTCCCAAATCTACCATGCTGTAGTTTAATGAAAAGATGCTATTAAAAGGTTGCTTATAGCATGTTTACATTGATTATAGGACATTTTAATTTTTGGCCTAAACTCAAGTAAACATTGATAAAAAAATTGCTGCATGTTTCTCTTTTTCACAATAAAACAAAATCTTAAACTAAAAATTAAAGATGTGCAGAACTACATATATTACATTACTAAGATGTTTTATTCAAGAAAGCCACTAAAACAGCAAGAACTGCTGACGCAAACTTTCAAAGAACACACAGCAGAAACACCTGCTCTGTATTCCAACCATTTTCCCAACACAGGGCCTTTTGGTCTTCTGCCCATGTGTGGAATTTGTGACACCTCTGCAGTAATAGTGGTGATAAACAGTAGGCCTGCCCTACAAAGCTTGGGAAACAAGCTGATTAGGTGTATTCATTCCTCAAATAACGTGTGAAGGTTACTGCTAATCAGTGTGGTATTCAGATAATAGCCAGTGTCCATTCATCATCAGTCCTCACACAGACCCTTAACCACTGTCTGTGTGGTTCCTTCTACTTAAATGTACAGTACTGCAACTCTTCATCCAATTTATAATTGATTGAAAACACATAAGTGAATACAATACAGCCAGTCTTGTCATAGAAGGTGTGCTGCAGGTTAGAAAATGATCGTGTGGGTTTTAAAGCCATAATGCACAAAACAGTCAAATAACCCTGACGGTAAAGCCATGATGAGAGAACAATATAAGCTCATGATGAGAACTGCAGGCTGTTTTTGTGTGATTATGTGTGTGCATATGCGAGTGTATGCACATGTGCACATGCCTGGGTGGGTGGATGCGTGGGCTAAAGACAATAACTCAAGTAAAGCCAGACTGTACTGAGGCACCAGGGTGTTTCTGGAGTTTCAGGGCTGCAGGTGTGAATGCATTGGCGCACGCTTCGAGTCAGGAATGTGCTGGCTTCTTTTTTTTTCCACCTCCCCGAAATCATATTTCACTCTCAACCCAAATATCCATTCCATACTGACCCACTTCTTCCTTCCACATCCCCTGCGAGATTATTTAATTAGTCCGCAGTGAAGGGCAAGCTGAAGGGGAATCTACACAAAGGGTTTACAATGCCCAATAAGATACTGGTGGAGAGAATAACTAACTAGGAGTAGCTGTGCAAAGAGTATCTGGGCAAATTTTACAGGGAATGCCATCCTATCAAGGTGCTGTTTATTCAGCCACAAGATATTTTTCCAACGCTAACAAGGAGAAAAGGTGGAAATAGGAACAAAAAGCGGGGCAGTCGTGGGCTGGAGGTTAGGGAACCAGCCCTGTGTCCAGGAGGTCGCCAGTTCGATCCCCTTGGCTGACAGCCCATGACTGAAGTGCCCTTGAGCAAGGCACCTAACCCCCAATTGCTCCCCGGGCGCCATGGATAGGGCTGCCCACTGCTCTGGGCAAGTGTGCTCACTGCCCCCTAGTATGTGTGTTCACTATTGTGCATGTATGTGGGTGTTTCACTGTACAGAAGGGTTAAATGCAGAGGTCTAATTTAACAGTGACAAATGGTTCAATTCAACAAAGGTGACAGAAACGGACAGTTGTTATTTATGCTGTGTGCTTGACAGTGGGGCCAACACAGATGGGAAAATCACACCTGTAGTGTAGGGGGCTGTAGTTGTCTCAAGAGTCCACACGCAATCAACCTTCAATTATCAAAAATGACAATGTAATTTGCTTATTTACTCACAATTGCTATGTATGGTGCTCCAATGTAGGCTAATGGAATTATAATGAGTTCAATAAAGACATTGGTGGGGGGGGTATGTATCCTCCATTTGCCACCATGTGTCTCCCCCAAGCAGGCCTCACTGCAACTGCCTCATCTGTACTGCTAACAGATATACAGTGAATATACTTTCAATGTAAATACTCTGTAAAATTAGCCTATTGTAGAGCATCAGCTTGTTTGAGACAGCAATAGTGAATACACAAGAACATCATAATATCTTCTTATTCACTTGAGGCTATTTCTGATTTCATACTTTAATATGAATATTACGCAAATTTAAGATATATATATATATATATATATATATATATATATATATATATATATATATATATATATATGTGCGTGTGGATAATCTTCAGCCTGCTAAACATGAGTGAGTGAATGAATAACTTACAAGCCCGGCCATCTCACATCTATACAGTCTAAATTAAGTCTAAATTACATCTGAGACAATACCAGCTCAAATGCAACCACAGAGAAAAAATTTTTTTTTGCAAGATTAATACTTCTAAATGTCTTTACAAGTTAAATTTCCCATACAAGCAGTCAGGCCTGATAGCAGACTATAACCAGGACGTTGTAGAACCAGGAACCACAGATAGTTGGACGTGGGCCAAATACAACAGGTCCATGCCATGAAGTATGGGAGAGTGGGAGTCATATTCACTAAGAGTCACTGCAGACTGAGGACAGAGCTGAACAGAATGAAACCCAAAGAAAACATTTGGCTCTGTCCTCTACAGACGTTTGATTCATGGGTGAGAAAGGCCTCTCACCATGAACCAGTAAGATTCCTCCCTGTTAGCACACTAAACAAGCACAGTTACAACAGCATTTCAGCTAAGCTCAAATGAGCTATTTCCAAAATAAAGATAAAACCTAGTCTAAACCTGAGCCATGTGATCATCCATTCCTTCTTAGTCCAAGATTAGAATAATCCATGTCTGGGAATCCAGCTGTCTGTGTATAGATCACTGCAAGCCTAGAGGTCTAAGGGGCCTGTACAAAGACTGCCATTGTTCAGACTGAACTGCTATGTGGTGGGGTGGGGAAAGGGACTACTTCAAGGAAAAAGGTCAGCAAATTATGCTGAACAACGTCAGTCTTACCTCAGATTAACACTAACATCCTGTACGCGGATGTGATGCTTTCCGTAGAAGATGTTTTACAAAAGCGTCTTTTTTTACACGCTGAGAGAAAATCTGTGCTACGATGGTTAAGGGTCATCTCTGTTCAGCAGCAGCCTTATCTTTGTTTTGTTCTTTACTTCAGTATATCATTACTTTACTAGTCATGTATTTTTTCTCATCTAAAAATTACCATGATTGATTGATTGATTGATACCAATCTTGTATTTTTTTTTGTTGTAAAAAACTACTAGGCTTTAAGTGAGCTATTAATAATTATTTTCTTTATAAAGTATTATTTTAATAATAAATATTTGTTTTAAAAATATATAAAAACAATTCAACTCTTTCACCAATTTGAAAAAAGTCAACTATGTGTGAAAATTGAGTATTTAAAATGAGATTCCAGCATAGGGTCATAGTTAGCCATTTGCTGCTCTTATCTTAACATCATGTTATATATGGCAACATTATCATGTGACTTCTTTTATGCTATGTTATGCTACAAGCAATTAAAGTTAGATTTTTTTTTTACAGAATCGGATCAGATTTGGATATTTTTCATTTTATTTAAATGTCCAGATTATCCAGACACCTGCTCTACTTAGAGAATTCAGCTACTTTCAAGTTCACATATTGCTGAAATATGCATTCATCTGCACACACAGCTTGTATAATCTCCACAGAAAAGCACTGCCAGTACAATGGCACTATGTTTAATGCCAAGCATCTGTTAAAGGGGTTTAAAGCCCCCCAGCACTGGTCTGTGGAGCAGTGGAACTGTGTTCTCTGACGTGATGGAGCTCCATCCAGTTCCTTTGGGATGAGTTGGAGTAGTGTATGTGATCCAGAACTAATCACCCAACATCACTACTTGACCTCACTAATGCTCTTGTGGCTGAATACAATCAAATCATCACAGTAATGTTCCAACATCTAATGCAAAGCCTTTCCAGAGGAGTAGAGGCTGTTATTGCAGCAAAAAGGGGACAAACTCCCTATTAAAACTCTTGATTTCAGAAGAACCGTTAATGAGCAGGTGTCTACAAACCTATAGACATATTGTGCATTTGTGCATATGTGGTAGCAACACCATTCTCAACAGTTTTTTTGGCCTTGATTTCCATGACCTACAGTTGGCGCTGCAGCTTATCAGAAGATGCTAATTGGTCTATCTAATTGGTCTACGGTAAAACAGCTGGAAAACTGAATCCCAGTAGTGATAATGCCAACCTGAACTAACAGAGTAATAACAAAAGGAAAGCTTGTAGAAATTTAGGATAGTTTTTACTAGACAAAGACGACTCATGTAGTGAAATGTTTACATCATAATTCAAAACCAGGCATAATGTTCACAGCTGAGATGTTTCAGAGACCACAAGGAGACATGGCCAACCACCAACAAAGAATTCAGGACCAAGGCCAAAATGCCATGCTTCAAGGAAATCCCCTGTTTAAAAAAGGCTTAAAAAATTCCACTTCAGTAGTATTTTTGACTGTAGGTACTGAGGCCGACTTACAAGTCTTTTAGGGCTTTTTGCTTTCACCTAAAAAAAAACGCAATTTTGCAAATACAGTAAAATAGGAGCATGACCAGTCACTAAATACATTGTGAATCAGACCTAAATCTGAACAATAAACATTTTTTAAGCAACAAAGCACTGAATGCAAGCTGTGGAGCTCAATCAAGATGAACTTTCCACCAATAAGCCACCCTCTGTGCTCGTGGAAGAATGATTCACTGCAACTATCTAAACATGATGTCACCACCGAATCAAGTCCAGAGTGCAAAACTTTCCCAGATGAGCGAGTGACTGACCGTATACAGTCTTGTGATGATATCACCTATATTTTTGCCTAAGAATATATTTCCACATGATCTCACAGACAAAACAGTATGACCATTATAAGACAATAGCTTCATGATGATACAGGAAAAAAAATACGGAAAGGAAAATAATGTGTAATTGTAGAAGGAATTTAACTGTTGGGATCAAATCATATATCTAAGTACTATAACTGTGCACAGGAATAAGAAATTCAAGTTTAGAATTGACGATGGGCCAAAAGAAGCACCACAAATCCTGGTCATGTTTGGACAAAGCCACTTATAGATTGACTTATACAGTACTGATGTACTTCAGTATGTTGGTACATGTGGTTTTCTGCATCCATCAATTCCTTGCCCATCATAATGAAGCATGCCCATCTTAATTTAGCAGCAGGGGCAAATCTAGAATATTTTACTAGGGGTGGCAAAGAAGTGGCGTGGAGTTCAACAAGGTGGCAATTTTATCAACATTCTTTCAATGTTAATCAGCAACGGGGTGTGGGGGTGAGGTTAAGTGTGAAGAGCTTGGAGAGTTATTCTGCTGATAGTGAAACAACTGCACCATTAATGGCTGAGCAAGACTGACCAGACGTACTCACAACGCTGGACTGGCTGGGGGGAATGGAAGCTTTTGGAGAATTGATCCGCCAATAGTAAAACCCCTTAAAGGCACAAACACTCGCCACACAGCAAGATGGAAGCCAATGCGTGGCAAAAGTTTTGGTGTGGCATCTTTGGTGGCCAATCAAATTTTGATTTGACTGATCACCCCTTTATGCCCTGCGATGGACTGGCAACCTATCCAGGGTGCATCCTGCCTTCCGCCCGATGACTGCTGGGATAGGCTCCAGCAACCCCCCCGCGATCCTAAGGGGAAAAGCGGCTTAGAAAATGGATGGATGGATGGATGGATGGATGGATGGATGGATGGGTAATGTTTTATGTCTATGATTTGAATATGATGTATCGTTACTCTTGTTCATTCAGTTTCCTTTAGTGTTAAGAAAAAGAAATTATATATTTCAACTTGTCATTTGTAACATTTTATGTAATTATGGTATTATGTCATTACATTTAAGCAACATTGAAAAGCAACAGTAATACTAGTACAGTGTTTCACCTGCCAACCCCATTTCCAAAAAAGTTGGGATGCTGAGCAAAACGTGAATAAAAATAAAATGCAATGATGTGCAAATCATTTAAACCCTATATTCCATTGAAAATAATGCAAAGACAATATATCAAATGTTGAAACTGAGAAGTTTTGAGTTTGACGCCAACATGTTCCAAAAAGTTGTGATGGGGCAATAAAATGCTGGTAAAGTTGCGTAATTTTAAAAGAAGCACCCGGTGGTTAATTGGCAACAGGTCAGTAACATGACTGGATATAAAAAGAGCTTTTCAGAAAGGCTGAGTCTTTCAGAAATAAAGATGAGAAGGTGTCCACCGCTCTGTGAAAGACTGCATGATCAAATTCAAGAATAACGTTTCTCAACATAAACAGCAAAGACGTTTTGGTTTTCATCATCTACAGTACATAATAACATTAAAAGATTCAGAGAATCTGGACAAATCTCTGAATGCAGGGGGCAAGACCAAAAAACATTATTTGTTGGCCATGATCTTTGGTGGGCACTGCATTAAAACAGACATGATTCTGTAGTGGAAATCAGTCCGTGGGCTCAGGAATATTTCAGAAAACCACTGTCTGTAAACATACTTCATCACGGCATCCAAAAATGCAAGTTAAAATGCAAAGAAGAAACCATATAGAAACAGAATCCAGAAATGCTGCCATCTTCTCTGGGCCTGAGCTCATTTAAATTGGACTAAGGGTAAGTGGAAAAGTGTACTGTTTTCCAACAAATCAACATTTGAAACTTTTTGGAAATCATGGACACTGTGTCCTCCAAGCTAAAGACCACTCACCTTGTTACCAGTGCACATTTCAGAAACCAGTGTTCATGATGGTATAGGGGTGCATCTGTGAGGGCCATTAACGCTGATTGATATATACATGTTTCAGCAACATGTGCTGCCATCCACATGACGTCTTTTTCAGCGAAGACCTTATTTCAGCAAGATGATGCCAAACCACATTCTGCATGTATTACAACAGCATTGCTCCATAGTAAAATATTCCGTGTCAAAAATAGTCAACACATCAAATGTTGAAACGTAATTTTGTTTTTTTTAAAAATACATGCCCATTTTGAATATTTCCCTTTAAAAATATGCTTGAAATGATTTGCACATCATTTCAAGTATTTTGTTTTTATTTACATTTTGCAGAACATCGCAACTTTTTTGGAAATGGGATTGAAGGCTTAGTGTTTTAGATATGATACAAACAACAGGATGTAACTGGCAGGCCAACATTGGCTCTCTAGTGATTGTTTTTTATGTGGTACACATTCATTTACTTTGCCAAAATTACATTCTCAATCTGTTTTCTAAAACTAAAGATCTGGGCTGGGTTTCGCAAAAGCATCTTAGCACAAAGATGAGTCTTGAATGGTAGAGTGAGCATTACACTGAACACTCTCTCTACCAGGTAAGATTAACGCTAAGTTGCTTTTGGGAAACTGGGCCCTGATTACTGGTATAGCTGTTGTGTGGCAACACACAAAGCAGATCGATCAAGACTTTTGGATTGATTTGACAGTCTAAACCAGGGGAGATTAATTTAATTGGATTTACTGTACTACACTATGTAAAATTGATGGCTTATCATACCAACCATCTTTAACAACCTGTATGCAGGACAACACTAGTTGCTGCAAAAAGTCCTGCACTTTTTTTACAGAAAAAAAAAATCTAGGTCAACCTCTGCAGTATGCTCATGTTTAGGATGCAAAATTATTTTAAGGCTTACAATGTAGAGCAGAAAATATTTAGAAGAGCATCTGGCATGGTTATTCCTCACGATCTACAGTTTCTTTACTTAAGTACAGACTGTTGGATGACCACTTCAAATTCATACTGAACTCCACCATCAGGAGACCAGATTGCAGGCCTCAAAATGTGTGTTTGTATTTCCCTCGCTGTGAACTTCAGAGGAACTCTAAACAGATAACAGCTTTTCTAGGATTTGGACTGACTTGTGCTACAAGCCTCCAGCATTCAATTTTTGAGGCCCCAAAACTTTCCACTGCTATTCCAATAGCCCCCCTTTTGATGAAAGTGAGGAATACAACAGGTCAATAATTCCACCTGGAGCAGAAGGAGAGGGATGAAAAGAGACAGTAAGTGAGGGAAGATGAATAAAAAATGATGGAATAATGAAAAAAAAGCATATATGAATCAAACTGAGAAAGGAGTTCAGATGGGAGAAATGGAGAAAAAGAAAGAGGGTGTGTGTCTGGATGCGTGCATCTGGCTGTAATAAAAGTGGTGTCAGGGAAAGCCTTCAGAAGGGCTGGAGGCACATCTGGTTTTGACGCGCTCTCTCCCTGCAGACGATCGCTGAGGAATGAGCTAGAACAGCGCTCTGCAGAGAGGAGGGAGAAACAAAGAATAAAACAGCTGGGTTTCAATCAGTCTTGCTGTGTGTGTGTGTGTGTGTGTGTGTGTGTGTGTGTGTGCGTGTGTGTGTGTGCGTGTGTGTGTTGATTTTCAGCCTCAACAGTAAGTTTGGTATCACATTATAGTTGGCATAAACATGACTGAAGGACTATGTGTCATGTGATGAGAATATCTGCTGAAAGTACCAAGAATTTGGTGCAAGTTGTAGCAAACTGCTGTTTATACTAACAAACCCTGAGATGACCCTGCTTCAATAGCTTAAGCCAACAGCAACTGCTCTACCCTGCATGCCTTTGCTATATTCTCTGTTTATTAGTGAAGCACATTGTTGAATTTTATTCTGTGTCAACTGAGGTGAAGCGCAAGTCATGAAATGAAGATAACAGGTAGCTGCAAGCAAGGAACAGTAGTGCTGCACAGGCAGAACAGGCAATAAATCCACGTCGTCCAAAACAGAAATACTATACTATATATATATATATATATATATATATATATATATAACTGTATATATATACAGTTTTTATGCACTCATTTTATCCTTTTATATGAAAGCCTTAAGGGCAAATTTTACCAATTATGCACATTTTCTGTATAATTCAATTGTTGAGATATAAGTAAATCCGATTATCTTAATGTGAAATGCTCCATGGCAGAGAAACTCAGAATTTCTTTACAGTGGTGGTGATAAGACAATGTTTATAACACAAATATAGGCATTTTATTTACTATCAGGGAGCCTACACATCTTCTCTGAATGTGTATAATGTTAACATATAGGTAAATCTTGCCTGCCTGTATCTCTCCACCATGAATGGATTAAAAAAATACAATATAAGACAAAACCTGATCTCAAAACTACTGTTAAACAATATCTCAGACATCAGGTAGCATACTTGCAAAGACATTAAACTCTTTGGACATCTGGTTCCTATTGCCACCACTGTGAACCATTCTGATTTGGTAAGTTTCTCCCAAAATGAGCATTTCAGAACAAACTACTCTGAATGACTTTGTTTACATCTCAACATCTAATAACAAAAGTTGCAAAAAGTTGACCTCAGGTATCAATACGTCACACAGTATCAAATATGCTCAGATTGAACACAGACACATACAAGCTGACTTGCTTGCTAACTTACAAAAATCAAAATCCAGTTCACTTGTGGTTTTGAAATTCTGAAGCAATACCTTTGCAACCATTCCATCAATGTTACTGTAGAGAGAAATAATACGATTACAAAATAATACAATTACAATTTCCAAAGAAGGTAGAAATTGCATTTTATGGCTACTGGGAAAATGGAGTTGCCCTTTTTCTGTTTTTTTGTGGCAGTTGTACACAGTTTTTGGTATCAAGAAATCTGCAGTTGTACTATCCCAGCACCGCTGTCTTTGTGGAGAGGTGTAACTGTTTTTACAGCAGGGGGATCTGACCCCTCCTCCTTTCACCCCTCATTTCTCACTAGCAGCTCAACGCATCATTTGTCACACATAAAGCCAGCAGTGTCTTATTTCATCTGATAATAAGAGTTACAGGGCAAAAATAATTTATATGACTATATTTTTTAAAATACCAGAGTCGATTTTGTTAAGCTTGTGGAATGGCCACTAAGTGGCCTGCAGAGGATACAGAACTTCACATATTGTGAAGACTATACCAGTTAAACATTTTTTTCCTATAATTACACAGAACCTTTTAAGTATATACAGTATTTTATTCAGTAACTACTATGAAATGAAAGTTTATGCAGTTATGATAGTCAGGAAAATCAGAAGTCCACATACAGACCATGGCTATGTATAAGATTACATTTACGACATGCTAGAATTATGTTTTTAGCAGACCAGATTGCACTCTTTCTTTCAAAATAAGACTCCCTTGACAGAAGGTGTCAGACTCTAGTGCTAGTTGGCCACAGCACAACTATGTGTTCTGCTCTTACACACCTGAATCAACTCATCTGCTCATTATTCAAGCTGAATCAGCTGTGTTGCAGCAGAAAAAAACTCTGCTTTGACTCCATCCTACCCAAGGCACCAGACAAATCTTTCCTTGGGCCTGATTTTACTAATGGAATCGGCGCTGGGTGTCTAGAGTACACGTGGGTTCACTTATCGTCTGCTTCCTGCCCTGCATTCACCTTACTCTACACTGCAGGCAAGAGCAGTGAAAACAGCCTTTGTGTTCTTTAGGAGCCCCGCAATGAGCAGTGACAGCCAACGCACAGACCCTCAACAGCAGATATATAAGGAACAGTAAAATAAAACTAGGCAATAAAAGGAAATGGTTCAGGGTGTGAACTAAGGTACTACTGGGAGAAAGGTGGAATCAGGAATGGAAAGAGATTTTTGGGTCTTTTGCAGTGTAAATTCTGCCTTTGTAAAAAGCAAAAGTATCATATTTACCAGGGTTGGTTGTTATGGACTGTATTTTCTTTTTAACAATATTTTCCACTGTCCACACAATGACAATATGATTTTACTTTAAGAACATAATGTAACACTATATGCATTATATATGTTCAGCAGAGCACATGACAAATATTCACAGCATTTTCATGTTACTTATGTTTTCTTTTTTTTGCCTTAAAATTCCTATGCTGGATAATTAAAGGCGAATTTAAATGATTTCAAACTGAATATCTGTGCAAACACTGTAAATGTTTAAACCATATTTACATTTATGGCATTTGGCTGACACTCTTATCCTAAGCGACTTACAGTTTGATCATTTTATACAGGTAGGCGAAGGTGGTGTTAGGAATCTTGCCCAAGGACTCTTATTGGTATAGTGTAGGGTGCTTACCCAGGTGGGGATTGAACCCATTCTACAGCGTAGAAGGCAGAGGTGTTACCCACTACACTAACCAACCACATTATGTTATACAACCATATGTTACTCTTTTTTTCTATATACAGTTAAAGCTGTTCATGTTTACGTTTCTCTTGGGGAAGCTGTTTGTGGTTTAGCATTTTTTGGGCTTATCATACTACCACAATCTGGTAAAAGCCATATAATGGAATGTCAACACAGCATCCACATATACCAATGTACTTCCTACCACTCATACCTACTTAAAACATAAACAGGCATACTGGCCTAAGACTAAAATGTAGGGTGTTGTCATGTTTTGCAACATTCTGTGGTGCAGCACTGCATCCCTCATCCCTCACTTTGACAGAATTCTTGATTTTTTGTCTTGCATGAGACAAATATACAATACACAAATAGGTCATACAACCATTACCCCTCACCCCCCAAACAAGGCTCAAGGCTATGCAGTAAAAATGTTATTTATGCAAAAGGCCTGCAATTCAATGTGTTGTGTTAAAATCAGCCACATAATGAAGCATTTGTGATTGTGAATGTGCCACCCAGCAGACGTTCACACAGATTTTAGCTTCAGAAATGTATTTTCATAACACGATATATAACATAATCCAACTGCTTGGTAGAACTTTTACATGCTCTGAAAAAGTGCCACTTTTTCAGGTAATATCAGGTGTTCACTCATGCATTTTTCTGCATCTCAAATCACATTGCCTGCTGTGATTCGTAACAATGTATTCGCTCATATTTCATCTACTGTATGTCAGCAGCCCTTGATAAGCTCTATGAAAAAGTGTCACACATTAAGAGTGAAGTACAACATTAGCAAAATCCAATTAGCATCCACAAGTTCATGAGCCAGAGGGGACAAATCTCATTCGGATCTTAGAACAGCAGTGCAACTCAGCAGGAAACACACGCACATCATTGTCATTGTCACCCCGTGACTTGACCCAGTAACCTCTATCCAATACCATCCTCTTCAAACTTTTGTTCTCCTTCGTAGCAAAGGAAGAACACACAGCTGAGGAAAGCAACAGTAAACAGAGAAGCCAGCGAAGCAGGAAGGATTGCAAGAGGAATAGGAAGGAATCATCTGGCATCCTCTTTTGGGGAAAAAAAAAAAAGAAGTTAAGAATGCCTGAAGACAATGGCATCCTCTAATGGGACAGTGCCATTTGATGTAGCTACAGAAGAGATCTTCATTAAGGCAGATGCTTTTCTAAGCCTTTTCTCTAGAATTATACTCTAAACAGCAGATGTCCCTTAATTAACATTTAGTGGAGCAAATATTCAACTAAATTCAACCTAAGTCTCATCTTGTCAAATGGAGGAAAATGCATTCCACAGCATAGTTTAATTCTAACTTCTAAACATCCTCATAGCTGCTCAATTTGTCATCCAGTTATTCATGAATGCATCTGCCATGTTTACAGATCAATAAATCAATCTATTTATCCCTCCATCTATCCACCCATTCCAATTATTAAACAATGACTTCATGCTGCATCAAAAAGAAATTGCGGAAAGCCAAAGAATCCATTTTAAACTCAGGACAAGAGACTTGACTGGTTCTTACACTTAAAAACAGATGTACCAAATGAAGTGATGATCATTGAAAAAACACTTTTGGTTACCTAAAAATGACTCTTTGAAACAATACTAGAAGATCCACTTCCAGTTCCCTAACTTTCTAGTGGAATGTTCTTCAAAGAACTATGTTAGTAAATAAGACATGCAAGTGTGACGAATCTTTTTAAAGTTTAAAGAACCTCCACATATTATAAAGGTTCTACATCAATTTAAGGTTTTGCATCAGAGGTAAGATTTTATTATGTACTTATCAATAAGGCCAGTAAGTGCATTTGCTCTATATTTGACTGCTGCTGCTGCCACACCTAGATCAAAATATCATAACATAATTATGTGTGACTCAATGGGCTAAATAGCCAGTATTCTATAATTTCAGTGTAGCCCTTTTATTCATATTCTTTAAATATGCAACTGATTTTTATTTAGGAATTTTAAATGCCAGTATAGCATTTATAGCAATATATGTATAATATAGCAATAAAAAACAAATAATCTTATTTATACCGGAATTTTGGTTGATATAAAGCACTGGGAATGCGCTAGTGAGTTTCATTTAGCTCACACAGTGTGAGCTTTGAGTACTTAAAACAGGATAATAACAATTAGCCAAAAAATAATAATCAGCCATCAGCACACTTGACTGTAAAGATTCACGACTGGCAATAATACAGAGTCTCTGCTAAGAGTGTAAAACAGAACATCCAAGCCAAGAACTACTAAGGAACCTTTATTTTAAGAGTGATGTGATGTATCTAAGGCCAATGTATCTGAGGATAATAGAGGATTGCTACACACTGTGGACCACACAATGCTGCACATGCTGGTCACCTTAGAACCTGGCTGATTATAAATTGGATATCTTGCATCTAAGTTCTCATGAAATCACACAACTAAAATGTGATTGTCCATCCATCAAAGCATTCATCATATCTACAGACTTCCTTGACATCTTTGGCAGTTAACAGGCTTCAATGGATGAGAGCAGCACATAAACAGTCCCACTAGTTACTAACAGTCCAGTATTCACAGTTCAGTCATGTGGAACTGGACCTAAACATAGCTGCTGAAGATCAACACAGAATTTACCATCCCCATATACCCACTACAGTTATGACACAGTGGCTTCATGATGCATTGAAAGGAAACTGTGGAAAGTGAAAGAAACCATTTCATATTTGGGCCAAGGACTTCCACTGGCTGGTGACAAATGAAGTGACACTAACTGAAGAAGGGCTTTTGGTTCCCCGAAGAACCTTTCAGTAGATGGTTCATTAAAGAAAGTTTTAGGCAAACTTGTGAGCTGAGGACTAAATGCATCTTATGACAAAGAATCCAGAGACAGTATAGACCTCCTATATCTTGAATCGTCTAAACCCTGCAGCTGGATCAATGCAGAAGTCACCACTTACGGATCGTTATCTTCTTGTGGTCCAGTTTTCGGACCGCGTACTGCAAAGTTTCCAGGCGCTGCTGCAGCGCTGCAGACCGACAGACCACCGAACTGGCCTCGCTCTGGATTTCCAGAAAGACGGTGCATGCGTGTCGAGACAGGTCGGACAGCTGGAGGAGGACGTTCCTCAGGGCTGTGCTGCTGACATCGCTCAGGGATGTCCATGAATCCGGGTTTAAAGCGCTGCAGCAGTCCGCTCCTCCGAGCTCACATCTCAACGGCTCCTTTGTCAACCTGCACAGGCGCTGCGGCGCCACGGTGCGCTTGCAAAAAGGCATTTTTCAAAAATTCAGAACTTACAATCCTCACGTTGGCTGTTACGCCATAAGCTGGTGAGTGTTCTCCATGGTGATAATCGAATGTAAATAAATGCGCTCGGGCTGCTCGCTCACGTCCCGCCACACGATTCAAAGGATGCAACTTTCACACACGCACACCCCCCTCCGTCCCCCCTGAAGAGTTTCGCCTGCTCTCCGCACCTAAAGCAGGGTGGGCGGGGCACTCCCAAAACCTGGCATGGCATGGTACTTCCACAGGCTCTGGATCCGGAGCACGTTGTCGGTTTAAGCCTGGCTGTCCATGTGAAACCTTCTCGCAGCTTTAGTTGCTTGAAACCTACGTGTAGCTAAAGTCCAGTGGAGTTGCATGATTCAAGTTCAAAACAGTTGCAGGCGTCTCAACTTTGTGGAGCAAGTTTCATAAAGCAGCTAATCAAAATGCCAAAAATGCATCACGTGATCATTTTGAACGACATCATTTGGGACCAAAGGATGAAAAAAAGTGCTCCTTGCGTTTCTACAGTCTTAAAAAGATGGTCCTTCATGGGTTCTTTAGTGAAGGCAGTGGTTCTATATAGAACCTTTTAAGGATTCTATGTAGTACCAAAAAGGGTGGTTCTATAAAGAACCATTTTCTTTACTAGCGAACCTTTGAAGAACCATCTTTTTTAAGAATGTAGGACGCCATGAATGAGACGATTCTTCAAGGGTTCTTTAGCAAAAGAAAATGGCGCCATACAGAACCTTTTCGAAAAGGGTTCATATAGCACAAAGAAGGGTTCTTCTATTGTTAGCTTGACATCATCACAATAGAAGATCCCTTTTGGGTGCTATATAGAACCACTTTCAAAAAGGTTCTGTATAGAACCATATACAGCATATTTTCCATCAATCTGAAGAACACTTTCATGATGCATAGAACTATTTCTTTTAATGATGCAAAGGGTTCTTTGAATGTTCATAGTTCTACATAGAACCATTTTTTTAAACTAATGAACCCTTGAAGAACCATCTTTTCTAAGAGTACAGGATATAACCATAACAGCTTTTTAAACATTTGTTTTCAAACACTTATCATACACAGAACAAATAAAAAAACTAAATATATAAGAAGAGAAATACAGCCCAGCTTCCAAGAAAGTTGTAATGTTGTCCAAAATGTAAATCAAAACAAAATTCAATGATGTGCAAATCATTTAAACCCTATACTCAATTAAAAATAATACAAATATGCCCGTTTTGAATTTGATGCCAGCAACACGTGTCAAAAAATGGGGGTCATGTTTACCACTGTGTTTCATCACCGCTTCTTTTAACAGCACTCTGTAAGCGTTCAGACCAGATATTTTCTGGACTACAGGCAGGCCAGTTTAGCACTCAGACTCTTTGACCACAAAGCCATGCTGTGGTAATACATGTGGTTTGACATTGTCTTGCTGAAACAAGCATGCTTGTTTACAGAGGTCTTCAGAAGTGTCTGTTTTTAATGCAGTTCTGTCTGAGGGTCCACCGATCATGGCTAAGCAATACAAGTTTTTGGCCTATCCATTACAAACAGAAATTTCTCCAGATTCTCTGATTCTTTTAACGATATTATGTACCATAGATGATGAAATCCCTAAGTTATTTGGGTGGCGTGGTGGGTAGCGCTGTCGCCTCACAGCAAAGAGGGCCTAGGTTCGATTCCCCTGCCGGGTGACCGGGGTCCTCTCTGTGTGGAGTTTGCATGTTCTCCACGTGTCTGTGTGGGTTTCCTCTGGGTTCTCCGGTTTCCTCCCACAGTCCAAAGACATGCAGTCAGGCCAATTGGACGTGCTAAATTGCCCCTAGGTGTGAGTGACTGTCTGTGTCTGTCTGTCTGTCTGCCCTGCGATGGACTGGCGACCTGTCCAGGGTGTATCCTGCCTTTCGCCCGAAGACTGCTGGGATAGGCTCCAGCACCCCCCCGCGACCCTGACGGAGAAGTGGCTTAGAAAATGGAAGGATGGATGGATCCTTGAATGGTTGCACGGTTTGATTGTGCAGTCTTTTACAGAGTGGTGAATCCTTCCTCATCTTTACTTCTGAAAGACAATGCCTCTCTGGGATGCTCTTTAAGCACAATCATGTTTCTGACCTGCTGCCAAGTAACCATCAGGTATTTTTTTTAGCATTACACAAGTTTACCAGTCTTTTGTTGCCCCTGTCCCACTTTTTTAGGATGCATTAAATTCAAAAATAGCCGCGATTTTACCAAAAACAAAAAAATGACTCAGTTCCAACATTTGCTATGCTGTCTGTGTACTATTTTCTGTTCCACCCTAAATAATTTAACAATTATATTTTTGGGTGCTAGTGTGCAACTGCTGCACTATTTAAGGTGGAACAGAAATTTGAATAAGAAGTTAACATCAGCTTGGAGAGATTAGCAAATCAAATTCAGCACACCTGGGTGAATCCGGCCTCAATGTCATCCAGTCTGGTACTGGCTGACACAACAGGCTGTGCTCTAAAGATTTTGAAATTTGAAACTCCGGTTGTGGTTAAAAGATGTACCTGGGGATGTTGAAAAGTATATCTGTCCCTTAAAGTTGTTTTCTATTCATTCAAAGCTGAAAACAAAAATAAAACAACATCATTTTTTTGCTTTTGCTGCAGTTTTACCACCTAGAATGTAAATCTCATGAGTTTTTCGATACTTAAAATATTTGTTCTTACACTAAACTCTGGACTCATATATGTATTCAGATTACACAGTCCTGTGTTAGTGATCAAATGCAGTGTTGGTGGATTTTTTATTATTTTTTTTGGTTCGAGGTTTTTATTAAATTCTACAGGTCTTCCATCTCTCAAATTTGTAAATTATTACAGATTTTCAAGTAATAACACATTACTTGACACATTACTTGACATGTGCACATGTAACCCACAGATGTATAGCAACTGTTTTAATATGTTTATCCTGTATGTTCACAAGGAGGAAATCCACAACAAATGGTGGAGATTCCCAGAAATCACTGCAAGATGCTACCAGGTTCATTAAGTGAAATCCAGGCACAATTTAAAACCCATTGAGATCTTGTGTGGCTACGCTGAGAAATGTGTGGAGATAGAAAATCCGAACACTGTGAACGGTCTGTGCATGTTCCATGTGCACACAGAGAAACTGATACCTCTATAAATGCTATAAGAACAAAGAATGACTTGGCAAACATGGAACATGCTTAGTGCATGAACATACATACACACTATAAATAGTTGACTCATTGAAGATAGATATTAATATATGTGTCTTATGAATGTATACATGTATATGAATATACATATATTAATTTAAATATATTCATAATTTTAAAATGATCCGTTTTTGATAAAAAAAAAATTCAACAAGCCTATTTTACCAAATTAACAAATCCACTTGGCACAAGGCAAATACGCCACATTGAGGTAAACCAGCAGAGATGTTTTGGAGGATTTTTTTCAGCGTGTTTAAACGCTGACCTGACATCCATTCAGCTGTCAAAAACCTTGCACTTTGATTTTTTTTAAAGTGCTAGCTACCATTTACATTGCTACATTAACTTACATTTCCTTTTCCTGTAAAGATCTACATAAGGCTTTATTAATAATGTGACCATATACAGACATATGCACTAATGTGAACGACGGGTTGTTGTTGTTGTTGTTTTTTTAGTGAAAATAAATCAACACACAAAACCATGCCGCATGCATCAAAGTGTGCGCTAACGGTATAGTGCCCAGAGAACTTAGTGCACAGAGAACTTAGTGCCCAGAGAACTTAGGAGAATCACCAATTACTCTGCAATGTCTCCCGGCTTTCTCAAACGGCTTTCCCGAGTGAGTCCAAAAGGAAGGGGTTGATATGGAGCATTTGAGCAAAATCATACTTTAGAAATGCTTAAACATTTTTAATGTAAAAGAATGCAGTCATTTTCTGAACACTGTGAATATCATAAAACACTTTAACACTGCGGTCATACTTTTAAACAGGCATTACTGAAGCTCTGCACTGATGTTGGGTGATTAGGTGGCTCACAGATTCATCAGAGGTGTATGATGGTGTTGAGGTCAGGCCAGCCAAGTTCTTTCACAACACACTCTGCAAATTATCTCTTTATGGACCTTTATGTGCATGCATTGCATTTTCTTTCTAAAACAGGAAAGGGACTTTCACAAAGCGTTGCCATAAAGTCTGTGGAAGCACATCATTTTCTAGAATTTCATTGCATACTGTAGGACAGGGTTCAGCAACATGAGTTTCTTTTACTGCCCTGTTGTGGCGCAGTGAGTAGCACTGTTGCCTCACAGCAAGAAGACTCTGGGTGCTATATCCCAGGCGGGCAACTATGGACCTTTCTGGGTGGTTCTCCCCATGTCTACATGGGTTTCCTTCTACAATCCAAAAACATGCAGTCAGCTGGACATGCTAAATTGCCCCTAGGTGTGAATGTGCGTGTGTGGATGTATATGTCTGTCTGTGTGTCTGCCCTGCAGTTAACTGGCCACCTGTCCAGGGTGTATCCTGCCTTCTGCCCAATGACCACTACGATAGGCTCTATGTGACCCAGTAGAATAAGTGGTTTAGGAAATGTATGTGTGTGTCTTAAATGCTTGAGTTAAAGTAGCCTATAACTGCTAATTTACCCTTTAACCCTGAAGGTTGGCATGCAGACTGCTGGTCACACAGCAATGCAGATAACATTCTTGTCTTAGCTAGTACATAACGAAAAGACAAAGAGAAAGATTTAAGACGAACATCAATAATTTGGGAGACGAATGGCATTTATAAGCATTCAGCTTGTTTCGTGATATGTTTAATCTACAATGAGAAACACTAAAACACTAAATATTCGTGAAGCTAAAGTCAGCTTCTCGTTTGAATTTTTCCCGTTCCACCTCAAAAGGTGCAGCAGTTACATTCTGGCACCTCATGCACCATTTAAGGTGGAATGAGAAGTTAAAGCTGGCGAATGAGAAGCTAACTTCAGCCTCAACAAAAAATAACATGTGGAGAGGCGTTTTACAAGACATTAGTCTACTTTTGTGGAAAAGTTTCCAGAGATGTGAGAAAAGCAGTTATAGGTGAAGTATGGCTTAAAACAGAGCAAAGTAAGTTGTTTTCATTTATATTATACTTTGCAAATAGTAGCACATATCACGACATATTTACAACCAAGATTGTAAAATGGACATAAAATGTTGTGGCTCCCACTCCCAACGTGGTTAGATTTTTGTTGAAAGGACAAAATGGCTCTTCTTAAAATTTGGGTTGAGGCCCCTGCTGTAGCATTCAGATTTGCTTAGAACAGCACTTACAGCTGAATTGAGCAGCTCTAGCAGTGCATACATTTGATGAACTAATTTGTTGAAAAGGTGGCATCCTATCACTCTTCATTCACTCTTCAGTGTGACCTTGTGTGAGGAGACGCATGAAAGGCTGCATTCTTGATTCTATGCAACTGCAAGGAATAAGTATAGCTGAAACAGACATGTCCACATACGTCCATGCAATGTGCATGTCCAAATCTCCAAATGTCTACCTCTGTCTCTTGGTGTTATCATTGTTCAGTAAATTGCCTCATTTTGCAGCTCTGCTCTCCAGAACAATCTGGAGCTGATCTCTGCATTGCAAATATGATGTAACCATGTAAGTTTCTTAATCTGCATATCCGGTTATGCCCTAAAACCACATTGGTTTCATCAATCAGCACTTACAGCTTCCTTAAACATTTTGGATTCTTCAGTCTGACCTCAATTCTCTTCTTATAAATTATCTGCCGCTATTGTGAGATCTTGTATTGCATTGTTACAGGCCTCACTGACTTTTACAGGCCTCATTTCGGCAAGATTTTGGGGGCATCATGCACTTTCAATTTTGTTTTGATGCTTTAATTGTACACTCCTTCAAGGAGGCTTTTGCAACCAGTTTTGTGCTGATATTACCATGTGGTTTTGGCTTTGGCATACAGGGTTAGGACATAACAGAATAGAAATATTGGGAATGTGTTTTCAGAATACAGAAGTACAGAAGTATCTGTATTCAGTCCAAGTGACATTTTGTAAAGGCAGTGTTCACACACACACACACTTTCTAAGACGCTTCTCCCTCAGGGTGGGGGGTGGGGTATGCCGGAGCCAATCCCAGCAGTCATCGGGCAGAAGGCAGGATAAAGGCAGTGTTCAGAATACCGTTATTTTGTATGTGTGAAAAAAGAGATTTTCCCGTGTCTCTTATCCAGATGTACTTTAAATCTGTTCTAAATTCATTCTGAATACGTTAAGTTCTATGTATTGTAATTAAACACATTACTGAATACATTCAGAACAGTGTATTTAGTATTCAGCCATCACTAGAACACCTTTAGCAGGTTACTTTTTCAAAGTATTCTGCACAACCCTGTTGACATTCAAGTGAAAATAATGACAAAAAAGCATATTCTGATAGACAGGGTACTATTATTTGTCAGGCTGTAATGCTGTCATTGAAGTAAGTATGGTATTGTTATATTTCTTTAAATATGAATGACAAATAATGGTCACCATTGTAACATTCACATGTTTAATATAAGGTTTCATAGAATGGTCACAAGTGACACCACATACATTTCTTCTTTTTAACTTGTCGTCAAAAGAGGCAGCACTAGCAAAGAGTAACTTTGAAAGCATTTAATGTCATAAAAGACGTTGTGAACAAAAATCAATGCTAGGAAGTGAGTCTCCCTCTGGTGGACGAGCATTGCCTTAGGTTTGTTTGCCTTCACAAGTTACCACATCTTTTACAGAGAACACATTTCTGCACATCTGCACATGTACTGTTTATTAGCTGAATTTAAGGCTGCACATCTTCAGTGCATCCAAGCAGGAGCACACTATATACAACTTCTCATAAGCATGTGGAATCATGTTTCTTCTGTGTGCTTGGAATGAAAACCTGCAGCCACACTGGACCTTTTTGGATAAGATGAACTAACCTCTGAGTTAAATTCACATTTACATTTTACATTTATGGTATTTGGCAGATGCTCTTATCCAGAGCGACTTACAATTTGATTATTGTTACACAGGTAGGCGAAGGCAGTGTTAGGAGTCTTGCCCAAGGACTCTTAGTGGTATAGTGTAGGGTGCTTACCCAGGTGGGGATTGAAACCCAGTCTACAGCGTAGAAGGCAGAGGTGTTACCCACTACACTACACTACACCAACCACCAACCACACAATAGTACAGCTGATAAATAAGCCATTTGACTATTGTCCACAGGAAAAATACACAGGTGTTGTTGGAAATTAATTGAAATTAATTAAAAATGTAATTTGTAAGTTTATTTAGTTTAAGTAATACTAAAGTCAATGACATTTTTGTATGATGTTGTGATATGATACATCAATTGGAGGGTTTCATTGGGTAAGTTGTATTACTGCCACTTTCATCAATTAGATATTAGCTGCTCAAATAATGCCACATTTATAATATATGTCCACTATATTCTCAAGCTGACATAAGCTGGAAGACTTTGTGTAAAACACTGATGTATTTACAGGAAGAAAATATAAACAATTGAAGTAACTAATCTGGTTTACAATCATATGAACTTCTAAATGTTCTGATATGGTCCAATCAGTATTTTCTCTAGTTTCATTTGATGTGTAAATGTATGTGTAAATTTCAAGTGCACATGCTAAACCACTTAATAAAGTCATTGCTGCTGGATGGGTTGTAATACAACGTAATTAAGGGAGACTGACCAAAGAGCAAGGTCTACTCACATTTAAAAGGTTCCTTTTGAATGGTTTTTGTGCGTTTCCTGCATTGAATTTAGCAAAACTTTACAAATGTACCTAAATAAATTATTTTATAAATATGTTTGTGGGCCTGCTTTCTATAACTATTACAGTCAGCCTAACCAGCTTTTACATTCCACCATGTATGAGGCAGCTGGTAACAATGAAACTCTTTGAATTTGACACTGATTTGGTCATTTTATGAATAAATATTATAAACTCAATATTCCAAAACAGTAACAATATTCCAAAAAAGTAACAGTAACAGTGCAAATAAGATATACAGCATTGATTTGTAAACTCTGTTTTATAGGTATTTCTTTGAAAACAGCACAAAGAAGAGATGCTTAATAATATGGGGGCGTGTTAGTGCCAGGTAACTTTTGTGAAGGCACCATTATGCAGAGGGGTACATATGCATTTTGGAGCGACATATTGACTCTGTCCATAGAAAAACAAGAATATACAAGTTATATACAAATATATACAAACTTTACAGGAGAAGGCAAAAACATTCTTGACTTTTAATGTAAGTTCATATAAAGAGATTTTAGTCCAAGCAATTATGGAGCAATTGGAAAGCTATTGGTCCATTTTTAATGAAATTTTTGCACAGCGTAAAGGGACAGCTGCAGAGCTCAAATGGTATAAAAAACATTGGAAAATGGACATACTTGTTGTTTTTTAGATGACATCTTTTTCAGGGACTGCAACACAATGCCAAGCCACATTCTGCATGTTTTACAACAGTGGTTTTGATTTAAGAGAGTGCAGGTACTAGACTGGCCTGGCTACATTGGAAACATATGGCACATTACGAGGCGCAATGATGACAAAGGAGACCCCAGACTGTTGAGCAGTTAAAGTGTTATGTGGCAAGGCAAGAATAGAAAAATTTCACAGAAAAAAAACTACAGAAAACCTACAGAAATTGGTGTCCTCAATTCCCAAATGATTACTGAATGCTGTTAAAAGCAGAAATAATTAAATACACCTGCAGAAAAAAACAGCACAGATTAGCATTAATTGCATCCAGACCTAAGCTGGTTATTGCTGGGCTAGGGTTGGTCTTGTGCTGGTTTAGCTAGTCACTCAGCTGGTCAGTCATACTAATTGACAAGCATCCAACGCAGCATATGCTGGTTTTGCTGTTTTCTCTTGTTTTTCTAGAAGGGACAGGTAGATTTTTTGGGACATATAGCAGGCATCAAACAAACAAACAAAAAAACATAATCAGTTAAAAATTCCTTGCCTTTTTACTGTTTCCAATTTCCAATTAGTAAAAGGAATTTGCAAATCATTGATATGTTTTAATTTTTTTTTAATGTCTCAAATTTTTTTAGAATTTCCACATTGTTCTTTGTCGCAGATGAATATGGGTTTCTACTGAGTTACAGAGGCTGAAACAAAAAGTGTTACAACCCCTTCCTGGACTCAGCCTGGACACGGCTGTCACTAGGCCAATTTTAGGGGGGCTATAGCCCCTAAAATGTTATTTAGTTCCCCTCCCAAGTATGTGCGTTACTGGTCCAGATGATCTATAGCTCCCATAATAGGAAGGCATGACCTGGGGGAGGCGCTACTGCTGCCGTTCTAATGCAGTACTCTCTGCTGTACTACCTGACTAATGTAACACTCGGCCAATCATACCAGACCTGGTAAGCTGTAAGCCAATTATATCAGGCTTCGTAAAATTGTAAGCCAATCATTTCAGACCTAAGGGAGAGTTTTTTATGGAGCCTGGATTTTGACTAAAAGCTTACTTAAATAAACCTTAGACCTTATTCAAAGTCTATAATATACTGAGTAAAACAATAAATAGTTTGTAATAATTTGGGTTTGTAGTATAGCTGGATATTGGGTTTTACTTGGTTTTACTTGGTTGCTTGTTAGCTAGGTTAATTAACTTTGGGTTTATGTGAGGCCAAGAAAAAGGGGTTTGGATAACAGTAACATTACATAACTAGCTGACAAGCCAACTAGTTTAACCTCACTTCATAGTAGGTGTGAGTGTATAAACAAACAAAAGGGATAGAAATGATGTCACTGATAGCGCTTTATATCCTTTGTTTTTAGAGTTATCTTCAGTATTTGGAAACAGACACCAGTATTTGCCATATATTGTTGTTTGCAGTATTTTAATGTCAGTGAAAAGAATGAAGCTGAATTTGGCTTCCTATTTGCCAGATTCTTGTTCATATTTTCCTGTCCTGAAGAACCAGAATGTAACATCTGCAGCATTTGATAATTTCCCTGTTTTGGGACTAATAAAGGATTATCTTATCTTATTTAAGGTGGAGCAGAAAAATAAAAAAGCTGACTACAGCTTAATGTGAAAAGGTCATATAGTGTTGATCTTAATGCAGCTTTATAGCCCTTAGTTCCTCAGCCTGTAGATGGAAATTAAAAGGTGGTGTGAAGGCCAGTCAGATGAGAAGATTTTTACCAGTTAAAAAAAATCTCTCATTATTTCCTAAAGTTCTTGCAAATCTGAGTTTAATAAAATAAGTGCATTGCTAAACACAGGAAGAGAGGGAGAGAAAGAAGCTGAAGGAGGCTGATATGGCTCACGGAGCAGATCTGATGGAGTTTAGTGATCATTAAGAAAGGGAAGGAGAGTTTTATAAACTTTCACTTTTCAAACTTAAAGTTTTAAAATGAATGTTATGTTTAATTGAACGTAACTGAAAAAATGTCACTATGACCATGAAACTTATTAAACACACCTGAGACAGAAAATAGCATTAGTTCATCTCATTAATTTAGCTTGATCTGTGTCCCTAAAAGGTCCACAAAATGCAGGGATAGCTGTGTTTCTTCTTAACCTGCTTCCAGTGTGTTTGTGGTACTGGTACACTTGCCCACTGTTTTCAGCCAACAGATGGCGCCAGACACTTTCAAACCTATTGGAGGACCAGCCATACCTTTGCAAGTAAGTCTAGACCAGTGCTGCCCAAAGTTGGCATATAAGGATGTTTGATTTGGCCCACCAGAAAGGGCTCACCCCCTTACTCAATCAGAGAACAAACATATTTTTACACCCTATATAACATATTGTTTTATTGGTAACAATATAGTTGAAAGTTACTGTAAAACATTTTTTAGTAAAAACTAAAACACCTCTTCTCTAGACACTTGTCACTGAAATTTTAATTCTTAAACATAACATTTTCATATAAAGACTAAAATTCTTGTAAAAAGTTCCAAAAGCAGTTTAATATCACTTCAGTACATGAGCACATACAACAGCATAACTGGGAACAACTGAGGTTTTCTTCCACTTTTCTTTTTCCACTGTGTTTAAAATGCGCATTGACTAATGCAAAGAAAATGGACCAGATGCAAGTAGCAAGAGAAAAATATATAACTAAAAGTACAACATATTGATATATGATACTCATGTATGTTCTTGGTCATATTAAGGATGATTCATCATATCACATCATTTAAAAGACAAGATTCTTTGAAAATTATTTCCCATAATCATCTATCAAAATATAAAGGCTTTTGCTCATCTTGAAAAAAGTAACACAGGCAGGAATTAATTTTTGACCAGGCCTGCTAAACATTGAGTAGGCCAGTTTGGTAGATGCAACTTTCAAACTAACTAATGTCCCGCAATGTCATTACACAGCCGTGCAGTCATCGCTGTACCCATTTCCAATGGAGTTGGCTCAGCTTGAATGTGTATGCTTTCACCCTGTGGTGATATAAAACATAATACTAGAATCACTTAAACCCAAATAGGTGCTTTTTTGTAGGTTTACAATTACAGACTGTAGTCCATCAGTTTCTCTGGATACTTTGTTAGCCCCCTTTCACTCTCTTCTTCAAGTATTATTTGAGTGGTGGATCATTCTCAACACTGCAGTGACACTAATGTGGTGGTGTCTTAGTGTGTGTTGTGCTAGTGTGTTGTCTGAGTGGATCAGATATAGCAGTGCTGCTGGAGTTTTTAAAGATCTCAGTGTCACTGCTGGACTGAGACTAGTTCACCAACCAAAAATATCCAGCTAACAGCATCCTGTGGGCAGTGTCTTGTGACCACTGATGAAGGACTAGAGGATGACCAACACAAACTGTGCATCAGATGAGCTATCAGCTCTGACTTCACAGCTACAATGTGGACTGACAAGGTAGGAGTGCCTAATAGAGTGGACACTGAATGGACACAGTGTTCAAAATCTCCAGCATCACTGCTGTGTCTGGTCTACTTGTACCAGTGCAACACACACCACCACCGTATCAGTGTCACTGCAGTACTGAATGATCAACCACCCAAATCTGCTCTGTCACCCAATCACCCAATGCTCTCCTGACCATTGAAGAAAAGGGTGATTGGGAGCTAACAATGTATGCAGAGAAATACAGTGGACCACAGTCTGTAATTTTAGAACTACAAAGTGCTCCTTTATGGTAAGTGGAGCTGATAACTTGGGCAGTGAGTGTATATACAAGGAGGTGTTCTTAATAAAATGCTTCGTGAGTCCATGTCTGCTCACCAAAGGCATGTTTGCCCAATTAACTTATCACAACTAACTTTAAGTTAAAAATCAAACGGCTGAGATGTAAAAAGGTGGGGGAAAATAACCCAGCAAAGTTTGAAACTCAAACTTGATAATTAACTGAATTCTTGAGTTTCTGTACAGTGATTGAACTGTTAAGAAAATAAGGTGGCAGAGAGTGGAATCATTTGATTGGTTATAATAGAGTGACATGACTCACAGAGCATGAATCAAATTCCTTTATCTTGAAAAAATTGGCAAAGTAATGTTTCTTTCCCATTTTGATTGGGTTGGCCTGTGATGAATCTGGGCAGGCTCAGGTCCACCTATGCATACCAGTGGCTAAGCCCCTGCTTTAATATTTTATTTGATTTCTGGCTATGTCACCAGGAACCATGGGGAAAAATAATATTAACCAATCACATCCTGTTTCTCCTCCATTTTAACACTTAGCTCAGAGATGCTTCCTGATACCATGTTTCTCTCAGAAAGACGTCACAGTAAGGACAGAAAATACAGTATGATTTTTACCTTTGTTGACTTTAAAGGCAATTGAACTTGTAAATGAAAAATTGCATGCAAATTGTAACTCTGGTGGTGCTAATCTGTGAATGTGTGTGGACATGTCCTTATCATGTCTTTTTAATAGTTTGTGAATCAGTAAGTTTCTATAAAATATACTGTAGCTCTGCACTCAAAATAACCACACTGTAGTTGGTTTTAATCATTCGTCTTGAGTGAGTTGTTAGCTTTACTTGTTTGATCAACATTGTTGAGTAAAAAAATCATTCCTACTGGCTCCTGGCACCATCTGTTTACATACTAGTTGTGTCTTTCCTCCTTGTTTTAGTCACCCTCTGTGTATTATCGCTACCCCTGGCTCTGTCACGTTTCTGTCTGTGTATGTGAATCCCATCTGTTCTTTGGTTAATCACCTGGCTGAACAAGTTATCATATGTCCTGTTGCTGAATGTATTTCTACACGGGCTAGATACCACATTATCAACTGAACTAAGTGGGTAGTGTGTTTCAGATTGTTGATGTTTCAGCAGTCCATTTTATCTTCAATATGCTTTCATACTCTTTAAGTTAATCATCCAACCCAGTCAAAACTGAGCCTGTAAATGCCAGATTTGGTACTTCAACAGAGCAGAGAAAGTCTCTGTCGTCTTCACTGGGTAAATATGTTTCTGAAGCATGCTTTATAAGGAGGTGTTGTATTGGTTGTTGAGTTCTTGTTAATGTGTGAGTAATCTTGCTGCTGTTTTGTCTCAAATGGAAAAATTTGCGTTTAGTAGTGATGTGCCCAACTCCATGGTTGATATGCTGCGATTGTGGTGCTGCACAGGTCTTGTCTAACCAGACTACTCAAAAAAAGGCAGACAGGTATTGACCCACCATGCATTTGTGCCCTGGGGCCTTTAACTTGATGGTTTGTGCCTGAGACACTCACTATATTGCATTTGTGCAAAATAACAATGTGCAAAATTGATCTTTTATCTTAAAAGTAGCATGACAGCCAATATGCTGCAAACTAATGGTAGCTAAGGAAGTGAAGGTTAGCATTTCTCACTAATCACTTGCCCATATAGTTCCTCATCTTCCTTAAATAGCCTTTTCATTCTCGTCTCTTATTGCCTCCTTGGATTTTGCAGATCTTGCCGCTGCTTTCCGTCTTCACATGATTCATGCACGGAAATTGCTACATCGGTAATACAAAAAAGTAATGAACTCTGTAGAGCAGTGCCTGTTCTGTCAGTGAGTACCAGACTTATACCATTCTGCTGAATTTAATATACTGATATCTCACAGCTGATGTTATTCAGATTTCTATTCCACCTTAAATAGTGCAGCAGTTATATGCTAATGCTACATAAAAATAAGAAGCTAACCTCTCTATCTGCTGTATGAGACTCATTATCAGCAAACCAGGGCTGTACCACTTGAGTTGGGGGCCGGTGATTTACACTTGAATGTAACGTTTGTAGTTAATCTGAGCATTATGTGCTTATATGTGTGTGTTTATATATTAGCTCAAAGTAACTGGACCACTCCCCTAAATACCCACTCTGGTGTTGCTAAGAAGCTGAACACAGCTGTGGGGAACCATTTCACATTTTTCGGGAAATTTAAATTTCTTAGCATGTTAATCCAAAGATATTTGGGAGACAAAAATAATAAGCTAAGTTCTTGTTAAGTTGTGGGCTACATGGAAAGAAAACTTTTTTAAACCCGTTTCTTGGCCTGACTAAAATTATTCAAGCAGTGTTGCTGATTTCATTTTAGAGATCTTCTTAGGTGCTGCTGCAGGTTTCTGACTCATAATGACATTTTATAGCAGGTCTGTGTGGAGGTTCAGCTATGTTATGCTTGGAATTGAAATTTCAATTGGAAAGTTCATTTCATGCTGAACCCATTTTATTACTCATTATCCATGGGTTGTTTGCAGTACCTTGACAGGCCAGACGAGGGAACTCAAGCACCACAGAAAACTCACATTTGGCTCACCTTCCCATACATTGAAATCGTGCTGAAAATTCATGATAACACTTTTCTGAGGTCAGATGGATATATATACAACTGTGTTTAGCAGGCAAGACATCCTAACTGATATGTACTTTGCAAACTCTACACTCCATATGCTTATCTGAATCACAGATAAGTTAAGTCCTTAATCACACATAGTGAAGGCTTAATAACTGCTGATAAAGAACCAGGTTTTGTTCTGATAGATAGACTAATTTCAGTGAGCTTGCCTGTAAAGTACACACATATATATATATACACACAATATCATCATTGTCAGATAAAAGTCTTGTAATATTCCATTTCAAATTTTCATTTAAAATCAGCTACTGCTTTGCAGAAAACTGCCATGTTGACGTTTGTTTCCTGTAGAGAAAGTGTTAAATTATTTTCTCTTTGAAATGAGTGCCAAAACCCTTGCATACAACTGTATAGTTATACACATAAGCTCCCACTATTCAGGTAAGAGCCAGTCAGGTCTTTCTTGAAGCCATCACAGATAATATTAAAGCAATCACTTTGTGATTTTACAACAATAAACAATACACTTAATTTGCTATAATGATATAGAAAAGGATATGTAATTTCTGAAAAACTATGGGACTCATTCTTGTTCACTATGTGCATATGGGCCCTAATCTCAGCTCACATAATGTGCGTTATGACTGAATGTGTGCTATAAAGGCTGTCAGTGGTGCAGGACTGGGATGAGGTCCCAGTACCTCCCAGGCTGAGTGCTGCTGCTGCCTGAAGTGTTTCACCTGAGCTTACTCAGCTGTGCCCTTGACACATCTGTTGGACTCGTGGGTTCATCGGAAAAGTTTTCTGTTGGCTTCAGGGAAGAAAATGGAACACCCTGAATTTGGAATGTGGTTCAGCTATTTGTTTGCAGCAAATGCCAATGCAGGAACTTGTCAGAGGTGAAACATGGCCAGATAATTTTCAGTAAACCTTTATAAAACGTTCAAGAATTGTAAGTAAAAGGGTTTAACCTTTAGAAGTGTAGAGAACACTGTTGTATTGCTATACATTTAATTTCCGTTGCATATTTATTAAAGTACAATTACATAACTATCAAGGGAAAATGTGTGAACAAACTATAAGTCGGCTTAACAAAGACAGCCAATAATGCTTCAAAAGGTAAAACAGTTGCAGAGAAGAGCTCAATGTTTTTGATAGCTTAGTTGGGATTAGATGGTGATTGAGGTAGATGTTATTATGTTGCTATGACGTTACTAAGGTATTCTAGCTTGTTGTTAGGGCATTGCTAAGATGTTGCTAAGAAATTGCTGTGGTATTCCAGGTAGTTGCTAAAGTTTCTGTTAGGCTGTTGCAATGGTACCCCAGATGGTTAGTAAGGTGTTCCTAGGGTGTTGCTGTGATATCCCAGGTGGTTGCTAAGATATTGCTAGGCTATTGCTGTGCTATGACTAAGGGGTTAGGTCATTGCTTTGGTATTCCAAGTCATTGGTAAATTGTTCTTAGGCTGTTGCTACAGTGGCCAAGGTGGTTGTTAAGGTGTTGCTAGGCCATTGCTACGTTATCTCAGACTATTGCTAAGGTGTTGCTAGGCCAAACCAACTTAATTACATAAATATTTATATAGTTGCTTGCATACATATGCAATCTACATTTTCCATGGACATGGATTTTCCGTGGATATGCAATCTACATTTTCTTTGGACAGGTTAAAGTGTCCACTTCTGACTTTTTTTTTTCACTTAAAAATGACAAAAGAAGGAAAAGAATTTCTAGATGATATCTTTTAACCAGTGAAATCATAATAAAAGTAATACATCCATTTTTTGTTCACATAACTGATATAAACTAAATGTTGTATGTTGACTAAAATCAGCAAAAAATAACTTTAAAAATGGTTTAATGGTGTATCAGGAGATCTAGGAGGGTGAATACCTAAACAGCCTTAAGCGGTTTTGCTTTTGTTGTGGTGGAGCTCGTGGTGCTTTAGAAGTCGCACAATGGGTTGATCAATATATCAGTCTGAGAGTCAGTGGGAAGAGTCAGTTCTGCTTCCTGTAATATAAATCATCTTTCCACCATGCACCTGGGCTTGCTGTTGTTCCATTTCTCTGATGGTATGTGGCAATAATCAGAGGAGATCTTGAGCACAGATAAGTTCTCTCTTGGCCATTCAACCATCCACTGCTTCCAGCCATGCACCTGTACCCCGCCTCTCTATCCTGCTCCAGCGCTGTCTGCATATTTTGTTTGGCATTTCTCATTAAAAACTTGACACTGGCGCTTCCAAAAGTGAATCTTTAACAAAGAAGCTGTCATGCCAAATCTTCAGGTTTGCATCTCAGAAGAAGGAAAAAAAAAGCCCAAAAGCCCACAAACAATATTTCAATTTTGCTTTCTATGTTGACGATCTGGTCCAACTCAATCTCCTCAGCGCTAAGAGCTATACAGCAAAGTTATTGCTCTGCTTGTTTGACACTGGCAGACTTGAAAATCTAACTTTAGAGAAGGGACATGTGGTTGTTGGACATAAGGAGGAAAATGTCAGGCTGACTTTGGAATGACAGTGTGCCAAAGGCAAGTAGTGTTATTTGGCCCAGACGTGGCCGCCGTGACCCCGGAAAAAAATCAGCATTCGAACCACATTTCACACGCAGCAGCATGGTATTCGTAACATTTCAGGGGGCTTAATTTTTCGCACATTAGTCTATTTTTGGCGTGGCTTGACATGCTGCTCCCAACCATAAGTAGGCCTATTCTCTTTTGCGCCGAATTTAATGATGCTTGAATGTGCACCCTCTTACATGCGTGGCCCCTGTCACCGGAAAACTTTTTGAGAGGCAAGTTAACAGACCGTGAAAGGGCGGCACAGATGGCAACATCCTAGGTGGTAATTATCCAGCACCTCCTTGGAAAGGGAGAGGGGGGAAGAAACGGAAAGAGAAAAGGAGAAGGTAAAAACTCGAGATTATGTTGCTGTCAGGTCAGCATCTGACACGTCTCGCAAGTGAAATCAAATCAACAGGCCCTTATGGGGCTGAGACCTAGATGGAAGTCACAAGTCATACTGGCCACTGTGAGGATGATTGCTGACCTCAGTGCTGTGGCTGCCTCTGAGGAATGTCTCCAAACCGAAATATATAGGAAATGCATGCATTTCAACGTGGCCCATTTGTTTCTTGCATTGAGATCTTCTTGTCTTTTCTGAGATCCATGTATTACATTTGTGTGGATTTGTGTCATAATTTATTTTTGTGTGTTAAATTTTCAACCTCTCTCTATCCCCTAGAATGAAACACATTTACTGCATGTCTAACACTAATACAGAGCTTGAAACATTTATCCGAACCCGACAGGACCTGACTGATGTTAGGTTCAATCAAGCTCAGATGTCATTTTCTAAATATATGTCAGTTTCCACTGTTTTGTTTTAGATTTTAGATTTCCCCCAACTTAATTTTTTTTCCTTACTTTTTTCTTTCAGCTTACATAAAACTTCTTTTTTTGACAGAATTCAACACTGAGGTCCACAAGGCCCACACTCAAATGGGTACATGGAAAATAAATGAATGAGTTCAGGTGAGTACAAATCAGTGCAGCCAAATGGATATTTCAATGGTTTAATCAAAGTATTTTTATCTCATATTCAATATATTGCATGTATTGTGTTCTATATGCAAATAGGCTAACACCCTACTGCACTGCACAGTGTGAGAATGGCACAATACGGAAAGTTTAATCATCCATGTGTAATATGAAAAATTACTATATTACTATTTGTAGATTGTGTGAAGATGTTGTTATGATGTGTGTTTGTTCTGGTTCATTAATCTTGAATATATTTGCAAAAAAAGAGTCAATCCAGACTAAAACCATTAGTGACCAGTGATCAGTGCTATCATTTTAGGTTTTATTAGGGCTTATGGGCTGGTTTGGGTCAGTTTTGGACAGAATTCTGTGGGGCAGGGATCATTTCCAAAGTCTCAGGCCCAATTAAAACCCTGATTTATTGATGGGAAACAAATTAAAGTAAAAACAAACAAAGTTTCTTAATAATGAACCATCAGAACTGCTTCTGCCCACCTTCGCATTGATCCTACAAGTCTCAAGAACTCTATTGGAGTGACGGAACTCCAAAAGACATTCCCTCATGGTAGGATGTTAACTGCTTCATTGTATCATGCAGAATGCTCATCTCAGTGCAGTTTTTTTTTCTTTAATTAGACACCTGCCTGTATATAAACGAGCTCTGTTTTGATTGGCTGCCTTGTGCTGCGCTTCATTCAAAAACCAGGGCAGGCTGAAACACTCCTTATAACTTCAAAATGAATGGGTGGAGCTAAACCACTGTAGATTGAATAGGTGGTTATATAATGTTTTTTTAATAATGTGATTTTGGTGACAACACAAAATATAATGAATTTAGGCCATTTTAGCAGCATAGATTCCACATATGGGCAGTATTGACTGATAAGTGGATGATATATTTTGAAACAAAAAAAAAAACGAAATTCGCTTTTCTAATAATTATAGGCTCTCTAAATCTCATATATCTTCATTTTCAAGCTTTTTTCCCCTGCTGTGTATGTTTTACGAATTTGCTGTCTTTGATTCACCTCATAGCGGAGCTATAATTAGCCGAAGTGTCTCAGTGTGGGACAGACGCCTCTAATAGGCGTATTTATGCAACATTAGGCGAGTGGAGACTGTTCTGAAGAGCTTAAACGTTTATTTTTGTGCGGATCTATTAAAATTGAAGGTGACAGCTCATTTGAATCATGTCTTTTTTTTTCTTTGCTTATTGGGGGAAGGAGGGGGTGGGAGTGGGTGTTTGTTCAGTGCTCTACCAGGTGATAGCCTTTTCTGCATATGAGCTTCCATGCAAAAATATGTTAATACTGCCCATATTAGAATCTTTGTCTGGTTGTCATTCTCACATGGGGCACATCAAAGCCATATGACCCGATTTTGCACCTGCTGTTTAATTAAATTTACAAGACAGACACACTCTCCACTCCTGGTGATATACAAATCAGTTTTTATTACCCCAGCCCTGTGATTTACAAGGCAATTGACTGCTAGGTAGAGGTGGCGCATGCCAGAATTGTCCCCTGGAAGAAAGATGCAGAAACCAACAATGGCGTGCCGCTGCCGCACCTCTTGGGGTGTGTGCATGCAGCCTGGTCCTTTAAAGATGTTCAAGTTTATGCTTAAGAGCCTTGCTGCATGTGTAAATCCTGTAGTCTTGGTTGTAATACTGTGCAAAAATAGCTCTCCGCGTTTGGATTTAAACCGAGCTAATGAGGGATGAGGGTGCCTCGGGAATAACAAAAAAAAGCTTTCCTTAAAAGAAGTGCTAAAACAAAACAAAGATATTTTTGAGGAGAAATGTGATCACTAAACACGTGAAATAATGCTTTGTCCTTGGACAGATTCAGTAGCCAGCAGAGGTGGATATTAACTAGTTCTATGTACTGCAGTAAAATTTGCATAGAGTAGTGTTTTCCTAAGTGTTCTCCGAAGTGCATTTGCGACTTCAAGGCTGATCTACATTTTACTCAGTTACATTTTAGTCATTAGTATTTAATTACTGATTCCTTTACTGTGGTTAGGTTCATTCTATTATGTAGACAGCAATTGTACTACTTTGTGGCTGGTTACATAGCAGACAATGGTGATATAACTTTATTTGCACCATTATACTGAATTAATTCAAACTGCAGTTCCACAATAAACACATTTAAATGTATTCAGACCTTAAATAATTACAAAGATTATATTATGATCTATTTAATCCCAAGGCATTATTTGAGATAGTAATAAGCTAAACGTATACAAAGTCAGTATATATAGGGTTAGGTGGGAGAAAGCTATGCCAAACCATAACAACTAAATTTCAGTAGTCCATCCATCCATCAATCCATCCATTTTCTAAGCCGCTTCTCCCTCAGGGTCGTGGGGCTTGTGAACATAATTTTTAAAAAATTGCTTTTAAAGTAAAGTTGAAGGATTTATATTTATCATTAAATCATTTTTAAAACAAAACAAATACTGTCCCACAATGTACATGTGTTATACAAAAAGCTCAGGGTGACTAGTAGTAGAAGTAGAAGTTTCTCAGTTATAGATTTTGACCTGCAGTTTTTGTGCTTCTACTCCAGTCATTATTTTGCTGAACTAACAATACTTTTTTAGTATGATTTTAGGCCACTCCACTCATCTCTACTCATGAGTCACTTTAAAAAAAAGGGTCCTAAATAGTTCTTGGCTTGGATATTCTGCATTTTAGGAAAAATCTTTATTGGTATAGAACCTTTACGTGATGTGATGGTTCTTTATACTGAAAAAAGTTTGAAAATGAAAAGGTTGAAAATGAAAAGTTTCGGGAACAATGTACTCTGGTGGGACAAAACAAATAGAACTCTTTGGCAATAATTTGGCTTGTAATGTTTGGAGAAAGAAGGGTTGTGCTTATGATCCCAAGAATACCACATACACAGTGAAGTATGGAGATGGGAGCATCATGATATGAGATCTGCTTCCCTGAAAACAGTTCTGGGGCATTACATGCCATCAAAGGAAAGGGAATGTACCTAGACATATTATTAGATCATTTACTATCATCTTCTGTGAAAGGGTAAAAGATTTCAACAAGACATTGACCCAAATATGCAGCCAAAATAACTCAAAACTGCTTTCTAAAAAAGTGTATGCATGGCACAGGCCATCTCCGACTTCAGTCCTATTGAAAATTTATGAGGCATGTTGAAATTGCGAGCCCATTAAAAGGATCCTCCCAACCTTGGGGAACTGGAGATGGTTTGCCAATATGAATAGGCAAAAGTTAAACCACCATGCTTGAAAAATCTCTGTACCTCTTAGTGTAGACATCCCTTAGCTGTGTATGCCATTTGCCTCAAACTACTAATGTTATTCTTTTGTAATGTCTAAATACTTTTTCCCTATCAAATAGTTTTTAAACATATTGCTGTCCAATAAAACCCAAGTTTCTGCCAAATGGTAGCTTTATAGAAGAAGGCGGTGCTCTTTACTTTTAATGTAAGTTAATGTAAAGAGATTTCATTCCAAGCAATTTTGGGGCATTTCTTTTGGTCCATTAATCATAAAAGTTTGATAAAATATAAAGGGCACCTGCTTAATGTAAATGCTGAAATGATGCAGAAAAAATTCAATGGAGCAAAATTTACACATTATGTGTAAATTTGAAGTATATATATATATATATATATATATATATATATATATATATATATATATATATATGGTTGGATACTTGTTTGCTCACACTGTATAGATCAGAATGAGCTTGAAAAGAGTAACCATAAAGAAGTCTGCAAAACCAACATTCACTCTATCTTGTTTATTTGAAACCATAGGGTGGTCTGATGCAAGAGACTGACATGATGCAAATGACTCTTAATTCTGTCTGCACAACATGTTTAATTCTGCATAAACGCACTCAGGCTAAAAAAAAAAGGCACCGCCAATATCTTGGTGTTGAGCACCGATTTGTGATTGCATGCGATTCAGAAGCATGGCCCCGGTCGCAGTGGAGCGAGCTTCTCAGGCAATCCATAATAGATGATGAAATTTGGCAAGCGGTCGAGCCTTATGGTCCATTCTTCCTCCTGCAGCTGCTTGTTTTCCCACAACTCATCTGTGCTGACCAAGTTGTGTGTGCATGAGCGTGCGCATGTGTGGGTGTGTGTGTGTGCGCCCATGCCCGAGTCCGTATGTCACCAGCTTTGCCCACGAGCACTTCACCAGCAACTTTCCGTCCTTCAATATGTCTGAAGAGAGAAGATTTGACTTTCTGAACAGCTTCTTCAAGCACTTTAGAATAGTGAAGAACTCAAACACCTTAGAATGAGAGTGTGTTTGAAGTGTTACTTGAAACTTGTGTATTGTGCGTTTGAGTACTGGAGGTCAGTGTGGAATAGCTGCTGAATATAAGCATCACTGATTAAAAAAGTTAACTTGTTCTAACTTTATAAAAAGACTCAACATTTTACATTTCGTAGGGTTGGAAGTTGATCCCAAAACAGTCGATTCTCTTTTCTCTTTGCAACAGTGGTGGACAGTAACTAAGTAAATGTAATTAGTTTCTGTACTTAAGTAGTTTTTTCATGTATCTGTACTTTACTTAAGTATTTCCATTTTGGGCGACTTTTTACTTTCACTCCACTACATTTCAAAGTCAAATATCTGACTTTTTACTCCACTACATTGTGAAAAATCTGTTGTTCCTTTTGGTTTTTGTGTGAAAACGTAACATGTCAAAAGAAGCGCAAAGCAAGAGCACCAATGATGGAACTAATGTAACCTGTAAATATAGAAATATTTACACATATGCCGTTTGACTGGCATGTTCTTTTTTTCTGAATTCATACAAACACTTTAATTTTATAGTAAATTAGTTACAGTTAGTTTATGTTTATGAACAGAGACCTACAGATCAATATAGTAAAGGAAAACTTATGTGTGTCCTGAGTTTAAAGCCAGTTTTTATTCAACTTGTAACTAAGTTACAAAGTAATCTTAAACTGAAACTTTGCTTGTTTGTAAAAGTGATTTCAGAGCCACTCGGTTCTACCTGATGGAAACCGTTTGCCTTCAGTGTTTGGTACTTATGATTATTTTAATAGGCATCAGCGTCACTAATTAATGACGTTCTATTAAAAGACTGGTTTACCAAGAGAGACATTGGAGGATTTTCACCTAAAATGAGTTCGAGAAGTGAGTCTTGTTGCAAAAATGATAACAGGACATCAGAGCCACAATTAATCTTTTAGTACTTTTACTTTCGATAATTAAGTACATTTGAAGCCATATACTTTTGTACTTTTACTCAAGTTGAGGTCTAGAGTAAGGACTTCTACTTTTACTGGAGTAATATTTTACCGTGGGTATCTCTACTTTAAACTCAAGTACATGATTTGTGTACTTCGTCCACCTCTGCTTTGCAAGCGTCCAGGATTGAGAGTCCACTCTAAAAACTTGGACCCTCCTGAAGGTCACAGAGTGGAATCAGGCACAAGTTAGCTTGCTCACAATAATCAGCAAAGTGCATTTAGCGAGAGTTAGTTCTCCAAATTGCCTTGCTGACATCTAAGTATATTTAAAACAAAGAAGCACATGTTAATACACCAAGTTCCCATTAAAACCATAAATCATAAAAGTATACTATATACTTAATATTGTACTTTTTATGCCAGAAAAAGGCCAGATCTCTTTCCATGTTCCCCTTTCATTTTTGTAACACAAGAAAATGATTGTAAGGATCCGACTTCATTTATACCTACCACATGGAATCAGAATCAAAGTTGACTCAAATGTTTCTGGATTTGAACAAACATTTATATAAGTGTTTTTATGTATATGAGATTGTTCGCTCATCAGAATTGAAATTTACATTCATACAGCTTACATATTCACAAAACCTGAAGGCTCTGTCTGCAAGCCAAAGATGAAGCTGAGGAAGGCTTTTACGTGGCTGGGAAAATAACAGTAAGATAATGGATTCAGTGTGCACCACTGGCTGGGAAAATTAAAGTAACCAATAATATGATATCGTTTAATACTAACACTTTCTTTGTTAACACTTTTTTTTCCTGTCTGACAGGTTCTAGGACTTAACTGGGTACTGGCGAGATACAGAGAAAGCAATGGTTCTTACTGGATCCTTACCATTCACTTTTCCCATTTACTTTTCTGCTTGAGGACATAAAATTACAGTGAAATTCTGTGAAAATTTCTTTGTACTTACAACTCTTGACTCAAAATAATTTCTCCTTTTATGATTCATTTTACTATGTCCTTTATCTGTTTATTGGCCAGAGCCTGAATTTCAGGCATATCAGCGCTATTGAGTTACACTGACCTTATTCACCAACATTTACATCACTGAAGGCTGTTCCATTTTTGTAGGATCCTTCGAATGTGAGAATAAGAAATCGACTGGACTCAACTGGCGCATCCTTCACTCACCCACAGTTCTTCACATGCAGTACAAAGCCATTTAACCTTTCTGCAGGCCTCCAAGTGACCATTCTACTGGCAGAACTGAAATAAACTCCGATCTTTTTAGTTAATATAATCAAATAAAAATATTTTCCCTGTGATTTCATATTAATTAGGACACTGTTGGCACTGTGTATGAAATGTTATGACTCTTTGTTGAGTTGCTAGTGAGCAATGAGGGTAATGGAAGGGGTAAAACCTCCCTGCTGTGAAAACAGTTCACACCTCTCCACAAAGACAAGCCAAAGTCATGAAGCTTGATGTCTTCATTTTAAAAGTTGTGTTTTTAAAAAGAATAAAAGCTGCTTTATAATTGTTAACTTGTTTGCTCACCTACAAAGACAAAAGTACAGTCCACTTCTGAGTTTGCAAATCTTACAAATATCCACTTCATATTCCATAAATGTTACTGAATCAGAAAAAATATTGCGTAGTTCAGTTGAGGATCCTGTAAAACAAACAAAAATAGCATATTATTATATTATATAATAGCATATTTCTATGAAAAATGCCTAAAAATGATGGAAAGAGCGGCATAATTCTTGTAAAGCAATGTAATTTTTAATGTTTAAGTGCATGTGTAATGAAAGTGTCACCTTGACTAGATTAGAAAGCCTTGAAGTATTGCTACAACTTGCTAAGACCATCTTGAATGTGCATGAATGAGCACTGAAGTGGAGGCTTCATATGCCAGAGCTAGCAAGGTCTCTCTTACCTCTGCTACAGCTGTCACTTTGAGACAAATCTATAGTTAACAGCTTTAATTTGAAGGCTCACTCCAAAAAGCATTTTAATTGTAATATTTCAAAATATGCGCCACAGGCCAAAAGTTTGAAAGCACCACTAGTAGCTTATAGAAGGTAATCAAGTAACTGATAGGAGCTAATACTGATCCATTTGTTGTGTACAAACTGCATGCCTAAATTAACTTTTTAAGAATGAACATGAAAGTAACAGCAACAACTGTAAGTATAATAATGTAGAAAAGAATGATTTGACTGAATGACTGCAGCAGTAGTGTAAAACTAAATGTTCTTCTGCATCTTGCAAGCAATTACATATATCCACCAGAGAGGTCTCCAGATCCCCAAATGCTACATAATGTTGCTTTAATTCCTAATTATATGCACATGACCCCTCATGTTCAGATGTTCCTGAAGGCTAAATAAACTGAATCAGTTCTGGTAAATTTGGAGTCTGTAACTACTTCAAAATTGGTCAATGTCAGAAACAGTAAAAGATTCATAAATCTTTTCTCATACACCTTCCCATGAACCACACAAACATAACTGTCGAGAAGTAAAATATTTTGAAAAAATAATTCTAATTCACCCTTCCTGGATCAGGGCCTTATTGTGGCGGAAGGGCTTGTGTGGTCTAGGGATCTTCTGAGCTAAGTTGTCGGGAGCAATATGCTCCTGGTAGGGTCTCCCAGTGCAAACAGGTCTGGAGTGAAGAAACAGACTAACGCGATCCAAACCATATAATGCATGACATACACGTACATGGAATGTAACCTCACTGGGCGGGAAGGAGCCGGAACTTGTGCAGGAGGTTGAGAGGTACCAACTAGATATAGTTGGGCTCACCTCCACCCACAGTGCTGGCTCTGGAACCAAACTCCTGGATCGAGGTTGGTCTCTCTCCTACTCAGGGGTTGCACAGGATGAGAGGCGCCGGGTGGGTGTGGGGATACTCAAGAGTCCCTGGCTGGTGACCATGCAGTTGGAGTTTGTCCCGGTGGACGAGAGTGTTGCCTCAATGCGAATTAAAATTGCAGAGAGGAAAACTTTGACTGTTGTCTGTGCTTATGCACCAAACAACAGGTCAGAGTATTTGGCCTTCTTGGAGCTAATGGGCAGGGTTCTGGAAAGGGTCCTGCCTACAGACTCCATCGTATTGCTGGGAGACTACAATGCTCACGTTGGCAATGACTGGGAGACCTGGAGAGGCATGATTGGGAAGAATGGTCTGCCCTATGTAAACCCGAATGGTGAATTATTATTGGATGTCTGTGCCAGGCATGAATTGTCCATAACGAACACCAAGTTGCTTTTCTCATGTCCTGGAGGAGGTAGGGGACATGGAGTCTGAATGGACCCAGTTCAAAACCTCCATTGTGGAAGCTGCCAGGCGTAGTTGTGGCCAAAAGCTTATGGGTGCCTGTTGGGGCGGTAACCCAAGAACCTCCTGGTGGACACCAGTGGTGAGGGAGGCCATCAAGTTGAAGAAAAAGGCCTTTACGGTATTGACAGGCTAAAAAGGTGGCAGCTGCAAAAGTGGCAGAAGCAAAATCCAGGGCATGGGAGGAGTTTGGTGAGGCCATGGAAAAAGACTTTCGTTCAGCCCCAAAGAGGTTCTGGACATATGTATGGCAACTCAGGAGCAGTCGGGTGGCTGCGTCCAAGCTGTATTCGGCAAGGGTGGAGAAAATCTGACTTCAAATAAGGATATTGTCTGTTGGTGGAAGGAGCACTTTGAGGAACTCCTTAATCCGGGAGACATGCCTCCCTCACAGGAGTCAGGGCCAGAGGCTCCTGGGGTGTCAAGTTCCATTTCCCTGGTGGAGGTCACTGAGGTAGTTGGTAAGCTTCTCAGTGGCAAGGCACCGGGTGTGGATGAGATTCGTCCAGAGATGCCTAACACTAGCATGACTGAGATTTCAGGATCCTCAGGACATCACCCTGCCTTGCCAGCAATTAGCAGGACCATAAGTCCTTAATTCACAGAGAAGCACTGAGGCAGCAGCTCTGGTGCATCCAGAAAGCCTACTAGTAACATCTGTCTTTCTCTCCCTATGTCTGTAAATATATAAATATATAATATATTGATTGTTGTTGTTAGTGTAATATCTCTATATCATTATCATCAGAATATTTGCTTTTCTGCGTAAATTAAAAATAAAAATGTTTTGCACCACATGTATTTGTTTTATCATATATATATATATATATATATATATATATATATATATATATATATATATATATATCATTATAAATACCGTTTTTGGATACAGTTATACAGTACTACTAAATTTGCCAAAATCAGGTTGACAATATTAGCATTGGCTGACATCGTGTGAACCTTGCTAGCTGGCTAGTTCACTCCGACCTAGCCAACAGTATGAACAACTGCCTGAACGAACTAACGAAATTAAATTAAACTGAAACAAGGAAATACTATGAGTGTTTATTTACACAATGCACAATATAAAATGTGCAAGTAATTTCACCAAGCAAACACCAAGAAATGGGTTGCAGTTTGTCTTTCAACATAAATAGGTCAAAATAGCTGTCAATCAAAATGGGAATCAGCCTTTCGACCGATCCTACAATCATCTTGCAGAAGCTCCGTGTCCAGACCCGCCCACCCACAGCTCCATTCACTCTCAGAGAAACTCAGCATCCGGGGGTGGGACAAAATCATGGCATTTATCCAATGACTGGCGAGTTTCGAAGCAATGAAAAAACCCGCTCCATGCAGTCCTGTTGAAGTAAAAGACGCTCAGATTCTACGGGCAAATGTATTGACGCCACGTGATAAGTAGCTGATTCTGAACGAACTTGTCTTCGAGATTATCATGTACTTACGCATTTGTAGTCAATGAAATGTTAACACAACTGTACATATTTGACCATTTAATATTTTAGGGGAATCTGAGCTTCCCTTGCAGCCTTAGAGAAATCGCAGCTGCTCTATCCGTCGCTACTACACGCCCTTGAATTATAACTTTTGAAACACAATTCTACAAATTTTCCATCCCACAATAGGATTGGTAACATATACACTCGGGTTGTAACTTCAGGTTCACCTTCAAGTTGTGTTGCGTTAGGTGCTTTGGGAGCTGTAGGAGCTTTCTGTGGGCATGGGGTTGGTGCTTCCAATGCATTCCTTATCATTACCAAGACAATAGGTGTTAATCACTTCACAGCTAGGGAGTGGGCTACAAGGGGGCTTTCGTAGCTTTAGTCATTCTAGTGTTAAGGCTCTGGATATTGTGGGGCTGTCATGGCTAACACGTCTTGCAATATTGCATGGACCTCGGGAACAGTACCCTTGGACTGGCAGACCAGGGTGGTGGTCCCTATTTTTAAAAAGGGGGACCGGAGGGTGTGTGCCAACTATCGGGGTATCACACTGCTCAGCCTCCCTGGGAAAGTCTATGCAAAGGTGCTGGAAAGGGGACTCTGACCGATAGCTGAACCTCAGATTGAGGAGGAACAATGCGGATTCCCTCTTGGCCATGGAATAATGGACCAGCTTTTCACCCTCTCACAGATTGTTGAGGGGGCATGGGAGTTTGCCAACCCAGTCTACATGTGTTTTGTCAGACTCTTTCAGTGTTAGCTTTGGACTCCGCCAGGGTTGTGCCCTGTCTCCACTCCTGTTCGTGATATTCATGGACAGAGTGTCAGGGCATAGCCGGGGTCAGGAGGGCATTATGTGTGGAGGCCGGAGGGTGGCATCTCTGCTATTTGCAGATGGTGTTGTTCTTTTGGCTGAATCACATGGATGCCTCCAGCGCTCACTGGAGCAGTTTGCAGCCGAGTGTGAAGCGGTTGGTATGCAGATCAGCACCTCCAAGTCTATGGTCTTTGCCTGGAAAAGGATGGCATGCCCACTCCAGGTAAGGGGAAAGGACATGCCCCAGATGGAGGAGTTTAAATATCTTGGGGTCTTGTTCATGAGTGACGGGAAGCGGGATCGTGAGATTGGCCACAGGCTGGGACAGGCAGCAGCAGTAATGCGGTAATCACTGTACCAGACTATAGTGGTGAAGAGGGAGCTGAGCCAAAAGGCAAAGCTCTCTGTTTACCGGTTGATCTACATCCCAACCCTCACCTATGGTCATGAGCTGTGGGTAATGACCGAAAGAACGAGATCGCGAATACAAGCGGCGGAAATGAGCTTTCTTTGTCGGGTGGCGGGCTACACGCTATGTGATAGAGTGAGGAGCTCTCAAATTAAGCATAAATCATAATATGGCATTTCACAAAATAACTTCTCCATTTATGAGACATTTTGCTATGTCCTTTATCTGTTTATTAGCCAGAACCTGAATTTTGGGCATATCAGTGCTATTGAGTTACACTTATTCATCAACACTATGTAAAAAGAGCACAAATCTGACCACTTTAAACAACGTACAAACTACTCTGTGTCTGATTCATGAAACTTTTGTGTGACATGGAAAGAAGGAGAAATTGAACAAAAATGACGCATGAGCTTCAGTTCATAAAATCGAGTGCAAGCCTATCAGCACGATTTGGTGGGCAGCCAATGAAATGACAGTGTTCAGTGGATTTTGAGCCAATAGCTAGCTTGTAGGTGGAGTTTGAGTCTGTTGTAGTGTTAAAATAGCTATGACTGGAAATAATGTAATGTGAAGTAAACAAAATGTCTTTTAAGAGAGTAGAATGCTGTTATTGTGTAATATGATTACTTTCCTAAAGTAACATATTTAAATGCTGCATTATTGCAAAATATGAGATGCTTCTGTTTATTTTTTGGGGGGGGGGAGTGTCAGTAGTAGACTCACTAAATAGATGATTCTTCAGGGGTTCTTTCCCTACTTACCGATTACCTACTTAAATGTTTTTTGCATGGTGAAATGGTTGTTGGAGTATGTGCTGTAGATGGTTCTATATATAACCTTTTTTGAAAAGGGTTCTATATAGTAACAAAATGCATTCTGCTGTTGTTAAAATGTCAAGCCTTTCTGGTGTTACGTAGAGCCATTTTCAAAAAGGTTCTATACCAAACCTTATACAGCTCTCCATCAATCTGAAAAACATTTTCATCATGTAAAGAAACATTTCAGCATGTAAATGGATCTTTGAGTATTCATGCTTTTACATAGAACCATTGGTCTTCACCTTTAAAGAAGCATTTTTTAAGAGTGTACCATAAAACAAAAGCCTGGTGTAATATGTATTTAAATGTAACACAGAACAGTTAAAGCATTCCTATGAGTGATATTATATACGTACACTACCAGATGTGATGGTGAATGATGAATTGATGAATAACAAAATTGATGGTGAAACTTTATGATAAGATTTGACTGGACACCTATGATGAATAAGAGCTATTGCCTTGTTACTTAGCACTTTTTTTTTTACCCCAAGACCTTTCAGTGTAATTTACTTGAATTTGAAGTTTCCCAACATGTTCACCAAAGTAATTACCTAAAACTTTGGGGACTGTTAAAGACGTTACCAAGCATTACCGTCATGTTTTACCTCCCCCCTCCTTCCACCCCCACCTGTCACTGAGACAAAACACCTAGGTAGCTCAGATACTCTCCCTGATGCACTTCACACTTTGCCCATCCCATTATGGAAAGAAAATGCAGTTTTGATTTCCGATTTACTCAATGCTTCTTATTGATAAGTATCATTTTGGTTAAAGGGCTAGTTCGATCTGTGTGCTAGTGAATCAGTGTGTGTTGTGAGTTCAGTGGATGAACACAGTGTGTTTTGGTGCCGTGGCATGTAAGATGCACATAAAGAACAAAGTGCAGTGTAACTCCAAACCCTGTTCCTTTTCTCTCACTGTGACTCACTCAGCCACAGGCATTTATCTGCTATGCAGGTGAAAAAAGTCATTACCAGCTGAACGCGGTGTAAAGTGCTTTCATCTCTCTGTGCCTCTCCTCTACAGCATGAAGTCATTATATGGAGTTATTCTTTTCAGATTCTTTATGCTTGTCACTCCTAATAATCAGAAACAAATTTCAGTCAAGTTCAGTCAAGAAACGATTCACATAACTAAGAACGAGGCAGAATAATAAAGCGTGACTGAAGACTTTAGTACATTTAATCAATAGTTTAGCAAAAACTCAAATTTACTTATCTCAATTGTAGATAATCAGCCAAGAAATGTTTGGCATCTGAACTATTTTAAACTGCAGTTGTCAAGTCAAATGACAATGACAGTCGGCATTGTGCAAATTGCATGCCTAAACCATGATGTTAAATTGTTAAATAATATCAAATAGATGTCCATATGTGCTTACTGATACTGCACATGAGGTGCTGATGATATTTTTAAAAATGGAGGCATGTCACACAGTCACATATCTAGGATCATATGGGCCCAGTGCAAATACTACTACTACTACTACTATTACTACTACTACTACTACTACTACTACTACTACTACTACTACTAATAATAATAATAGTACAAATTGGGTCCCCACATGAACATTACATTCATTTATTAAATAAAAATTACACTCTACAGTCTATTTAATCAATATTGTTATGTCTTACATGAGTAGGCCAAGACATGGCAAGACATGCCACTCCATGCACTAGCATCTACATTAATCTAAATATGTACATTATACCACCTATTTAAGATTTTAGAGTTTGATGAATTGATGAATATATCATGTTGGTTGTTGATTCTTTAAAATAATAATAATGATGAGATTCTTTAAGAGTAAGAGAGAGATAAATAAACACCAGGGCTGTCAGTGTATTGCTGATGGAAGTTAACTGCTTTGTATTTTGTTAAAAAAAAGTCCCCCACGGCCCAACAGAAAATCCCAGTAATTCTTCCCTTGATGCATAGCTGCAATAGTAATATCTTGATGTCTGAATTTTGTCTGTAATTTTGTCTATTTTTACAGATACACAATGTCAGAAACCACGTAAACAACTGTGTTTAAAGCTGCACTATGAAAGATCTTTTCTTAAAATGAAAAGAAGTAGCATTACTGAGTCAGGGAAAAAAAACCCTGAAATATGGCGTCTATGCGCTACTGCATCTCACCCTATTAAAAATAATAATAATTCAAATGTCCAAAGTGTCAGGTTGTATTTTGTGGGAATTTTTCATTATGTATTAATGTCACACGCACAGTCTCTATAAAGGTCCGGCTCAATGTTTAGGACTATTATTCTATTTGAATACCCTTTCAACACATTCGCAATCACACAAGGCACAATGTACATTACAAAATGTTCTACTGCATATTGCTTGCAATTGTACATTTCATCAGCGAGGTCTCCAAATCTCCAAAACTTATATAGTGTAGCTTCAAGATACATAACAACACAATTTGAGGCAAGAGTGTGATGATATAGGTAGTTTGTGTGATGCAAACTGATGTCTAAACTTCCTTTACTTATTATTAGCCTTTTAGCTTCAGTGTAAAACTAAAGATACAAAATTCAGAAGTCAACCATGTTTAGACTGACTGATAACATTTGGGGTAACAGCAAAAGTACATACAGTTAGAAGGGGAGAAATCTTCCCACTTAGCTTCTATTTCACCTGAACCCTCCTCTCGCCGGAGGAACATGCTGATTGATGGTGTAGGTAGGGCTGGTACGGTAAGGTGGCTGTGAGTTGCTGATCAGCAGCTGTTTTTCTGCGCACGGTGAGGGCAAGGGAGAGACTGGGGAGGGGAGGGGGATGGGGTGTGGAGCACTCTTCCACTTCCCCTTCAGGCAGACCAGGTGTCTGCAGCCCTGCGCTGTGTCATCCCCTAAACTTGGCACCACGCTCCAAAACAGGTCCACCTCATTGTTCCACTCCCTCAGGGGTGGGCACAAATTAACGCACAAACATCGTGCTGTGCAGGCGAGAGGGGAGTGGAAAAAAAAGAAAAACGCCCGGAAAACGTTGCCCGGAGCCTGGACGCAGGGCAGGAGAGAGAGATTCTGCTGAATAGAAATGAGAGTGGGAGTCAGAGAAAGCCAGAGAGGCACACAGGAGAGCTCCATTTGTTAAGGTGCAGGTGCAGAATTTGAGTGAATGCCAGGTTGCGCTCCTCGTTTTTGGTTCCATATTAACACTGTCAGCTTTTTTGTTCATGTCTCTCTTTCTTTTTCTCTTTTATTACAATGCAGCCCCTATTTCAGCACTTGTTATACTTTGCTCATTCCCCGCCGTCTTAAAGTTTCTGTTAAAATGTGATTTAAGAGTGAAAGTGATGTGTTATCAGAGATGATCTTGGCTGACTTTTAAAAAGTGACAAGCTCATCATCTGCACTCAAACTGACCCCAGCTCAAAATGTCCCAGTAGATATATGATACCCAACCGAAATACATTTGTCTGCCAAGAAGTGAAAACTGCAATCTTTTCCTTACTTCACGCCATAATGTGGTCACTAATCTTGGCCCAGTGCTATAGCCAGAACATCACAGGCAGGCCTGATTACAGATTGGGGTGAGCAGCCAGCAAGCATTATGGATCAGATACATTACAATGGTAAGGATAACCAAGTACCCAACTTCATTATAGCTAAATTATCAGAAAATGCTCTTCCACCTTAAATGGTACAGCAGCTAATTATTACACCACCTAAGGTGGAATGGAAAATTTTGATAAGAAGGCAACTTTAGCCCTGTATACCACAGTGGGTAAAGGCTAATTAACCAGAAGCCTAGGTTTACAGTATCTGACAAAAGTGAGTACATCACTCACAACACTATAGAAATAAAATTTGGATATAAACTTTGATAGTCAGTGTACAGCTTGTATAGCAGTATAGATTTACTGTCATCTGAAAATAACTCAACACACAGCCAATAATGTCTAAATAGCTGGCAACACAAGTGAGTACAACTCACAGTGAGCATGTCCAAATTGTGCTCAAAATGTCAATATTTTGTGTGACCTCCATTATTATGTAGCACTGCCTTAACCCGCTTGGGCATGGTGGATGTTAGACACCTTGCACTTCTCCTCCTTCCACTTGAGGATGCCCCATAGATGCTCAATTGGGACGACGGCCATGCAGACCAAGTTGATGCATTGTGTGGTGTATGGTCTGAGCACTGACACACTGACCTCCCACTTCTTCAACCTCTGCAGCAATGCTGGCAGCACTCATGCATCTATTTTTTAAAGCCAACCTCTGGATAAGTTTCATTTCTGTAATGTTGTCCTATGAAAAGATATAATAAAATATTTGCAGAAATGTGAGGGGTGTAATCACTTTTGTGAGATACTGTATGTTTACAGTGGCTATTTAGCAGTGTTGGCATGAAATAGAAAGAAAAATTTGATTAGCTTAGCAGAGTGTTCTGATTACTCCTAGGCCTGAAAATGAAATGAAGAAATGCTACATAAACCCAAGCAATTGACTGCACAATATATGAGGCAGAAGCAGTCAGGCTTCATTGGTAAATAATTAGCATTAAGGATACTGTTTACTCTCTTGAGCTGATCATGATGCTGTTATGTTTGAAGAGTCCAAGGAATTTGGTTCTCAGAGTCATTGGCTAAGAGTTTCGCTAAGTCAGAGAAAAACAATCAGACGAGTCACCGTCACTGTCAATTACTACTAACACTTGCTTGCTAGGTAAGCAGGCTATAGGAACTAGCACAGCTACGCTAAGTTTTCACCATCAAGAGAAACAGTAGAACATGATAATGGTGTGCTTGCATGTTAAAAGCATCTTTCCATGAGAAAACATCTTTCCCTGCTTTTTGCGTAACTGACAGTGGCATGCAGTAATGGGAATGTTACCAGGGTTATAGGCTCCACAAAACAATTGTGCAGATCTATGGAGAGCTTCATGCTAACAGTCTCATTTATTTATTTTGGCAGAAAAAAGTCACAAGGATGCAAGAACTGAGACACAATGGTTTCAGTTTTTTCAGTCGGGTGGGGTAGGATTGGGCTGCATGTAGGGGCAGCCATTTTCATCCATTTTCGTCAAATGCATCTATCTTGAAATGCCAGTCATTAGTACCTGCCTACACAACAGCAGCAAAAGTTTAGTAGAGCAAATGCTACACACTTTATTTGGGGTGGTGGAAGTCTACCGCCCCATTTTCTGACCAGCAGAGACCAAGCATGGCTGGATCTCTCAAAAGCCATGTTTATGTCCAGCTTGGCAATCCAATAATAATCCAACAGCTCAATCAGAATAGAATATGTCCATGTATTCACCTCAATTGGAATAGACCAGTCCGATGGAGTCTATTCCTAACACAATTTCTATCTGATAAAGCCTGTATCTGAGTACCTTCCCGGTCAGAAAAAACTCATGTATGCTGCATTCACATGTTTTGTTGAAAGCACCAACATTCCACACCTTATAGCGGTACACAGCCAACAACAGTGCGAAACCATGCAAACGTTTGCATAGTATAGATGTTTATTCATAGTGAAAAAAAGGAGCTCTTTAATTTTTATTGTATTTACTGAGTCTGGAATTCAAATCAACATCCGGTTTATTCCACTGCTGCAGTTGATGGCAAAAGTTGGGAAAACTGAACTCTTGTGGTCTGTGGAACGTTGTTGTTTGCGGTGACAGAATTTTCCTTCATGGCTGAACTACACACATGTGAACATAGCATTACATGCTGCAGCTCATCTCACTCTGACTGGACTCGTGATTCTTGTGGACATGGTAACATCCACACATGTACATAAGTTTGGATCTAATTACTTGGTAGTGTGCATGTAAATGTAAATTTTTGTCAGAAATAATTGGAAATGATAATCAGAATGAATCAGATTGGCAAAGATCTTTGCATGTAAACTAAGCCAGTGTGTTTTGAGAAGACAGCACTAACCACTCAACTTGCTACATGACTTTGTAGATACCCAACTGATGAGGACACTGTGCCACGAAAGAGTGTGACCAATCTCTGCCCATGCTGGCCATGCATATGGTACATCTTGGATTTCTAAGCAAAAGCATGCTACTCTTATATACATTGGTGCTTGAAAGTTTGTGAACCCTTTTTCCGAACCAAATTTTCGATATTTCTGCATAAATATATAACCTATAACCTAAAACATCATCAGATTTTCCTAAAAGTAGATAAAGAGAACCCAGTCAAACAAATGACACAAAAATATTATACTTAATATTATACTATTATACATTTGTTTATTGAGGAAAATGATTCAATATTACATATTTGTGAGTGGCAAAAGTATGTGAACCTTTGCTTTCAGTATCTGGTGTGACCTCCCTGTGCTGCAATAACTACAACTAAACGTTTCTGGTAACTGTTGGTCAGTCCTGCACACCAGCTTGGAGGAATTTTAGCCCATTCCTCCGTACAGAACAGCTTCAACTCTGGGATGTTGGTGGGTTTCCTCACATGAACTGCTGCTTCAGGTCCTTCCACAACATTTTGATTGGATTAAGGTCAGGACTTTCACTTGGCCATTCCAAAACATTAACTTCATTCTTCTTTAAGCATTTTTTGGTAGAACAACTTGTGTGCATAGGGTCCATTTGCTCTTGATATTCAGTTCATGGACAGATGTCCTGACATTTTCCTTTAGAATTATCTGATATAATTCAGAATTCATTGTTCCATCAATGATGGCAAACCATCCTGGCACAGATGCAGCAAAACAGGCCCAAACCATGATACTACCATCACCATGTTTCACAGATGGGATAAGGTTCTTATGCAGGAATGCAGTGTTTTCCTTTCTTCAAACTTAACGCTTTTCATTTAAACCAAAAAGTTTTATTTTGGTCTCATTGGTCCACAAAACATTCTTCTAATAGCCTTCTGGCTTGTCCATGTGATCTTTAGCAAACTGGAGATGAGCAGCAATGTTCTTTTTGGAGAGCAGTGGCTTTCTCCTTGCAACCCTGCCATGCACACCATTGTTGTTCAGTGTTCTCCTGATGGTGGACTCATGAACATTAACATTAGCCAATGTGAGACAGGCCTTCAGTTGCTTAGAAGTTACCCTGGGGTCCTCTGTGACCTCGCCGACTATTACATGCCTTGCTCTTGGAGTGATCCCTGTTGGTCGACCACTCGACCACTCGGCGAGGGAAAGAGTGGTCTTGAATTTCCTTCATTTGTACATAATCTGTCTGACTGTGTTTGGTGGAGTCCAAACTCTTTAGAGATGGTTTGTAACCTTTTCCAACGTGAGCATCAACAACTCTTTTTCTGAGGTCCTCAGAAATCTCCTTTGTTCAGGCCATGATACACTTCCATAAACACTCTTCACAACACTTCCAAATGTGTTGTGAAGAGCAGACCCCACACAGTTCCCTATTCTTTAAATAAAACAGGGTGCCCACTCACACCTGATTGTCATCCCATTGATTGAAAACACCTGACTCTGAATCTTCTAAACCGCTTCTCCCTCAGGGTCACAAGGGGTGCTGGAGCCTATCCCAGCAATCACTGGGCAGAAGGCGGGATACTCCCTGGACAGGTCTACAACTGTATCTCAGAATTTAATTTATTTTTTTAAACTATAGCTGTAATATGTCAATCTGTATGAGTTTGTCTCTGCACCTTGCACTGTAATTCATGCACACTGGCATTGGGTAATGGCCATACAATGTAAAAATATAATAATACTAATAATACTAATAATAATACTACTACTAATAATACAAAGTATTTCACAGTAAAAGTACCATACAACATAATAGTTAATAACTGTTTTATGAACTAAAGGTTAAATACATGTAAATAAACCATACACATGTATACTGTATGTTAACGTCTAGTGGTTAAATCAGATACATAAGGACTTTTAATTTTCATAAGTTCCTGAAGGCCTAACCGATGGGAGAGCTTGCTTGGCTGTATCTACCTAGATAGCACTGAGAAGAAGACTTGAAGAGTTTCAGATTTGATGGGTGATAATTTGAATCCATTTGTTTTCAAATAAAGCTTTTTAAAAATTATTACAATACTTGCAAAGTGTAAACATACCAACTACAGTACAGTACTACAGCAAGATGATTCTATTAAATTAACTATAAAATATGGACATTTCATTTTAGGTTTGCTAGAAATCATCAGGCTTTCTCTGAAGACCCACAATACCTTGAGTTATCTACTGTTACCCAGTGGGTTAGAGTTCAAGACACACTTCACAAGCAAGTGCTTTGTAACTTTTCAGCATTTTGCTGCTGTCGGAAGAACACCTTGTATCTCCTTTTTTGTTTTTCAGTTTTTGACATAATTTGAAACTTTGGTATTTACATTGTGTGCACATTTCATGACGAATGGACCAACAGAAACCATGATAAAATCACATTCACAGCATCTAGCACAAGACAACTTAGCACAGAAAAGCAGAGGCCTTCTCCAAAGTGAAACAGACTCCAAAAAGTGTCTAATTGCTGCGGACTTTCTGCAACTTTGATGATGCCAGTTGGTATGGGAGGCGTATGGGCCACGCTCAAAATTAAATAAAACAAAAGGCGGGAGTTGGATGGCAGCTTTAGCAGGGCAGGGCATGAGGCTTCTCTTCTGTCTGAGGGAACAAATGTAGCCCAGCACCAAACATTGGCAGCTACAGACCACAGCTTGGAGGCAACGAGAGAGGAAAAAAAAAAAAAACTTCTGTCAGAAAAAAAGCGACAACAAAGGAGGAAAACACTCACGCCTGCACTTTGGTCCTCATTATTTTCGTGATTTCGTAATCAAGAGGACGGGATGTGATCTGCAAACCGTGGACAGCTGGTCCGTTTCCACCGCTGAGCCTGTTGGGATTTGTAGTTCTTTCTCGGCGACATGTGCGAATCCCCTCCTGTCCCTCCTCTCGCTCTCAAATTTTTTTCTTCTTCTTTTTTTTCCCTTCTAATCGGGAAACAGAAGGCCTGCACAGTGTGCTCGGGTCCTGCTTTGCTCCCGCAATCGGATAAATAAAACATGGGATTTACTTTTTGAAGGGCTGGGGATGCTTTAAGGATCTGGGCCGTGCCCTTGCATCGATTCCTTCCCTCTTTCGTTTCAACAGCATCGCTGATGCTGCATTGTGAGATGCAGATTGCGCCGTTTTTTCTTTTTTGTTCCCCCTCCGTCCCTCAAGTGAGATGTAAAAAGCGAGGCACCCATCTGCCGAGCAGATTTCTGCAGCCCCTGAAAGCTTTGGCAAGCAGGGGGAGAAGATGAGAGGAAGAGGAGGAGGAGGAGGAGGGGGCAGCATTGCGCTCAGCTGTCACCAAGCAGGGCCCCACAGTCACAAACCTCAATGCCAGTCATGGACACTGTACCAGCCTGGTCCATCAGATCCCTCAGAATAACTATAGGCATGAAACGGACACCTGAAAGGTTTTATAGCAAAGATGTTGTGTCCCAACGTGGTGGTCTATTTTAAAGATCCACATCTAATTGTATACGGGCAATCATGAAATCAAAAATAAATGAATTTGTCATGCAAAGGCACTAAACAACAAAATGCAAGGTGTTCAAAATCCATGAACAATGTCTCTGCTAGTTCTCTGCTATTCTCTGCAGCTAAGTTAAGAAAAGCTAACTAGTTAACTAACTGACCTTAGCATTTTTCTGTAACTTTATGTATCATTAGACATTATATTAGAATGCTTTTAGTCACATACAGTAACCCAGATAAAGTTTATCTTACCTTAGAGCATAAGTCTGCCTGTTGGTAGTTTTGTCACAGAGCTGTGAGTACAGTGAATATGTGTATTAAGGTATGTGTACCTTAATAATTCTGACTTGCTTACTACCACTGCTGTTCTTATTGCAAGTTAATTCATCATTGGTCAGTTTCTGACCACTCCATTGCTGTTGACCAAATATTATTTGAGTAGCAACTCATTCTCAGGACAGCAGTGAGAATGCTAGTGTGAGTGTGGTCCTGGTACGAACCCCAAATTATAGGTGGCAACAGATGGTCTAAGACATCTAATTGCACATCAACAAAGTGAATCTACAAGTTAGGTGGTTGTAATAGTGTGTTGGTTGTGTGGAGGTCCCAGATGTTTGCTACTGAATGAACAATACATGAGATTAATCAACACTTACTTGATAAACCAGTGTGGTGTTGGAATAAATCTTTATTGTGTTTTACAGGCAAGGGCTCAGCTGGCTTATGATGCTCTCCTGTTGGGTGTCTGATAACTTTGCTGGGGTTATGGCCACTGGGCAGGGAGGGTGCTGGCCAGGGGTTTGTGTTCACACCTGCCACTCCTCGGTGAGTGAGCTGAAGACTGTACAGGTGTTCCACCCACTCAAAACACTTACAGAGAGAAGAACTGAGAGTGCTAAATGCTGAGGCTTCACACGACCACCAGTTGACTTCATCATGCAAAATTCATGTAAAAATAGGTCTTTGCCCAGTATTCCTCCACAAAATTCCACTCTAACATGGAGATCTAGAGCATGAAGACTAGCATATGTGTCCATGTACATCTTTTCAGGTTTACGCAACGTTGTTGTCTAGCTCAACACAGCTCTGTTATGTTGGCTAACAGACAATGCATTGGCCAGCATCTTGTTGAGTGATGGGGAGAGAGGAAGGGTCATCCTCACCACACAGAATGTGAACAGTTTTGCTGTTTTGGATGATCTACCTACGGTATTGCCACGGCTTAGATGGTTGCGGCACTCAGGAGCCCTTCTGTTAAGTAAATGTTTAAGTGAAAGCATTATATCTTAATAAGTTTGACAAATCTACCTCTTGATTAGTTTCATGGGATTTCTAAACACAATGTTAATTAATTCGCTTGTGGTAGAAGCTCCATTCATTTGCTTGTGGTAGAAACGTCACTGCATTAATCCACATTCTGCTTTATGATTTCATCCTGCGCTGTGTGAGACATACAGTAATATGTAAAATTTTGCACAAAAGAAGTTTGTCAAATGGTTACATGGTTTGTTAATTTTCTAATACATTGTTTACAGGAAACAAACAAATGTTTTTTTCTACAAATTCGGTGCATAATTTCTTTTTATTTTATTTATCATATTGCAGACATAGAACAGAAAATATAAATAAACAGAAAATGGGCACTAAAATGTGCAGAAGTGTGTTCTCTGTAAAGGATGTTTTAACTAATTTTCACTTAGAAAATCAACATTGCATAATTTTATAAGGGGTGCCCAAACTTGTTTATATGACTGTAGCCAGCAAATGCTTGCCAAAGCACAATTTGGAGTTATTTAAGGGAGGTGGAAAGAAGACTAGAGGACAAAGATATATGCTTATGTATCCATCCATCCATCCATCCATCCATCCATCCATCCATCCATCCATCCACCCTCCTACCCATCCATCCATCCATCCATCCATCCATCCATCCTCCCACCCATGCATCTATCCATCCACCCTCCTACCCATCCATCCATCCATCCATCCATCCATCCATCCATCCATCTTCCCACCCATGCATCTATCCACCCACCCTCCTACCCATCCATCCATCCATCCATCCATCCATCCATCCATCCATCCATCCATCCATCCCAAAGATCAATGGTACCCCCCTACCCTGTATTTTAGTGTTTCTCCTGCTCCCAGGACAGGTGGAACTCCAAGTTTGGGAACCTGTACCATAGGCAGAGTAAAAGTATTCTAAAGGATTACGTAGATATGACTGAAGGGTGGTGGTATTGCATAAAGTACAAAAAAGTACTCTAGAAAGAGTGGTGGGTCTGAAGACCAGAGTATTTATTAAATATGGATGCCAAACTTTATCTGGTCAAAATCCAAACTATGCAAATATTGGACACTTCCAGTTCCATAGTTCCAGTGATACAGAAGGGTGTGGCTTCTGAGATGATTTTGTCTTTAGGAGCTTGGAAGCTGTGGCTGTGTGTAATTCCTAAATTTAAGAATTCCATAGTAAGCTGAGAGAGTATTATGTTCTGCCTTCACTAATAATTGCGTTGTACTAGTGCTTCATTTTAGGTGAAACACATTAGGTTATATTAAGTATTAACCCAGCTTGCTACCATTTTACAATATTGGATTTGTTTAGACATAGTGTATCACAAAAGACATTTGTGAGGGTTTTATATTACGATTCTGGCCTGTCACCACTCAAAGTCTCAAATTAAGGGCTTAGTTTCATGCAGACATTGGTTGTATTCACATCACTATGTCTGAGAAATGTGAATACTGCAGCGTAAAGCAGGCACCATGTTTGCTTGTAATTAATCAGCTTTTAGGAATAAATACCTAGAAGCAGTGATGGACATATTTCTATGACATGAGAAATAACCAGAAGGATTTTATACGAATCCATAAAACAAACAACAAAGTGCTATCAAAGGAGCCATGCGAAAGACAGAAAGTTCTCTTGATATTACACTGCCTATCTTTGCTCTGCAGGAGAATGGACCAGAGCTTAGGGGGTGGGTGAGCGAGAGAAAGAAACACTGGGCTTATTGAAAAGTATTTTTTTTTTGAGGGGGGGACACTAGGAGCCCATTCTCTTTATGGAGGAATACAGGGACAGCAGTGTCTCACTGAAGATAAATGTCGCATCCACCGCACACACAGGCTCGCAGCGAGAGTGTCGTCTCCGCTCTTATCATTAGCCTCACACACACATGCACACACGCTCACACAGCACTCTCTCTCTAGAACAATTAGCTTTATGCTGGGGCTGAGCTTGTGAAATGTCATTCAGTGGAGTAAACTGGTTATTATATCACAAAGACTGCAGCTGAGTCAATTATTCTGGGCAAAGGGGTGTCCATGTGTGTGCATGGGAGAGAAAGGCAGAGGGAGAGAGAATTCCAAATTAAATCAAAAGCACTTTTACTGGGGGTCAGATTGCCCCCCTAGGTTCAGAGGGAACAGATCTGTTCTGATAGACTCTGCTACAACAGTCTTTTTCTGCTAGAGAGAAGGAAAAGACAATACACATACACAGCACATTAGATCTTTAATCAGGACAGAACAGTTCACATGATCTGTATATAGAAACAAAGATGCAGAAAACACTCCATTTTGAATTTGTAATGGTTGTGATGTCACATCCATGAGCACCTTTACATTCTATTCTGTTCAGTACTGCAGTTTAGCTTGTCCATTTGCACTGAAGTGGCAAGGAGTGTTATAGAAGACTGTAGCAGTAGTATTGGAGTGGAAGATGTGCTGAAAATGATTAAATGTTGTGCTGTTCCTGTATTTCTGCAAGCAAACATATCATTATATCCTTCCAAAGTATCCAGACTCCTAAAAAACAGTAGCTGAGGTTTGTTTTCCTTGAAGATTTCTGTTCTTTTTTTTAGCTGTTTGTTTTGTATACAATCAGTTTCTTTTTGAATGAGACACAATATACGGCAGCCAATCAGAACAGATGCCATTTATATAAAAATAACAAAAATAAGCTGGTTAATTCTAAGGAATAAGGAGAAATGGAAAATGCTCATATACAAATAAATTATGATTGTTTTTGGTATGTAAAACTGTACAAATATTATATGTAGACTGCACAGAAAATTTTCAAACATTTGAATGCCAAATTACAAAGTATTGTTGATTTTAACTTAATGAAAAAATTACCACATCCTCTAGAGCGAACACATTTAGGGTTTATGTTCATATATTAATTTAGAATTACTGTTCATTTGCTGAACTTAAAGTATTGAAAACCAAAAAAAATAAAACATAAAATGTAGCCTATGCAAAAGTCCTTGGAAATATCTTTTGTTCCAATAAGTTCAAATACGCAAAAAATGCCATATACACTATATTTCCAAAAGTATTCGGTCATCTGCCTTCACACGCATATGAACTTGAATCATATCGATTCTTAATCCACAAGGTTTAATATGATGTTGGCTCATCCTTTGCAGCTATAACAGCGTCAACTCTTCTGGGAAGGCTTTCCACGAGGTTTAGGAGTGTGTTCATGGGAATTTTGATCATTCTTCCAGAAGCACATTTGTGAGGTCAGACACTGATTTTGGATGAGAAGGCCTGGCTCACAGTCTCCGCTCTAATTCATCTCAAAGGTATTCAATCAGGTTGAGGTCAGGAGGTGCAGGCCAGTAAATTTTTTTCACACCAAACTGACTCATCCAGGTTTTTATGGACCTTGCTTTGTGCACTGGTGCACAGTCATGTTGGAACAGGAAGGAGCCACCCCCAAACTCTTCCCACAAAGTTGGGAGCATGAAATTGTCCAAAATCTTTTGGTCTGCTGAAGCATTACGAGTTTCTTTCACTGGAACTAAGGTGCCGAGCCAACTCCTGTAAACCAACCCCACACCATAATCCCCCCTCCACCAAACCTTACACTTGGTACAATGCAGTCAGACAAGTACCATTCTCCTGGCAACCGCCAAACCCAGACTCGTCCATCAGATTGCCAGATGGAGAAGCATGATTCATCACTCCAAAGAACACATCTCTGCTGCTCTAGAGTCCAGTGGCAGCACTTCATACCACTGCATTCGACGCTTTGCATTGCACTTGGTAATGTAAGGCTTGGATGCACCTGCTCAGCCATGGAAACCCATTCCATGAAGCTCTCTACACACGGTTCTTGAGCTAATCTGAAGGCCACATAAAGTTTGGAATATGTAGCGATTGAAATTTGGTGACCTCTGTGCACTATGTGCCTCAGCATCCGCTGACCCTGCTCATTTTACGTGGCCTACCATTTTATGGCTGAGTTGCTGTCGTTCCCAATTGCTTCCACTTTGTTATAATGCCACTAACAGTTGACTGTGGGATATTTAATAATGAGGACATTTCACGACTGGACTTACACAGGTGGCATCCTATCATGGTACCATGCTGGAATTAACTGAGCTCCTGAGAGCAACCCATTCTTTCACAAATGCTTGTAGAAGCAGTCTGCAGGTGATTGATTTATACACCTGTGGCCATGGAAATGATTTGAGCACCTGAATTCAATGATTTGGATGGGTGAGTGAATACTTTTGGAAATATAGTGCATAAGAGTGTTCATAATTCATAGCACATAATTTGACCATTCAGTCAATTGAATACAACTCTTTATATACAGAGCAGGAAATATCAGTTCTGATCCTGTAAGCCCAGATTCCACCATAGTTGCACAAACACACCTGATCAGTCATTAGTCAATTACTAGATTATTCTGGTATGTTAGCAGAGAAAAATCACCTAGAAAGTGCTGTACTCTGGCCCTCCAGGAGTAGAACCGATGAACCCTTGCATAACAAGGAGCATCTAAAGCTAAGGTTATGGTACTAATGATCTTCTTCTGCCTGATAATCTAGAAAATCTAGAAGTATTGAAAATATGTAACCATATTTCATGGTTCATGTCCTTAAAACGTACACAACAAGGCCTATTTGAGACATATCATCCATGCTCATGAACTAGCCTGATTCATTACTGGATCAGTGGCGTTTTGTTACACACTTTTCTGAGTTCAGCAGCAGAACCAGATGGAGCCGTGAGTACCAGGAACATGTGCCGCCCCTGTGGGGCCCAAACACCACCAACCCCCCGCCAACTCATTCGCCCTTCTTTTAAGCAGATGTCGACAGAGTCGTTGCCTCCTCACTACCTCCTGATGCCCCCCCGCTCAAACCCCCACCCCCTGCAGAGGAGCTTCTGCAAATGCCAGTGCAGAGGCCCACCTGGGAGCATGCACCCCCCCCCCCCCCCCCCCCCAGTGGCACCTGATGGTCCGGCGTCAGTGTCACGCCAGGCCCTGGCCACTCACCCCTGACGGGAACACAATGGCATGCAGCCCGGCGGCAGACGCGGGCAGGTACCGATAATATTGTTAATCATGCAGAATGGCGAGCAGGCCTCTGAGAACAAAGAGAGGCGGCGGTGCAGTGATGGGAGAATATCCCTCCCTCTCTCCCTCTCTCTTTCTCTCTCCTTCTCTCTCCCTCTCTCTCACTGACTTGCCTTGCTCACTCCGCTTAAGCGTGGCGAAAAATTTCATTTCGCTATTTTTTCACCTCACAGCGCCTATCTGCCAAGGTGTTCGGTCCTGATAGAGTAGAATTGAGGGTTCTGCCTTTTGCAGGAGGGGTATGAATCACCAAAAAAAAGGAAAAAAATCCTCCCTCCTCTCCCCTCCCTTTCCCTTCTCCTGCACCCATTTCTAATCTAACTCAGGAAACAATGAGTGCACATTGCTCCGAAATCTCGACATTGTTTCCCCCCTGTTTCCGTTCGTCTGGGTACTCAGAGATATTCTACAGGAGTGCTTTGTAAAACGAGATAAGCACTTTTTTTCCTCCTCTCTCCCCCACAAACATGTTTAATTTCTCAAATATTTTAAAACTGGGGCTGAATAGTCCCAGCTGGATACGCACAGCTACTGTCTACTTATATTTCATATTTCGTGTCACATCCCATTAACATAGAATTTGAGAAAAGCCTCATCCTTTCAGGCACACAATAGAAGTCCACATCCTCAATGGTGGCTTGCAAAGCTGCATGAAAGAAGCTAACAGATTATGTGAGAGTGAAACTTCTGTAAACTGTGTTAAAAAATGGCTTTTCAAACTTTAGAGCCAGAGAGAAATTAAATGCTCTGCTCTCTTTGTGGCCTGAAACTACTTGTTAATGACATTAAATAACAACATAAAAAACTTCATCCCAACTCTTAGAATAACCGTAACTCAGAGTACTTTTACAGAATAATCTCTCAAGAGATGATCCTTGCGAATGGCAGTGGGAGATCAAAATTCAAAATTAGAAAACCCGAAGTCTCATTTTGTGCATTTCGGAAGGCAAAAGTGAAAGATGTAATGTGGGTTTAACAAATGCTTTTAATCAAGCCAGAAGTGTAGAGAATAAAATGCATAAACAGATTATTATTGTTTATTATTATTATTATCAAGACAGTCCAGGTTCAAGTGACCAAAACGTAGAGCAGGAGACAGACATAATGTAAAGAAACACGTACACAAACAACAGGGCCGGAAGAAAAACAACAGACATCAAACCTCAAACATATCAAACAACAATTCAAACAAAGACCTGCCACCACACAGGGGAAAACACAGGGCTTAAATACATGAGGGTAAACGAGGGACAGGTGGAAACACAGGTGGCGACAATCAGGGGTGGAGTCATGAAACAAGAGGGCAGGACTGAAAACCAAAACAAAACAAATTGTGACAAAGTGAGCCCTTTTGTTTTGAACTAAACCTTAATGATGAAATAATAATATTAATGCAATACTAGCAGAGTTAAAATACAACAAGCATGATAATCGTACTAAAGCTAAACTAAAAATTATGGACATGTATTTTTGTTTTATTTATTACATTTACGGTCAATTTGCATTCTTTATTGAAAGGCATTGAAATAACTTTTCATCAAATTTAAAAACTAATAAAATACATCCTTTTCTACTTACAAACACAAATGTGGTGTCAGTTGAAAGTTTAGAATCTGCACCTTCCACTCAGACTGCTAACGTTTAAGACAACTCTATTCCTAAAGGTGGAACCCCAGAGTTAACATGCAGTTCAGTTTCTTCCTCCTTCTGCATTCTCTGTCGGCACCGAGCATTATGGGCCGAGGACTCCGGCTGTCGGCTGAGACTGCGGGCCACAGATTGAGTGACAGTAGCAGCAGCTCCGGTACATCTGGGGTGTGATTGGAGCTGGGAGTTGAGCAGAGGATGTGTCAGAGACAGCGCCGCATCACAGGGGCCCACTCTTTTACACCTGACACCGCATCCATATTCATGGCCGTGGACAGCATCCTCGGCCAGACACTTGCTGCAGCCTGCGCTCCCCCGTTCCAAGATAAAGACAGGCTGTAATGGAAGAGATAGACTCTCAATATGGCTGCTTTGCCCTGATAATTTCGGCGCGGTGGACAGAAACACTGGATAAGGAGTTGTCTTTCTATGCAATGAAAATCGAGGCCGGACAGTTCAGAATTAGTTTCCTCCCCCTAACTGGGAACATTTACCTCAGGCTAGCATGCTGCATGCTTTAAAGTCTCATAGATTAACATACTTTGCCTGCAAACTTTGTCGCTGTCTCATTACAATGTACTAATATGACTCTCTGCAGCCCTGTGTAGAGATATATGCTGTTCAGACAAAAATCCCTGCATGCAGAAGGAATCTGTATGTACCCCTTGAAAATGCTCCAGTATTCAACACAAGTTTCTTCATTGTCCACAGAAGTGACTGCCATAGCAGTTCATCCAGTTTTGAGAATGAGGAGTGGGATTCTGTGCGGAAATTGCAGGACTCACGCTCACTTCAATCTCACTCCAAATCTGGTCATGCATAAAAAAGCCGTCAAGAATGGAGCCTAATTAAGGTCAGCACTAGAGAGGACATCACACTGAAGCATACTTACGAATGGGTTGTAGAGGATCTTAATATTTCTACTGGCCTGATAAAGTAAAAGAAGAAAAATGCATCTTAAAGCAACAGTTCAAATAGAAATTACATTTGCTCAAATCTCAGGCTATGCAGTGCAGTTTTGTCCATATTTTATAGATATCAGAATCCAAGTGTATCACTGGGTTGCACAATGGAGTTAAATAAGACCTGCTTTGGGTCCTGAGGACATGCAGCCATGGGAAAGAAATTGAAATACAGCCAATATACCAGTACATATACCAAAATACATCTATATAATCACACCCTTATAAATATGCAGTTGTTTTAATGGTTAGTCTAACATAGTTAGAGAACCCTCTTCACAAGTGATATAGTAGGTTACATTAGTCCAACTATGTTCAGTTATTTATACTGGGTTTGGTAATAACAATTTGTAGATAGTAATGCTTTCATGCATTTACTAAAACATACAGATTTTGGATCTTTTTACAAGAAAGGGTTGCATGAAAATCCATGAATTTGTACTTTATCTAAATATCACATTTAAGAAAAAGTTATGTTATCTTTACTCAGCTTGATTTAAAGCTACAGTTTGAACTATTAGTGCTAACTACTGAAAGCCTACATGGTCACTTTGCAGGTACAGCATGTACATAACACTGTTGTCGCAAAAAAAACCTTGTATCTCCTTTTTTGTTGTTTTTCAGTTTTTTGTGTAATTTGAAAATACATGTTGTCCTTTACAATGTAAGTGAATTTCATAAAGAATGAACTAAAATAAAGGGTCCAACTCGGCTTGGAAATATGTCTGGTTCCATTGTCTTACATTAAAAATAAAGTAATTTTTTCCATCACTTGTAAAGTTACCGTTTTGGAGACGTTTTCTTCTGATAACAGTGATGTATATGTAGACTGTAGACTTGTACACTTTCATAGTTAGCACTAATAGTTCAAAATATAGGTTTAAAATGAGCTGAGTGACGATATATATGTGAAAATGACATGTCTTCTTGCTTTAGAATCAACTACTGGTCAACTACAACACAATGCAACAATTCTACAGTAGGACGCTTTCATGTTGAGTGCACAGATGGGAAGACACTAAATCAGTGGTCACTTTGGTCAGTTTTCAAAAGTTCTGTGTAGCATAACAATCACATTCCTCTGCGTTGTCTTCCCAACTTGCTTTGAATCATTCTCCAGCAAAGAAATTTCTACAAACATGTTCATCTCTCACTCACAAACACACGGATAACAAGCCTCGCAAACAAAGTGAAAGTAGAAGCGAGGTTCCCTGTACCACATCTGTGCTGACCTTAAAATGGAGAGTTCTGCACAACATCTGGCTCATCAGCTGGATCCTATGCATCAGCGGGCAGAGGGACACACTGGGACAGGTTTGGCGGCTGCCTTTGACAGCAACAGTTAATTTCCAACATAATCAATTTATGTGCAGCTCCATAATAACCATCTGTGTGCTGCAGAGGAGGCAGAGATTCGGAGGAGCAACGTGGTTCCTCTCAAAAAGCTCAGGCCAAGAGGAAGACAGGTCCAACTCTGCCATATGGAATTTAAAGCTTGCTGTGTGGGATTAGCGTGGGACTTTTTACAAGTAAGATTAGCAACTCCTCGTGTTGTTGCCACGACTTTTGGGATAGCTGTACTTTTCCTCCACATGCTATGCAATTTTAGTGAGCGCTTTTGAGGTTGGGTTGGAGGAGGGTGCTCAGCAAAGATATCTTTTCGTTCTTTCCAAGCTTTGCACTAAGGCTGAAATAGAGTCTCCTCACCTGTATGGCTCAGGCTTCTAACAAGGTTACCCCTTATGGCAACTAGTGACACTCACACCCTCCTCCAGCACTGGTGTCAAAATTTAGCGAGGAACGTGCCACTCACGCGATTACTGATTCACCTCCCTGAGCCAATTACATGTGCCACTGTCATGGTGCAATGCAGAGAGCAGCTCGCGCTCAGACACCTACTGCCCGTGCTGTGCGATGCAGGGCATTAAAACTGGATCACACTTGTGACCTGTAACCCCGATGCATGCCATTAGAGCAGCTGACACATCAGGGCAACGGCCAGCATCTTGGCACACTTCGACCTTTACCACACAGCCAAGGTGGAAGGATTCTGAAGTACCCAAAGCTTTGGATGCATACTGGTATGTGATTAAAATGCACAGTTACCATGGGTTCCAGACATCTACCCCGTGCCTCTTGGCTTCAGACAAGCATATTGTGTGGTTTCTCTGATCAACCATGTAAGTCATATAATTTCAGTGAGAATGGCCAAGAAAGCCATGCCTGTCACAGTAATGACTGATGCGGATCCCTTCTTCAGCTGTGCAGTTTTCAGCAAACAAATTATGAGCTGCCTGAATTCGCCACCTCTTTTCGGCTGCATCCTCAATGCGAGGAATTCAATTTTCGGACGCCTTATTCGGACCCCGACTGGGTGTCCTTGCAAAAAGCCACAAATACACTTTTCCTTTTTGCCTAATTGACATGCGAAGAATCCCGGCAGCTGGGAGGCTCTTGGAGAGCCCCAACACAACCCTGGCCACCTGGACATAATAGTCATCAGCTGTCACCATCACCACCACGTTTTGTCAGGGCTGCATTACAATACCCCCTCCCCCCTTTTTATTTTATCTCACAAAGGCTGCCACCAGCGTCTGTACTCTTCTAGCTGTGACAAGGAAGGATATTCCAAAGATACGAGAGAGATATGCAAGGCACACATGATTATTGTTCTGGCCAGGTGTGCTTTGGTGTAAATGAACTAGTTTGAATTATATTTGATGTTTGTCAGCTGCATTTGAAAACGAATCTGTTGTCAAGGATCTGCAAAGCACATTGAGAAGAATCCTCAATGTGTGAGCATAGTATTGATTCCATTCTCAACCCTCATTTACAACCTGACATATTTCCTCCTCATCTTTAATTCAGAAATCACTTTCTCTCCCGCTTTCCTATCAGAAATCCTTTGATTTCTGTCCTGCTTCTCAATTCTTCATGGAACTCTGCATTTCAAAGAGGCGCCTTTTTTCTTCCGAGGTAAAGAGCTTGCCAAGTCTACAAGTGAGACTGCCCATCTGAGGTTAGCTGATTTCAGCAGAGGTTTGCTTGTCTCCAATTCAGGTCAACCTCAACAGCACACAGGGACTTAAAAGACAGCATCGACGTGTCCTGTGATCCCAATAAGCACAGCTTTCAACAGGCTTGATCAGTCAGACATCCACCTGGGCGCTCTGGGGTTGGCATGGAGTTTTTTTTAGTAGAACGACTGAGTGCCAAAGCTCTACACGAATGCCAAAGAAGTAAACTCAAGGAAAAAGAAGTTATGCTCAAGTACGTTACTGGCAGCAGTGCAAACAGGGGACCTTCTTCACAGAAGATAGAAGATAGGGAGAATAGACTAAACTCGACTCTGCTGGACCGGGCAAAGAAATGGATTTGGCAAAGAAAGACAGTTGCTTTATTTTTTCTTTCTCTCTTTTTTATACACATAGTAGAAAAACTCCATTTACAAAGGCATTTTAGTGCTCCAAAAGCCTTAAAGAGTTGTTCTGCAAGGACAGAAAGGTTTCTCAATTAATCTTTCTTTTTTTACCACTGCACATCCACTTTATGTTCTTAGTGCAGGAATGAATAATTCCACTGAAGGATAAATTTATTCAGCATATACCATGTGTTGACCTAGAAGCTGTGGTGTGTGCTGCACATCTGGCTGGTGCATGGGACCTGGGTGGGATTTGCCTTTGGTTAGAGGGCATCTGGGAGATCACAGATGAAGAAGAACTGTGGGCACTGGCGTACCATGAGGCCAGGAATAATACAAAATAAGAAAAGCTATTCTATATATATACAGTATGTCTCATTATGGATTACATTAGATGTACAGCATTTTAGCTTTGTCCAATTAGCCATTATCAATTGTAAGCATGGAAATAGTGAGAGACAGCAACAATAACTGAACAAACTTAGGAGACATAGCCAGCAGAAGAGGATTCCTTGATGGATATTTTTTGTTTAGTGCATTTTTAGCTTTCAAAAAGAGATGTCAATATGGAGAGTGACCAACAAATGTTACTTTGGTTAATTATTACTATTTTCATCAAGAAGCTATAACCTTGCACAATGTAAGGTTTACAGGTATGACTGTGTGTGTGTGTGTGTGTGTGCGTGTGTGTGTGTGTGTGTGTGTGTTTGTGTGCGTCTGTTTGAGTGAGTGTTTTGTTATTTTGTTATTTTGTTTGTAGATAATGGATGGATGGATGGATGGATGTTATATTTTGTTTTTTTTTATTGTGTCTTATTCCCTATATGGGAATGTTTGTCTGATACTGTGCACTGTGAGCTCCTGTAACCAAAACCAAATTCCTTGTGTGCGTAGCATACCTGGCCAATAAAGCTTGATTCTGATTCTGATTCTGATCCTTTGTAAGGCATGACTACAAAAAGTTGTGAATTCGAGGTATGATATGAAACATCGGTATGCCCTGTTCAAGTATTTTAGACTTTAGAAAAATTCCTACATAAGGCTTTATGTATATTGGAAGGTCATTCTCATGCATTGTATCCAGAGCTTTATTGTCTTATTTTAAAGGTTTTACCTTTTAGGTATATTTTACAGCACACATCATCTTGGTGTTCATCAAAGTATCTTTCTTTGTATGTTTCCCTAACAAACGCTAACAGTTTTAACAAATTTCTTGTTAAAGAATATTTTCCCTCATTTTCCCTTTTTTAATCCCTTCAATGGCCAGGGCCCAGGTTTTATTACACACTTCTGCAACCTATGAATAGCTCAGCCAGTTTGCATTGAAATCACTGTAGTTACTGTAAAATAAGCTGTAGTATATAATAAGCCTAGGGCGGCACGGTGGCGTGGTGGGTAGCGCTGTCGCCTCACAGCGAGGAGGGCCTGCGTTCGATTCCCCGGCCGGGTGACCGGGTTCCTCTCTGTGTGGAGTTTGTATGTTCTCCCCGTGTCTGCGTGGGTTTCCTCTGGGTTCTCCGGTTTCCTCCCACAGTCCAAAGACATGCAGTCAGGCCAATCGGATGTGCTAAATTGCCCCTAGGTGTGAGTGACTGTCTGTGTCTGTGTCTGCCCTGCGATGGACTGGCGACCTGTCCAGGGTGTGTCCTGCCTTCCGCCCGAAGACTGCTGGGATAGGCTCCAGCTCCCCCCCCTGACGGAGAAGCAGCTTAGAAAATGGATGGATGGATATAATAAGCCTGGGATTTTAAAGGGTTAAACACCTTTAAAAGGTCTGAGTACTAATGATGCTACAAACAACAAGGATATAAAGTGCATAGACTTGTTCCTGAGACAGCACTGTCATATATAGTTACATATCGTGTCAGAACAAAGCCTTGTATCTCCAAAACGGCAACTTTACAGGAGAAGGAAAACATGCTATACTTTTAATGTAAATCAATGGAACCAGACTTTTTTCCAAGTAATATAAGGCTATTTCTTAGGATCCATTCATTATGATATTTACAGTCACAATAAAGGACAATAGGCATCTTCAAATCATGTCAAAAACTGAAAAACAACAAAAAAGGAGATACGAGGTCCGACAGCAGTGATGTACTGCATTACTTTTACTTAGTACTAGCCTAGAATGGAATTAGATTTGGTTATTCCTATTTAATCGGATCAAGTAAAGTATTTTTCTCAGTAACACTGTCATCAAATTAACTAGGATGCTGATGCCTTTCTGTGTGTAAAAAGCTCTGTGTTGAGCTGCTAGTGAGCAATGATGAGTGAAAGGGATGGGAGGAGAAACCGACTGCTGGGAAAACAGTTCCCACTTCTCTACAAAGATGTCTGGGCTGAGATAAAATGGACAGCACAACTGCAGCTTTCTTGTTATCAAAAATGGAGCATGTCTGCCAGCAATGAAACAACAAAAACACTTTTTCACTTTTCTGCTCAACCGATTCACGGAGGTGCCTTCAGAACAAGCAAACATTGCATTCTATAGCTTCTGTGAAAAAGGATTACAAAGTTAAATTAGGGCTAAATGTTAAAGAAAATGTGTTTATTAGTGTTAAAAAGATATGTTATATTAAAAATAAGCTAGGTGTCCCATAACATTAGAGGAGCAGTGTATGATAATTGTGTTGTGTATCAATGTCTGTTTTAATTATCCTAAGATAATTAAATAGTTTTTCAGCCTAAAACTGACTTACAGTGCATTCAAACACAAAGAGAAACCAAGCTGAGCAAGTCCTTTTATATGATGGTTGGGGGTGGGGGGGTTGCACATGCTATCCCTCAAGGTGTGGGGATAGAGGACATTGTCGGGCTTTGTGGATTACACATAAAGGACTTAATGGAGGCATTAGTAACTGTGTAACATCCTGAGATCACAAGGTCGTGCTGTTGATCAGGTTTTGAAGTAGCTGAGCACACACTTTAGGCACAGGGGGATGGAGTGCACAGTTCCGCTTCAGATGCTCTGAGTGTGTTCCCACAGTTAGTGTACAATACTGAGACATATTAGGAATGTTTAACTGGAGTATATTTGTGGAACCTGTACGCTCCTCAAGAAAAGTGTTTTTTTATCAACACGGTATCTGAGTCTAGAAGTGCTGCTAAAGTTGTTTTGAGGGTCATTAAAGAGTAGAAAAGCTTATAAAGAACAGAATCTGGTAATGTATCTTTTACTTACTAACAAAGATGTTAATATCTGAATAACTTATTACTTTTATTTTTACCAATTTCACTACAGCTGAGGCTGTAAATCCAACTTTAATTCCTTCACCCTGCCTTTATTATGTGTATTATGTTGCATACCACAGAATAATGCACACAAAGTGGACTTTCTCACCTCTTTATTTTACCTCCTAGCGCACTACTAATGTGAGAACAGAATATGAGTCAGCATTCAAGCTGAGACACAAAAGAAGCTTATCCTTTTCATGCATCGCCCTAAACCTGTTGTTGTTTTTCAGCCATTTTTGGCAAATAGTGAGACCATAACACAGAAAAAAATGTGTTAAAAGGGAATTCTGCCAATTTTTCAATATTTCTGTATAGTTTAACTAAGTCAATCAGAGTGGTTTGATCTGAAACACTCCATTCTAGATAAACTTACCAAGTCAGAAATGTTTACAGTGGTAGTGACAGGAACCAGACATCCAAAGTATTTAACCCTTAAAATCCTGGTCTTATCCCATATTAATGTGTATTATCTTGTAACTACAAGGACTTTTATGCAAACTAGTAGAGCTATTCTTAGGTTATAGAAGTGTGTAATAAAACCCTTGGGCCCATCGTTTAGCCCTGGCCATGTAATGGGTTGATACCTTTAAAAGCTACACAAAAAAACATTTCTATCTGAATTTAATAGAAACATGGAAATTATTTCCAAAAAATGAAATTGCTTTCCTTCAAAATAAAGAAATTTGTTGATCCAGCATAATTTAATAAAATTGGCTAAACTTAATCTACTGTCTTATTTTCTCATTAAAGTTTTTAAACGTGACTTAATAGTGTGGATTTAACTCATGTTGATTCAACTTGTTGATTCAAAAGTTGATATAAAAGTGGTCACTGTAGTGGCTAGTCAATTTTAATTTCATTTAACTCAGCAATAGTGAATGTGGTTACATCAGTAATAATGAGGCAAGCATACAACCCCAAAATAAGATAGCCTAAGAGGAAAGACAAAAGCTGAGCAATACAAGGGAAAAGATACACTCAACATGCAAAGAGCTAAAGCCAGGAACCAACCAAATCTCTGAGAAATAATCGAAAGGCAAAAGAGAAAGAAAGATTTGATGCTATTTCACCATTACCAGCATTAAATATTGAAAGTCAGAAGACCTGTGTAGATTCACTGGTGGTTTTGGATAGTAAGTAAAATGGCTATATTTGTGTTGTACACATTGTGGCCTCTTTTTCCAATCACCATCACTGTAAAGAAAGTATAAGTCAGCACGTTTCACTAGAATGGTATGTTTCACATCAGACCACTCTGAATGACTTTGTTTACGTCTTTCAGGGTTGGTGGAATTCCCCTCCCCTTATGAATACTCTCACATGACCACATAAGTGTTTTTTCTGCACTGCTTTCAATAAATTATGCATTATGTGAATGTACTTTTTTTAGCGTGAATTCCAAGGAGGTCGTAAAACACAGTGCACAGTTCTATTGAACATTTACAAAGCAGTGGTTACAGACTTCCACGAAACACTTTTCCACCTTTTTTTTTTTGCGTATCATAAGACTTCATAACATTATTTACAAAAGTTTGGACACAACGTTTGGTCAGATGTTTTGTTGATTTCCAAAGTCCAAATGACATATTTCAACAGAGAACACATGCACTTTTTAATACACAGTTAATGTTTATTTGCCGGTGGCATGGTGGTAGTGCTGTCGCCTCACAGCAAGAAAGGCCTAGGTTTGATTCCACAGCTGAGTGACCAGGGTCTTTTATGTGTGGAGTTTGCAGGTTCTCCCTGTGTCTGTGTGGATTTTCTCGGTGTACTCCGGTTTCCTCCTACAGTCCAAAGACATGCAGTCAGGCCAGGTGTGGTGTGAGTGTGTGATTGTATGTCTGGGTGCTGGGATAGGCTGCAGAAGGATAAGCAGTTTAGAAAATGTGTGCTTGTGTGTGTGAGTGTGTGTGTGTGTGTGTGTGTGTGTGTGTGTGTGTATGTATATATGTTTATTTGCTGAATGAAAAAAATTAGGGCATAATTTTATATTTTTTCTGATATGTTGAACTGAATTGTACACTAAATTTTGTTTTCTTTGTAGAGGATTTTTTTCAACTTTTATTTTATTCAAACTGTTATGCATGACTGTGTTTATGAATGAATACATTTTAGGTGTAATGAGACAGAAAGGGCCAGACACTCGCAGTTAAAATCAAAAGATGAGGCTTTAATATCCACAGGTTTTACAAGAATCGCGGTCAGTAAACAGGCATGGGTCAGATCCAAAACAGAAATAAGGTACAAAATGGCAACCATAACCAGAGGGCAAAGACAAAAGGGAAAAATCCAGATAAACAGTTCAAACACAAAAAGGCAATCACAAGAAACAGGAGAACCGCTCAGTAGTTCTACAAGAGAAGCAACACCTTGCAATCAATGGCTAAGCTAAAGCCTGGGCTTTAAACTAAACAAGTCATGTGACGTGGAACACCGGTGAACAGAGTTAGCATTCAGGAGACTGTGAGCGCTGATTGGAGTGCAAGGGAAGGCCAGGGGTCATGTGAGTCAGGTGATCTCTCAAAGGATTCTGGGAGATGGTGTCTGAGTATGCCTCAGAGCCAGAGGGATGTGTAACAATAGGAGAAGTAAAAAATTAATTAAGAAGTAATTCTGGACCATTTTTTATATTGCTGCATTCACCATTAAATGTTGATGTATCTGTCTTTTTTAATTGGTGTAAAAAAATCAACAAAAAATTTGAGGCTTTAATGTCATCACAGTTTATTTATTTATTTATATTTTTGTACTTCATTTGAACAGAGCCACTGGCCTTTGCATTGTCTACCCTTACATTAACTTATGTTCAAAGTGAAGGATGTTTTTTGCCTTCCCCTGTAAAGTTGCTTATTTTGAAGATACACATGTTTATATTTTGTGATCAACATTTTATTAACAAGCAAACACACACAAAAAAAAACAACACACGAGAACTTTGTTCAAAAAGCCCAGGACATGCCCATAGAGCTTCCCACAATGTAGTACAGAGTCAACAATCATCTTTAGGCATCAAAGTAGCAACACTGACGATGACAGCAGTGATGGTCAGTAGCAGAACCACCCAAGAGGAAAGGCATACACACCAAAGCAAAAGACATATAAACAAATGAATAAATAGATAAATGAATAAACTCAGTATACTGACGTTTACACCCTCATATCAGTTAGAAAAGGTTGCTATGCTCTTGTTGCTTTTAAAAACTTTCTCAGTATTTGACCAGGCCACAACTGTTCTTATTTTGGCCTTATTTATTTATCCTGGCTGTTGTGCATTCCAAAAGAGCAATGTCCCGAAAATAAGTAAGCCAAAGAAGATGCATAGGAATGCAGGGTTCAAACCATAATTTCAGTATTGTCTTTTTTGGCCACTGTGAGGCCGGCCAAAAAAATCCTTTTTTGATGAGTAGAAAACAATTCTGCAGAGTCATCAATTGGGAGGAAAGTCTTTGTGTACAGATTTCCCTAAAATGTTAGAGAGAGTATTTTGAATATATGACCAAAAGACAGCCACAGTAGTATATGCCCAAAACATATGCATATACTGTATGTACCGACTATTGATAAGTTGCACAAATGACAATAAGGATCTTGTCTAACTTTAAATGTATACAGCAGATTAGGAGTGGCATATGCTTTTACACATGTTTATATTGATAGCATTTTTGTGTTAAAAGTGTAAATGAGGCTTTGCTTGCAGCTGGGCCTCTACATTAACATAAAGGTGATTGATTGTCTGACTTTTGAACTACGCATGCTATATTACGAAAATCTATGTGTAATCTCTATATGTGAGAGATGATGTACCTACTGTGCACAAAAGCCCGCAGACCCAAGGAGGTGGCGGCTGCACAGCACGCATTTGAGGAATTTGGGGATTCGATAATTTCCTGTTCTCTCTGAAAGGGATGGCAGCACCTGGTCGACACAGCTGTACTTCATTTGGAGAGCAATTTGAACAGAGCGGAGAGGGAGACAAGAGGAGCGCGCCTGCCTTGTCATTAAGGGCTGCAGAATGGCCTCCGTTTGTTAGACACATGGCACAGAGTTAATGCCTCTGAATGGGGGGACCGCCGCTGTTGATGTCGCAGTGAATTTCGTCTAAGTGCCGGCGACATCTAAAAAGCCACTCCAACCAAAGAAAAAGACCCGTTTCCAATTTTTTCCTGTCAATTAATGTTTTGGTTGGTAATTGTGAAATGATGTTAGTGGAAATAGTTGCGGGAGTTGCAGTGTTCGCTGGTTTGCTTTCCATGGCACTCTTTTTCCCATTTCTCTTCATTTTTCTGGCTTGTTATCTAATATATATTAACATTACATGTCCAAAAGTTTGTAGACACCTGCTCATCCGGTATACTGGATGTTAGAACTTTGCTGTGTGGATTTGATTGCATTAGGCCACAACAGCATTAGTGAGATCAGTTGTTGTTTCAGTCTTCCACAGCCCAGCGCTGGGGGGCTTTATACCCCTCTAGCTGATACTTGGCATTGGACATGGTTACCTTAGGCCCATGTGCAGCTGTTCCTGCGCATCTCGTTCTATTGGCAAAGCTTTTCTTTGGAATTTATACAAGCTGTACACAATTAATACAATTAATCCCCCATGTAAGCAATGGGTTCATCACAAGTAGCTGAATTCACTAATTAGAAGGGGTGTCTGGATACTTTTGGACAGATAGTGTTCAGTGTCAGGATGTGGGGTTATATGCCCCACATATATTATATACATGTAACTATCTACATATAACAAGCATGTAGAAACAAAACCTTGTATCTCAAAAAAATAAAACTATGATAGAAAGACAAAATATTCTTATTCAATATAAGTTCATGTAACAAAATGATGTTATAGGTCATTCTAGGCCATTTTTCAGTGTGAAGAAAAAGTGAAAAACAGGCCTCAACAACTAAATATAATATCATTTTGCTTGAGTGTTTCTAATGTTCATTGTTTCCCCTTTATTGACAGAATCCATTCTTTTCAAGAGACTTGCTTTCAGTTTTCTCTATATGTGTACACAAGTTCTCTGCATGCATTTTGTAACCTTGTTTCATTCACTTTCCTTTGACTTTCCACTTCCTTAGGCTTCCTTAAGCGGATTATCTTAAATATATAATGGTTATTTGACTTGAAACTAATTAAATGAAAGGCAGTCTCTGAGTTTTGCACAATATGTAATTATGTAATTAGAGTTTTCTAAGTTTAACCCTCAATCGGTATCTAACCTCGGTAACCAAGAAGAAACATTTTTTGTCTGTTTCATTAAAAAACAGAAAGACATAGCTTTGATTTTAAAAAATGCACTTGACAAAGTAGAGAGAATTTTGGATGTTTATGCTGATATTGTATGTTTCTCTTATTTATCTATAAAGTGAGGACACTTGTGTTCTGAAAATGCATGAAAACTAACACACAACAGACACATATACCCACTAAGTGAGAGCTGATTAATGTTTCACTGTATCCATCGCAGGTTGGTGCAACCTGGCCGTACCTCAGCAAACGCAAGAAATGATTTCAAAGCTGTACGAGAATAGAAAAAGTGTCAATGCCTTTACGCCTCTCCACATATGATGTAATTGACTTTGACGTGCACATGTGCACAGGGATGGGGGGAAAAAAAACGGCGGAGTGCGATCAAAGGCAAGTGCTTTACTGCCACATCAGAGCTCCCTACTGCATTTTGTATTCTACCAATCTGTCGAAACAGTCTGACAAATTCCTGTGATGGAGAGTTGAGTTTTTTTCCTCCTCTGTTGTACAGCCTCATATGGGACCGAGAGGTTTAACAGAGCGCAGAGCAGCAGGAAAAAACACAGATCCACAAAAGGTGAAAACAACTTCCACAACATCTAGTAAGGGACCTGAGGAAAGTTGAGGAATGGATGCTTTAAAGAAAACATTATGCTTTTGATGTGCCCTTTTCCTCTTAGGAGACATTAGAAAAGGATGAGCTCCTTAGGCAGGCCTCTAAAATCTCCAAAAGTTGAATTTCCCCTTTTTATTTAGTCTTTTATCACATACTGGTGTTGATTTAGAGGAATTAAGTTTACACAAATGCCCCCCAGCCCAAATGTAGTCAGTCAGCCAAGATATGATAGATGTGTGAAGTTTGCTTCTTTAGCACTGGAACTATAAAGCTACTATAACTAACGCAATAGAAGCTTGTAGCTTACTGGTTAGAATTGTGCAATAGTGCTTCAAATTCACGACAAGTTGCTGTATTAAGAAAACTCAAATAGACACTATTACCTATGAAATGGATAAAAGTATGGAGAAAATTCACACTTCCAGATGGCTGCTACTACTACTGCAAAACTAAAGAAGCAAACTTTGTAGAACAAATGTATGAACGGTCAAAGAAAGTAACTATAAAAAACGTGAGTTTTCAAAATTGCAATTCAAAAAAACGATTAAAAGAACAGAAAATGTGACTCTTGACAAGAGTGCAAGACCTGGTAGGCCACCAAAACTGTTACCATCAGATAAACATCACTTAAAACCTTCATCTTTGAGAGAGAGAAACAAAAGCTCCAGTCTTACTTCAGATCTGAAAAAAATCCAAACTTTTACTTGCCCATCCTTCCACAGTGAGATGACAAGTCAACCGTATGAGTCTGAAAGGACGTGTAGCTGTCAAGAAGCTGTTACTGAGAAAAGAAAACAAAGACAAAAAACAAAAAGAAGAGGCTGGACTGACCATCTCCTACAAATAATGCAGTCTGTAATAAAGGCAAAGGGTGGACACACTTAATGCTGAAAATTGATTTTATATTTTATGTATTCTGCTTTTTTCCTGACAGTAAAAAATGAACTAAGTTATGCTTAAAGGCTGTTTTGACTGGACATTATTTGAATGACATTTGTTCTCTGGCTTTTGCACAACACTGTACTATTTAAAGTAATAACATATCATACAATGTCATGAACCACATAAACAAGCCAGTTGGAGGTTTTTACTACTTTGTGCGGTTTCAGGCAAGTATGCGATTACTTAGGCAGGCAGTTTGCATGATGTGAAGGATGATCTTCCACTATTTATTAGCCTTTAGCTCAAATGCAAATGTAAAAAGCAGACTTTGAACACTAAGCATGTCTTAGCTAATCAAATAAAGGCTGTGTGAATAAGATATTCTGCTGGATTTTGCAGTTCATTAAGTATGTTGACGTAAATGGATTGGACAGATTTGTTACATGTTTGAAGACTTCATCCATCCATGTCCACGCATAACTGTACAGTTGCAGAAAATAAATAAAATCTCTCCCACGGAAAGATGAGGCCTGTAGGGGTGTATATGAATATGTGAAAATATGTAAAACTGTTTATCGTCGCATGACTCGTTTTGCTGCGCTTTATCAGTGGCTCACTGCTAGTTCTGTTAAAATATCCTAAAGCGGTGCTTTTCGCTCACATTCGCACACGCGCACTATCCGTATACAGCTGTCTTTACAGATAATAGCAGTGGGGCACTGTGGATCCTCATCATGAGTTTGCGGCTCCCTGAGGAGGGGCCGTGCAGCATGTTCATTGGTAATGGGGATGTTTCTGTGTGTCTGCAGGCAGAGCGGGGAGAGCTATCAAAGTTGGACAGAGGGAGAGAGAGAGAGAGAGAGAGAGAGAGAGAGAGAGAGAGATGCACCTGCCAGGTCCGCTGTAATGCTGCTGCGCTCCCTCTCCACCTCCGGCATGCGCAGCCCCACAAAGCTGCGTCCTGCAGATGAGTCAGGCACACACAATCAGCAAGGAACGCACGCCGCATCTGCAGAGCGTTAACACACACTCACTCGTGCGCACGCATACACGCACACGCACGCACACACCTACTCGTCGCCTTACTCAACCGTGGTCCGTCATTGTTGTTTGCGCTGCTCCGCTGTCGTATTTGCAGTCTGTGGACTGACATTAGCAACGCCTGAGCATGTGGCAAACAACAGCCAGGAGAAAGATACAGGCTGAGGCGAGCAAACTGAAAGTTTGCCTGGCACAGAGCTAGTGGGTGCAGGGGAGGGTGGGAGGGTGGTACGGATGGGCGGTGGGGGGTAAATGGTGAGGGGGGGGGGTCACAGGGGGCGTTTGGCTGCTCCCCTCCCTCCTGTCAGATGCCTCGTGCACAGACTGTGAGTGTGTGGAGCGTTCGCAAGTGTGTTCATGAGTGTGTTGCGCCGGGGCCGCGGCGGCTCGTCAGCAGCAGATGCGAGACCCTCATGTCAGAAGCAGGCAGTGGCCCGGCGGTGCGGCGGAGCTCCGCTCATACCTCATTGAGCCGGCCTCCCCCTCCCCTCCCCCCACACCCCCACCCCCCTTCAGCAGATGGCGCGCTGCTGCGGGCGCTCCTCTTCCCGATAATTACCAGCCTTCGCCACAGATGGAAACGTCAGTCAGCCCTCACAGGTCCCGGTTCCTGCCATTGCCTCCGTCCGAGGCCCCTCTCTACCTAGACGAGGCGCTGCCAGCGCTCGCCATGTGTTTCGTGACTGCTGACTAGGCAGGGCAACAAAAGACAGCGAAGCGGCTCATAAATATGCATGCCGAGGCGCGAGGTACGGCGAATGGACGCCGCACACTCGGCCCTCTTTGGACACCAGCTTCGGATATCGGCAAGGTTGGGACTGGACTTTCATCCCCTGCACGAACCCACCTTGTACCCTCCTTCAGTGTACACTCACTGGTCAATTTATTTAGCTGGTAATGCGACCATCTCGAGCCGGTCTGCTTCACAGATAAGCTAACTGAGTTTTTTATGTCTTTTCTTTAGCTGTCTAACTGTGGCTAGACAGAGCACCACAATGTGGTCAAGCCAGAGACAGTGAAGGTTAAGTGCCTTGCTCAACATTGTGTCCAGGATCCTTGTACTAGCGACTGTCATGTCTGTAGCCAGTCACCAACCAGGAATATCTAGTGAGTACTGGAATTCAATGTAAAAGTAGCAAAGTAGCTGTTTTTTTTCTAGCTAGCTAATTAGGTAAGTAGTGAAAAGTAACCAAAATGGCCTGATTACCTGATTATTCACCTTTCTATACCTTCAACTCAACTCAAACAGCAATTAATCCCTGTGTAGAACTGTTTATCTAAAGAAAAAATATGTGATTTATTATAATTTCAACCTCAGATTCCTTGGCCTTTCCTCATTTTCTGTGAAGTACATGTAAAATAACGCATTTTCAGTGACTTCACACTGTTCACCCCCAACACATTTATATAGCACATGTGGTGTTGAGGTGAACCCGCAGAGAATAAAATTGTGGAGGTGCTGTGTCCTTTCACTCCTTTCCCCTCCTACATGTCCTGCTGTTAGTGTGTGTGTCTGTGTGTGTATGTCTTTGTATATGTGCATGTGTTTGGACAACATGGATAGGCTGCTGACTGGCTACAGCTGCTAAAGGAGATGAAAAAGAAATCCAAATAGTACTTATTTTTTTACCCGATTTTTCTATCCAATTTAGTCATCTCCAGTTCCACCCGCTAGTTAGGACTCCCCCAATCACACGATGCCATCAAGGCTAGGAGGGTGAAGGCTAGCACAGGCTTCCTCCGAGACCTGCGAAACCAGCCACTGCATCTTTACGACCTGCCACTCACGCAACGTCACTGGACATCCAAACGCACTCGGAAGAAAGCGCCAACTGCCAGCTCTGTTAGGTCAGCTAACAGACACCTGCGCTGACTGGCATTGCGTTGGGTGATGGGGGAGAAGGGAGGGAAATCCTACCCACCCAAAGAGAGTGAGGCCAATTGTGCTCTTTTGGACTCCCGGCTACAGATGGCTGTATCACCAGGATCGAACTTGTAATCTCCTGATGACAGGGCCAACACTTAGAGCCTCAAATAGTACTGTTTTGTGTCTCATCACTGTATTTTCTCTTTACAAGGAATAAACAGTTTAATAATAAACTATAGTTACTTCTCATATTGATGCTTCCTTTAAAGGAAGGTATATGATGGGGTTAATGTTTGGTTGTTAGATATTTAACACACATTATCTTGAAACACCTATTTTTAAATTTACAGTAGTATGTTAATGAACAGGCTCAGATCAGACCAATTCAAATACATGGACTATATTTTACTGATATCTGCATGTCTACATTCAGCAGTCTCAACTGTAGAAATCACAAAGGTTTCTCCTTAATATGTAATGTGCACAAGAAGACTTTTAATGTATTTGTGCTGGCATCAGGATACCAACCTCCATACTAGTTGCACAGTCTTACACCCTTAAAAAAGTGGTCCTTTAGTAAAGGCAGCGGCTATCCACAGAACTGTGTTACCTCAGAGAACATTCTGAGTGCATAAAAGGTTCTTTTCTGTGATGGATAACCTTTTGTATGTGGCCCTTTAAAAAACATTTTAAAAATGGTTCTATAGGGACCATTCTATCAAATTAATTCAAAGGCTTTTTTTTCATGGACTTCAAACTAAAATCCTTTAGCTTTGAATGACCATATACCTTAAGTATTTTTATTTCATTAAAATTATTGATTAAACAGTCCACTTTGTCACTACCATAACAATCATAACACTACCAAACTTTGCCAAATGTTTCAGCGCTGACTGTTTAGGTAGTGACAGTTTTAGCTAACTTTGAACATAACTCAAAATGCTAAATATATGACAAGCAAACCCAGCTTTGGACTTGAGCTTTGTTCAAATCTGGGTTTGCTTGTCATATATTTAGCATTTTCAATGTTCAAAGTTAGCTAAAACTGTCATTTTTCATTAAAACACAAAAGAGTTTGCTTTATTGGTGAAAATATGTGTGTAGTGAAAATTCTTAATGTTACACTGATTTTTAGACACATTAAGTTCAAAACACTGGGGTCTAACTGCTCATCATGTGGCCATGAGGGACAGGGATGCAGTCTCACTTCCCAGGGATGCAGGGATGTGGCTAAAACAAAGCTCCACCCACAGACTAAAAGTTATGTGTTTCCGTTTTGAGATGAAAATGTGGAGATGATAAATCTCATGTTAAATCTTAATCTTTCAACTTCATTTAAAAAGAAATCTTATTAAAAAAAATAACAGCAGGAAAAAAAATAGCATTTAAACTATTAAACTATTTAACTATTATTTTGACAAGTTGAAATTTTGGGGTTGGGGTTTGAGACAGCCGCCTCCCAATCGAAAGCATCCTATAAATGCTGATTTTGTTTATATTTAACTTAGACTGTTGACAATAAAACTCAATTTATAACATAATCCTTGTAAATATCCAAGGCATGAATACTTAATTGTTTTGCTAAAAAGATTTTTGACTGAGGGACTACAGTTTGAAGTAATTCTGTAGATCAGTCCTCATAGCACCAAAAGGGTTCTGCTTTATTATTATTTTATTATTACAAGTCATTGAATGTTTTTTTTATTTGGTATTATTTCGGACTCTCTTTGCCAAGTATGATCTATGCATTTGGTTGGATTTTTGGAGGTGGAGAAGGGAGCTACAGTCAGATCATTTGATTGGACAGGTGCACTGAAGACTTTCTATGTCTGTGAACCAACAGCATGGCCAACAGTTAGAGCGGTCCATCCATGGAAATGGACGAGAAGTGTGGCCAGCTCTCTCCAGCATTCTCTTTGTAGTTCAAAGTTCGTGCATGTGTGAAAAGGGGAAGTTAAAAAAATGTACCACCTTGGCATTTCCTGTGTGTGAGGGGGCATATTTAGAGGATTAGGATAACTGTGTTTGCAAAATGGATTAATTTGAACAGATGCCGGGACTAACCCCCACTTATCTGCGATAAGGTGAGCAGATGTCCCAACTTGGCAGAGACTCAATAAGAGTTTTATTACAGTGGTCTAAAGTATCCCAGGAGAGGCCCCGCAAAGCAGCCGCATATAATCTACCCTTTCCAAAGAAGTCAGCTCGGAGGGCTTGCTTGGTTTGTTTGCCTTGCTGCTGGAGGTATTTGCGTGAAAGTGTTATGCGAAAGCTCAATTAAGCCAAACTAATGCTCTGGAGCTCGCAGCGGTCTGAATCCCAAGCACTAACTGTATTAATCTGAGCAATAACTGTATCAACAAACCCTCAGGAAACGTGAAATTAAACAGTCGGTATCTAGAGTGTAGACGTGCTTGATCAACTTGCTCCAAGTGCCAACTGCTGTTTTGATCACTGCGTTATCACTTGACAACAATCATGAGTAAATCAGGAATGCTATCAACAAAGGCTACTACATGATATATTTGCACAGGCTACACAGAATCATTTATCAAGCTGAAGTCACAGTAACTGCAAGCCAAATTCTACATATGTGTGATAACACAATGTGTCTCATTTTAAGCCTTTAATGCCATGGGAAAATAGAAGTCAAGCAGAAATGACAGTACAGGAAACCAGCCCATAGCACGAAATGATGGTGCAAATCCATCATGCAGTTTGCACTGCATTGGTTCAGGATGACCACAGCCCTGCTGCTGCAGCTGCAAGCTGACTGCAGAGCATGCATGTGAATGTGTTTTCTGCAGAAAGCCATTAGTATCTTGCTATGATGTTTTGCTTCAGTCATGCTATGTGGAAAACCACAGCACTACACTCATTGAAAGTAGGTACACTGAAATTAAAGGGAAAAAGAATGGCCTAATATAAATATAAAGAATTCAACACGTAGTCAACAGTTGAGAAACCCTAATTTCTTTCAAAGTCTTTGACGTAGTAATTGCACAATGCAGTAACGCACTATTTCCAAAAACAACTTTGTAATTGCAGTAAATAGCTTACAGATTCAAAAGATGGGGTTGGGTCTTCATAATATGTTTATGAGATCAAATGTAGTGCTTGTCTGAAGTACTAAGCAAACAACACAAGTTCATACATAATTCCATCCAGCGGAAATCCTCCTCGGTGCCAGCGCTTCAGAATCACATGCTAATATGCATGGACCAGTTTAGGGAACAAACTTGCGGAGCAACAACTGATGCAACACACAAGCAATGCCTGTTCCAGAAAGATCAGTATACAACGTCAACATAACCTATTCCGTTCGCGTCCCTCCTCTAAGATGTAAACGGATTTGTAATAACCGGAAGGCATTGCGACTCCATTCTAATTCCAGCTATGGTTACAGAAACGTTTTCAAGGCCTTACTCTATGAGGACTCAAACTTCTTGAGATCTTCCAGTGGATTTGCATCAGCACTTTCATGCATTATTAAGCTTGACATTGAACTTAGAGCTTGGTTAAAGGGCACAGGTCTATGCTTATTCAGGTGAGATGTTCATTTGTTTTCAGTGAACTGAATGAATCAAGGTTAGCACTCATTACATAATATTCTGCAGATTTGTGAAACTTCCTGAAAATTTGCTTTTGAGTTAAGCTAAAATTTGCCTTTTTCATGTGCTAAATTTCACATTTTCAATCTTTCTCTCCTGTCCACTGGGTATGAGGTTGGTTTAAATTCTTGTTGAAATATTGTAACTAAGACATTTATTCAAAATTAGGATATAAATCTTTCCATTTGTCACAGAATATAGGAAGGTATATCTCATAGGCTCATATCAGACATTATTGACTGGCCTACAAGTAATCCAAAATAACAGAAAGTAATCAGATTACATTACTTTAATATAGTAATTCTTTTGATTAGGCTACAGATTACAAGTAATCAGTAATCTGTACATGAATACATTTTTAAAGTAACTGTCCCCACCCTGAATGTAGCTAACAAATATTGGAACCTTTAGCCACCATTTAGCATCTGAAAATGAGAACTTAATAAGTATGAACAACATTCAGGCTTCACAATGGCTAATACTACTATATTTATCCATTTTTATCCATTTTCAATACATGTTGTCTCAACACAATGTCAGCCAGTCTGTATGAGATATTTTTATATTTACAAGGGTTGTTTCATAATCGGTTTAGGCATTAATCAAGATAGTAATAAGCTAAATATAGTTTTGCTGTCCCAAGAAAATCAATTAACCTTGATCCTTAAATTTCAACTTCTGAAAATGATACTTAAATTTACTTTTCCAGTGAAGTTGGAAGGTTTTTATCCTAAGTTTAATTTTTAAAAAAGACTTTACTCAGAAAATGCTGTGCCATATTTTCATGTCACTACTGAAACAGATTTTTAGTACATTGGCAGAGCATTATTTTAGACACACCCTTGCATTTTACAGCAGGAAGTGAGACTAACCCTGCCCCTCATGGCCACATGGTGAGCAGTTAGATCCTATTGTTTTAAAGTAATTGTGTCCCACAGTCTGAAAATTTGTTTGTAACATTAAGTACTGTCACTACAGAAACACATTTTCTCTGCAATTAAGTAATTTTTTGTTCTTTAATGAAAAATATTATAATTTTTTTGTATGTATATCTGCGTAAAGCTGTGTTTGCTCGTCATGTACTGTCTAGCATTTTTGAGTTGAAACAATTGCTGAAAATTGGCTTAAAATGTCATCACTCAGACTGTCACTACTGAAAAATTTGGTCAAGTTTCAGAACTCACATGGTAGTTTTGTTAGTGAAGTAATGGATTCTTCCATTATTTGATTTAATGAAATAAACATAATTAAGGTATAGAGTCACTCAAAGCAAAAGGATTTTAGTCCAAGCCAATTAAAAGTCTGAATTATGTTTTCAAGAGTTTGAACTAGTTCTGTAAAATGATCCATATATATTTGATTCTTTCAGATATCTAAAAGGAAATGTCCTCAAAGATAAATGCAAACACACCCTGTAGTTAGTCAAAACAAAATGTCTTTAAAAAAACTACCATAAATGATTTTTTTCTTGCATCTCCTTATTGCACATCCATGTAATGCCAAGCGTTAACAAAGCTGTGCGATACAAACCAGTGCATACTATATTTATACATGCTGTCTTACTTGATCATGCTCTATAGACGCTGTTATCTTTCTCCTCATTTACTTCTAAAGAAGCATTCGTGAGTCCTGTTTTAAATTTCTTATCATTATGCAGATTGTCTGAATTCAGTTGGGTAAAATAAGTGCAAAGGCCATAGACCTCCTTAAAGCCTGGCAGTAATTTGCACTTAAAAGCCATTTGTTGCAGACAATAGCCCAGGTGCAATGTCCTTGACAGCGCGCTTCATTTTCTCCTGTGAGGCAGAAAGTTGGAGTCACACCTGTTTCGTCCTGTTGAGTTTTTTTTTCACTCTCTCTCGCTCTCGGTTTGCTCGAGGCCAAGCTAATGTAACCCGTGCCACAATTACATACAGCTGAAGCTGTCACAATCAATTATGTATCCAACGCCTGTTCACTAAATCCTATCTCAGGCTTTGTCCTGGCTTTTGATTCATGCTGCCCCTCTATCACACTACAATATATCTGTTCTCATTTTAAGCATTCTTATTTATTTTCACTCAGTTATAGAATAGAATAGAATAGAATTCAACTTTATTGTCATTGCGTATGTCACAGGTACAAAGCAACGAAATGCAGCCTTCATAGTGACTTTCTTTTGCCCAGAGTGTACGTGTTTCTATAGAGTTGGTTGATTTAATGAGTGTTACAGCTTTCTACCACAAAACAGCATGAATGACCTCTCGTTAAATCTGTTCTCCATGAATAACCTCCATCTGACTTAAAACTGCCTTATTAGAGTCATTCCTCTCCAGCATGTTTACTGGATCTTGCCACTGACAGATTAATGCTTTTCCATATGCTATTTGTGGCCTATCAAGGCTGCATTCCCTAATGACACCGTAGACAAAGGTTCACTCACATTGATTAAAATCCATAAATGTTTATGGTTTGACAGGGATTACAGCTACATCTAATAATAGAATAATCATCAATGGGGATGTTTCATATGTTGAGAGGATTAAAAGACTAAATCCGTGCACTTGTTATTTCGTTGCTTTCTCAAGTCACTGCCCTCTTTTCGTGCATTCGTGTCAGCTGTGCTCTATTTAGAGGATGTAGTGTCACATTTACGATATTGGGTTGCAAAGCATACAAATTGATTGTGCACTAAATAAGTGAATAGGGACAATATCTAATATCTGTTAGCAGTTGACTTAAATTTGGCCTTTTAATGACTTCATCTTCAGTGTTTTCAGAGTAATTAAGGTTTACCTTGGATGATGTGGATCCCTTTTTGCTAAATCTTTCATGTTTTCATTAATAAAAACTAACACGACCTCCACCAGTAAATGGAACGCTTTGATAGGTGCATGGCCTGAAAGGAAACAGTTAACAGTGTCTGTACAGAAAGAGAGAGAGAGAGAGTTAGGGAGCAAGCGAGAGAGCTAGGTGACCTTGTTACCAGTCGGGTTGAGTTGGACAGGCTGGTAGGAGGTTCGTGTCTACGGGGAAGGACAGACAGATGCTCGCTCTTTTTTCCCAGGGTGAGACATCTCGCCCGGCACAGGCAGCACACAATCTGGCCCGAGCAGCTGTAACCCTAATGATCACTGGTGGCGCTGCACCTGACCGGCTTAACGCTGGCCCAGCCCGCCCGCACCCCCGGCCCGCCAGTCTCCTCTTTGACCTACAGCAGCTCCAAACTCTGTGGAAAAAAAAGGAAAAGCTCACATACACACAGACTGCAGAAAGTGACAGCAAGGCAAGTGTAGCAAGTGAGGCCTCCCGCTCTGAGGCGAAGGGAGAGAGAAGGAGAAGCTGGCAGTGGGTCCTCCTCACAGCCCCCCCATGATCCTGTCTGAGCTGCTTATCTGAGTGCACCCACACTTGCTCTCCAGCGGCCCAGGCACTCCGGCTCCATCCTCTCCCCGGCCCAGTGCTCTCTACAGCGTCTCGCAGGGACGAGTGTGAGGGGCCAGGAGCCAGAGGCTGGGGGTTATAGAACCTACCATAGAGAGAGAGAAAGAGAGAGAGAGAGAGAGAGAGAGAGAGAGAGACAGAGAGAGAGAGAGAGAGAGAGAGGGAGAGAGTGCACTGAGATGCTCCAGCACTGCATCCGCAGACAGAAGAGAGTTTGTTCAAGCGCAGGATTAATTACATGCAATTCATTGGTTGTGTTCATGGTAAAGCTTTCTCTCTCCCTGATTGTTTCTATGCTAACTCTGTACCATTCGATTTCTAGGGGTGTGTCTTGAGGTGATGATCCAACTGCTTAGTTTTGAAACATTAGAATTGATTCTTATTGTTTAAAATAATAATCAATAAATTATGGTACATGGATGATGGCAATCAAAATATTCCACTGGATTTAGGAAGCCGACATGGAAACTTGTTCCATCAAGAGTTGAATTGGACCAACTTGTACCATCGATCAGAGTGGTGAAGTAAGCTGGATTTAGATTTTTTAGGGAATCAAAGACACAGAAAGTCTTCAGGTGAAACAAACAATATTCAACAACAACAACAAAAAAGAGTGCAGAACTCCCTGACTTTTTCCAACTGAAATGGCCCATATTGTGGAAAAAATAAGACACTTTAATATTGTATATAAACATTTCAAAGTTTCAAAATATATTATTTACTCCATACAGTCCATACACCGTAAGAGTACTCCATATAGTCCATACACTATAAGAGTACTCCACACAGTCCATACACTGTAAGAGTACTCCATACAGTCCATACACCGTAAGAGTACTCCATACAGTTCATACACTGTAAGAGTACTCCATACAGCACATACACCATAAGAGTACTCCATACAGCACATACACCATAAGAGTACTCCACACAGTCCATACACCATAAGAGTACTCCATACAGTACATACACCATAAGAGTACTCCACACAGTCCATACACTGTAAGAGTACTCCACACAGCACATACACCGTAAGAGTACTCCATACATTACATACACCATAAGAGTACTCCACACAGCACATACACCATAAGAGTACTCCCTACAGCACATACACCATAAGAGTACTCCATACATTACATACACCATAAGAGTACTCCCTACAGCACATACACCATAAGAGTACTCCATACAGTACATACACCATAAGAGTACTCCACACAGTCCATACACCATAAGAGTACTCCATACAGCACATACACCATAAGAGTACTCCATACAGCACATACACCATAAGAGTACTCCACACAGCACATACACCATAAGAGTACTCCATACATTACATACACCATAAGAGTACTCCCTACAGCACATACACCATAAGAGTACTCCCTACAGTACATACACCATAAGAGTACTCCACACAGTCCATACACCATAAGAGTACTCCATACAGCACATACACCATAAGAGTACTCCATACATTACATACACCATAAGAGTACTCCCTACAGCACATACACCGTAAGAGTACTCCATACATTACATACACCATAAGAGTACTCCCTACAGCACATACACCGTAAGAGTACTCCATACAGTACATACACCATAAGAGTACTCCACACAGTCCATACACCATAAGAGTACTCCATACAGTACATACACCATAAGAGTACTCCACACAGTCCATACACCATAAAAGTACTCCATACAGCACATACACCGTAAGAGTACTCCATACATTACATACACCATAAGAGTACTCCCTACAGCACATACACCATAAGAGTACTCCATACATTACATACACCATAAGAGTACTCCCTACAGCACATACACCATAAGAGTACTCCATACAGTACATACACCATAAGAGTACTCCACACAGTCCATACACCATAAGAGTACTCCATACAGCACATACACCATAAGAGTACTCCACACAGTCCATACACCATAAGAGTACTCCATACAGTACATACACCATAAGAGTACTCCATACATTACATACACCATAAGAGTACTCCCTACAGCACATACACCATAAGAGTACTCCATACATTACATACACCATAAGAGTACTCCCTACAGCACATACACCATAAGAGTACTCCATACATTACATACACCATAAGAGTACTCCCTACAGCACATACACCATAAGAGTACTCCCTACAGCACATACACCATAAGAGTACTTGATACAGTACATACACCATAAGAGTACTCCCTACAGCACATACACCATAAGAGTACTCCATACATTACATACACCATAAGAGTACTCCCTACAGCACATACACCATAAGAGTACTCCCTACAGCACATACACCATAAGAGTACTTGATACAGTACATACACCATAAGAGTACTCCCTACAGCACATACACCATAAGAGTACTCCCTATAGCACATACACCATAAGAGTACTCGATACAGTACATACACCATAAGAGTACTCCCTACAGCACATACACCATAAGAGTACTCAATACAGTACATACACCATAAGAATTCTCCATAAAGTTCATACAGCATAAGAGTACTCCATACAGTCCATACACTGTAAGAGTACTCCATACAGCACATATACCATAAGAGTACTCGATACAGTACATACACCATAAGAGTACTCCATACAGTTCATACACCATAAGAGTACTCCATACAGTCCATACACCATAAGAGTACTCCCTACAGTACATACACCATAAGAGTACTCCCTACAGCACATACACCATAAGAGTACTCCATACAGTCCATACACCATAAGAGTACTCCCTACAGTACATACACCATAAGAGTACTCCCTACAGCACATACACCATGAGAGTACTCGATACAGTACATACACCATAAGAGTACTCCATACAGTTCATACACCATAAGAGTACTCCATACAGTACATACACCATAAGAGTACTCCATACAGTCCATACACCATAAAAGTACTCCATACAGTCCATACACCATAAGAGTACTCCACACAGCACATACACCATAAGAGTACTCCCTAGAGCACATACACCATAAAAGTACTCCATACAGTACATACACCATAAGAGTACTCCATACAGTACATACACCATAAGAGTACTCCATACAGCACATACACCATAAGAGTATTCCATACAGTACATACACCATAAGAGTACTCCCTACAGTACATACACCATAAGAGTACTCCCTAGAGCACATACACCATAAAAGTACTCCATACAGTACATACACCATAAGAGTACTCCATACAGCACATACACCATAAGAGTATTCCATACAGTCCATACACCATAAGAGTACTCCCTACAGTACATACACCATAAGAGTACTCCCTACAGCACATACACCATGAGAGTACTCGATACAGTACATACACCATAAGAGTACTCCATACAGTACATACACCATAAGAGTACTCCATACAGTCCATACACCATAAAAGTACTCCATACAGTCCATACACCATAAGAGTACTCCACACAGCACATACACCATAAGAGTACTCCCTAGAGCACATACACCATAAAAGTACTCCATACAGTACATACACCATAAGAGTACTCCATACAGTACATACACCATAAAAGTACTCCCTACAGCACATACACCATAAGAGTACTCCATACAGTCCATACACCAGACAAGTACTCCATACAGTCCATACACCGTAAGAGTACTCCATACAGTCCATACACCATAAGAGTACTCCATACATTACATATACCATGAGCTGCCAGTTTTGAATTCATTGTTTCTGTGATGTCAAGAAAATCAATACATTTACATGTACACCCGTGATCAGCCTGCATTTGTTTTGCCCTGCGCACTCACACTGAGATTATAAGGAATGTTTATAAGGAACAGAGCTTCTTTACATACTTCAGTCTTAAAGGCACAGTAATAAAACAATTATCAGCGCCACTTGCTCTATAGGTGTACTGTGTGGCTCTACAATTACAGACTGCAGTCCGTCTATTTCTCTGCACACTTTGTCACCCTGTTCTTCAGTGATCAGAGATGTACAGAACCACTCATACCAGTGAAACACACCACCAAAATGTCAGTGTCACTGCAGTGCTGAGAATGATCCACTATTCAAATAATACTTTCTCTGTGGCGGTCCTGTGGGGATCCTGACCATTTACCAGGGTAAAAGTATACAGAGAAACAGATGGACTGCAGTCTGTAATTATAGACTTACAAAATGCACCTGTATAGTAAGCAGAGCTGATAAAAGGCATAATAAATATAGATACAAGGCAGGTGTACCTAATAAAGTGCTCAGCGAGTGTGTGTTGATACTCATTGCATTTCACCAGTAGCACTGTCACCATGCCAACGTTTGTGTGGCTTAATGCTGGTATCGGTCATGTACTCTTATGAGGCACAATGCTTTTTTTTTCGATGGTAACATGTAAGTGCAGCATTATTATCAAGGTTATGGAAAATAGAAAATGGAAAAATCCAATATAAAAACCCCCCTCTTCAAAATAAAATATTGTTGTATAATACTTATATTTGTCCATGCTCTAGAACAAAGTATTATAATTACATTCAGTGATATTCTTGTTAATTGTCAATATTCCACCACTGTGTAAATAGTTCATCCAGTCACATTTGTTTATTTGATATATTTAAAAAAAGTACCTACTAAAATAATAAAACTGAACTGAATCTGGGTCAAATTTTATGATTGCATTGAATTGTTTTCTATACAATCACAACTAGATCAAATCATTGTGATGTTTGCACCTTTACTAACCAAACTACAATTAGGGGAATTCGATGTTAGATGATGCTTGATGTTGTTCTGCATCCTTGTTTGCTTGTTTGGAAATCTGAATCATTTGACGGTGTTTATCTTGTCGTATATAGCAAAGATTCCCGACTCCAGCCCTGAAACCCATCCTACACTGCATAACTTCACTGTGCTAACTCACCTGAGTCATATCATTAACATATCAACTCATAAACAGTTGTGTGCAAAAGTTTAAACACTCCTGGTCAACCATTTTTGATGATTTTCTATGTAACAATAAGTTAATACATCTTCTACAAGGAGCTTTAATCATAGGTGACATAACTGCTGCACAGGACAAATTGTATGTTTTTTTTTTTCCTAATATATGAAGTTCCAAAAATAAACAGTAATTCTGCATTTAAATGTGCAGAAATAAACTTATTTTTAACTTAGAAAATCAACAAAACTTGACCAGGGGCTCCTGAACTTACAACTGCATGGTAGTGGATGAAAAAGGCCAATGCACTGCAGGTACTTTATTCAACAATGCACATCATTTCAACAAGAATATTTCATTTAACTGTAAATGATGTATTTGAATCAAGATTTTTTAAGGTATGTATAAAGCAAAGTAAAGGTATAACAGAATGTGAATAGTCTGAGGAGAAAGTGCTTGTAAGTAGCTCAGATCAGACTGTAGCTTAGGTCAGCTGTAATTGTTTCAAAAGGGGGTGCTAGTTAGCTTCTGTCAGCTTTTCCTCTTGGCACTGGAGACAAGAAGCAGCAGCTCTGGTGCAGGACAACCAAAACACATGATAAAAGTGCTCATCATGTCTTTATGACAGCCTCCCGTTCTCCAGTGAATGTTCAAGTTGTTGTTACAGAAAATCCATTATATAGAGATTTCGAACTATATAGGCCTGTATTACAGACATTCCAGCACTTGAATAGTTGATTCCTAAGATCAACTAATTGATGAAATACTTATGGGAAAATGTAATATATACTGTGCATGTTTTCCAAAATTAAAATAGAGTATATTTGGTTATAGTTTATTCTGATGGTCCTTTACAGCTTATCTACAGTCTTATCAACAGCTCTAAGGTTAGGATTAGTATTAGGCTTAGGGTTAGATTTAGCTATAAGTTTTCACATTGAGGTTATATGATTTCCACCTATTTTTAAAATCTCCATGTTTCACTCACTGAGATGTAAAATCTCTTATTACAGTGGTGGTGATGGGAACCAGGGGTTGTGACATCTACAACACAAATATAAGCACTGCATTTAATATGCAAAATGACCAGTATACCCTTTATGTGTAATGCTGATAACAGTTTGTCTCTGACAAAATCAGTTTATTATTTGGACCTTATATAGTATAATTTAAGCTAACAGCCCCGTTCATGTACCTCTCTGCCAGGAGCATATGTTTGAGGGCAAAACCTTATTTGAGAAGCTTCACAAAACAAGAATCAGGCAAGAATCTGTCTAATCATTTCATATGATATTCCAGCATCAGTTAAGAAGAAGATGTTAGTAACATTGCGCTTTAAAGGCAAAAGCTGCTTTTTTGAATAGGCAGCAAGGGACAACCTCCGCCCAGTGCCAGCTGAGGTCACTTCTAACCATACAGCTCCACTTCATGGTACAAACTTCACCCACCCAATTACCCCACAGCCCAGGGCAAAACAGCACAAACAATATGTAAAGACATATCAAACCACTCTGAATAACTTTGTTTACATCTTAATGATTGAATTATGCATTTTGAAAACAGTGGAATCTACCTTTAAAGTTAGCACTAGGGGGATTATGTTAGGGTAGTAGAAAACGTTGGTTGAATTAATGTCAAAGACTAGCTCAGCATTTAGAAGGAATCTAGAGTGAAACCTCAACATCAAGTGTTTCCAATATACAGTCATATAATATTCAATATACAAAACTGTAGCTCTGTTCTCTGTTTCAGCAAACCGCAGTTACTAAGGCTGTGTCTACATCTCTGTTACACAGTAGAGTGCATGAAAAATGTGTGGCCATCATCGCTGGCCAAGTCTGCTGCCGTGTGTATGCATCTGCTTTGGACAGCACATGTGACACAGACATTACCCAGTCATTCAGAGCCACTCAGCCTTCCAGCGCTGTTGCGGCCACAGTTTTCACTGGGCGTTATTTACCCTGAGACAGGCCAGCCTCTGTCAGCCATACCAAACAGAATTGTGTATTGTTGTCAGCCACTGTCAGTCTGTCACCCATGACAACAGTGGTGTTTACATAATGTCCTTCCGCTTTCCATGGCAATCAGAGCATATGGGGGATTAATCAAAAATACAAATCTTTATCTTCATGCTTAGAGCATTTCAGGCATGGACAGTGGAGAGCTGAGGGAGAAAAAAAATAGTTGGAACATGAAAAAATATGTGGCTAAAAGGGCCTCATTGTTACATGTGTGCTTAGTTAACTGTAAGATTGTTCAGTAGAGAGGCACTCAACTCTAGGGCCTCAATTTAAATGGTAATAACACTGAGCCAGATGCAATTATCTCTTGCTTATTCTCAATTATTCACAGGCCTCACTGTATTATTCATCACCATGATACCTCTTTATGGTTTGAACGGTGATGTACACAAACCTGCAGCAGAGGCTAGTGTACCCAGGGGTATACATGACCTCTTAATGCTGTTATGCAGAGGCAGTGGAAAAAATGGCATGATACAAAGCCAGGCTTGAATCATACTGAAAATCAACAATTTCATAGACAGCACATTCAAATTGAATTATCTTAAATTGAATATAGTTGAATTTGAATTATGAGCAAGATAGATAGATAGATAGATAGATAGATAGATAGATAGATAGATAGATAGATAGATAGATAGATAGATAGATAGATTCAGAATAGTTTGATGTGAAAGTATGCATTGTAGAGAAAGTTTACCTACATATGTCTTTTATTATAGTTTTTATATGTAATGATGATAAAGGTAAAATAGTGGTAAATTGGGGAAAAAAACATTTTTGGGTATAATTTTTGGTATAACTCTTGATTTTATTTTTAAAAATATGTTTTAGGCCAAAACGTGACCTCTTAAATGTGGTAGAACAATGTCTGAGGCTTCAGGCAACATATTGGTGACCAATTTATGCAATAGCTTTCTGTGAAGCAAATTTTAGAGGCATTAATCACGTTGGACATCTGACTCCTATTTCATTGGCTGTGAATAATTCAGACTCTGTAAGTTTCTGTGGAATGGTGCATTTCCCGTCAAATCATTTTGAATGATACTGTTTACTGAAAAATCTGAGAAATTCCCCTTTAAAGGTTTTTACTTGTCATGATTGGCCCCTCCCAGTCTTCCATGTGCTTGTGTTTACCTCACAGTCCATGTGCTATTTGTTTTGATTCCTTCTTGGTCCTGTCCCCTTGTTTCCAAACCCTGCCCTTGATTGTTACCAGCAGTTTTCCACCTGTGTCTTGTGAACCATTGTTATCCCTGTTGTATTTAAGCCCTGTGTTTTCCCCTGTGTGTTGGCTTGTCTTTTTTGATTTGTTTATGCTCTTTGTATTGTTTGAGGTGTTCGATTTGTTTAGAAGTGTTTGGATTTCTGCGTTCTGTGTGTTTATTTTGTTATGTCTGTCCCTCCTGCTCTCCATGTTGGCACTCTGACCCTGGACCGTCTTGACCATGTCTCTGGATTTGCCCTCAATAAATCTCGCTTTTCTCCACATATGTGTCTGCCTGCTTATCACTCTCCCCTGTTACATTACTAGGATTGTATAAGAGTCTGGAATGTTTTAGGATTTTTATATTTGAGAGTGCATTAGGAAAAACTAAAGAAATGTACACTTACACTTACACTGAACTAAAAATGACTAAATCTCTTTGGTTTGCAACCATTTGGCTCAAGTTCATGACAAATTGAACATAGTCAGTTTCCTCATCCTGTTCATATACAGGCCTCACTGCTATCTTTATCAGTGGATGAATTGAGGGAGTAGCAGACACCAAGTCTGCTTTATTAATGTGTGTGTGTGTGTGTATGTGTGTGTGTGTGTGTGTGTGTGTGTGTGTTTGCACCCAGGGCAGATCCATTTCTTCTCCAGACAGATACAGCCCCTTCATAAAACAGCAAGCAGCATAGCATCCCCGAGAGGAGCCAGCTTCAGCTGGCATGCTTTTTATCAGCAGCACCAGCAGCGCTGCGGCCCACGTCACCCACCCTGTCCAGCACATTACCAAATTAGTCCCAGTATCAGCTGTTATCTGGTCCTGCCGAGGCTGCTGCCAGGTCTGGGCCGCTTTTTCTACTCCTCTCCTTTCCTCCGTCCCCCATCTATCCATCCGTCCGTCCACCACATCGCCCTGAAGAGTCCCAGGCCAGTGCATGGACCTTCGCTTGAGCCTCCCCAGACTCCAGGCTCCAGCAGCCCTCAGGGAAAAGTCCCTGTTTTCCTTTTAAGGTTCTGCAAGGTTGCCTGGCACATATAAATATATGCTCACAGGGCTGGTTTTGGGGTGATGCCATCCTCCAAAGCTGACAACTGTCACCTCCCTCACTTTTTTGTTCCCTTTGGATGAATGTTGTTATGTGATTTCAGTTAATCTATTACTGATGTTTTACTTTCATGCATATTACTCACTACATTGCTTTAGATGTGCAAAAAGCCATCGTAAGTTTCCTGTTTATAGTTGTTTGTAGTGTATAACCTTAATTGAGTTCAGTATTCTTATTATTGCAATCTAGTTAACCTAAGAACAGCATAAAACTTGAAAAACATAAATACTGTCAATGTACAAAAAATGTACATGTATGTCTTTTTTCCTTTTTCTTTTTCTTTTTTTTTACATAATTTGAACCCAGCAGCTTTTACAGTATTTTTTCGGACAGTTACTTTATAAATACATTTTTTTTAACTGTTACATTTTCCTCACCCTCAATGTCATTACAAAAATGGTTGTTTAACCATCCATTGGTTCTTTAGAGAACCAAAAGAGGTTCTTCTATGGCATTACCTCAAGTGTCTCTTTTTGGCACCTTTAAATTTAAGAGTGTAGCAGTTCATTAGCTAATGAGATCATGTCCAGCAACCCCCGCCCCCCCAGCCCCTGTGTCTTGAACATGCCATCCACTTTATTCGATCACTAAATAATCCCTTAATCAACACCCTACCCTACCCATCTGCCCCCTCCTAATAACCCCCCCCCCCCAGAAATGTCTGCATTTTGAAGTGAGGATGGCTGAGGATGGAGCTTATGTGTGTATGTTTGTTTTTTTTTGCGGGGGGGGGGGGTTAAACACTTGTTAAAACTTGCCAATTTTACCTTTTCTGTGCTCCTCAACCTACAACAGATGTGTGTGCTTGACCCTGTGTGATTATAGCCTTGGCAGGCATGTACACGAGTGACGTCATATACGAACAACTTCTTCGACTCTTCTCTCTCATACTTCTCCACTTACTTCACCACCGTCTGAGTGTGGGTGTACGTCTCTGTGTGTGTGTGTGTGTGTGTGTGTGTGTGTGTGTGTGTGTGTAGGGAGGGGGTCATGGGTGCGAGCCAGACCCCTCTACCTCCCCCCTCAACCCCCCCCTCGGCGGGACAGCAGGAGGAAGCCAAAGGCGCGCGGGCGACAAGCTGCGGCAGCCTGAACCGCGCGCTGCCATCCAAACATAAATAACGTCTCTCTGGCACGGACAGTCCACACGCTCTGCCTCTGCGTGCCAAGGTTTTCTCTTTCTCTTTTTTTCTCTCCCTTCTTCTTCTAACTTCTCCATACTGTTCCCCCCCACAAAGTCCTTTGCATACTTATTTACAGAGTGCTGCATCTCAGTCAGAACATTGCTGGAGGGAGATTTCTGTGAATCATTTCTCAAACTCTTAAGCACATCATTTAATCTAATGGTAGGAATCTATAGATCTTACTGCAAAAAAGCAAAATAAAACTGCATTCAGTTGTGCTCTCGTGAAATATGTAAATAATTTAATTTTTTTCATTTTAGTGTACGTGGACAGGGATATGGGAAGAAATTTAGCTTGGGGTGCTGAAATTTTCAGCAGCGTGTATGGGATCTACATGGGTTTGGAAGGCGTCCGGTTTTGAGCTCTGGCGTCCAGTTAGTACTCTCAAATGGACGTTAAACTGTCTCACTCTAAATGTATTCCACCACTTGAAGAAAGTATGGTACCATTCTAGTTCTATCATAACTCCTGTTCTGAGCCTCTGTCTCTTTCTCTCACTCTAACTCTCTCTCTCTCTCTCGGTCTCTCTCTTTTCCTCTCTTTCTGTCTCGCTTGCTACGGTGTACTAAACAGCATGCACATCAATATAGAGCTCCATTAAAAGTGCCAATGTACCATTGCTTTTTGAACATACTGTTTACTACAGTTTTCAGACGAAGACTTGTTTGTATGTACAGTGTTGTGAAAAAGTATTAGCCCCCTTCCCAATTTCTTCTGTTTGTGCATATTTGTCCCACTTGAATGTTTTAGGTCATCAAACTTTTTTAATATTAGTCAAAGATAACATAGCTAAACACAAAATGCTGTTTAAAAATGACAATTTCATGTATTGAATGAAAAATCCTATTCAGCCCTTCCTAGCCCTGTGTGAAAAAGTAACTGCCCCCTTAACTACTAAATCAACCAATTAATGAAATTCAATTCACTATTGGGCTCAATTTCATTCGCCACACCCAGACTCGATTACTGCCACACCTGTTAAAGCTAAACATCACTTAAATAGTGATGTCTGGCAGTGTGAAGCATGCTAAAAGGTCTCAAAAAAAGCACATGATGCCATATTCTTAAGCGATTTTACCTGTCTGGAAAGGGTTACAAAGCCATTGTTAAAGAGCTGGCACTCCAACGCACCATAGTCAGAGGCTTTATCCACAAATGGAGAAAACTCACAACAGTGGTGAACTTTTCCAGGAGTGGCTGGCTAACCAAAATTTTACTAAGAGTGCATCAGTGACTCATCCTGGAGGTTACAAAAGAGCCCAGACAGACATTTAAAGAACTGTAGGCCTCACTTGCCTCAGTTAATTCCACAATAGGAAACACTGGGCAAAAATGACATCCATGGGAGAGTTGCAAGGAGCAAACCACTGCTGACCAACATGAACACAAGGCTGGGACTGATTTGCTTCTGCAAGATCTGGATGACTTGTCATAATTGATGGAACCATGAATTCTGCTCTCTATCTGAAAATCCTGAAGGTGAATGTCTGCCTGTCAGTGTGTGACCTAAAGCTCAAGTGCAGTGGGGTTATACAGCAGGACAAGGATCCAAAGAACGCAAGCAGATCCATCTCTAAATTGGCCAAAAGAAACAAAATAGAGGTTTTGGAGTGGTTGTGTGGTCTGTTCAAGCTCATGCTTGAATACCCTCCAGTGTAGCTGTATTATAACAATTCTGCAAAGAAGAGTGGTCCGAAATTCCTCCACAGTGACGTAGAAGACTCATCGATAATAAATGTGATGATAATTTAAAAGCTGCATTTGGTGTTTGTGTTGTCTTTGTCTTGAAATAAGTTCTATTATCTGAAACAATTATTTGTGAGATATTATTAAAAACAGATGAAGGTGAGGGACAAATATTTCTTCCCAGCACTGTACATAGGCAAGGTTTGGTCAAAGTTAGGCTGCATTACGGTGGGGTACAGGATAAATCTGTTGTTTCTCTATTAAAGCTAGTTACACAAAACAAATATGCATTTATCAGTTAACCTACAGAAGACACAGTGCATAAAAGATACATTAGCCTTTATTATTTATTATTCTATTATTTTATTTCAGCAGTTGCATCTCTAGTCAAACAATCCTGAGATGTAGCACCCAACCCCCCCCCCACCCCACTTACCTCATCCATTCACATGAACTTTAATTAAGGTCCCAGACTTCCCAGGGAGGAGGAGGTCAAAATAACATTTTTATACAGTTCAGAGGAAACATGCAGGAGTCTTCTGTATATTGTGGTTATTTATTTACTTTAACTTACTTTATTTTAGTTACATTGTTTGCATATGAGGATATAAAGCAATGAAGATAAAACTAATTGAAAGGCATTTCTCTGTCAAACTGTTTTTTTTCTTTTATTGCTCAGCTTCAAATGTTAATAATGCTACTCATAAGTGATGTTTTAGCTGAGAAAGAAGGTTTAGAGTCAGTTCAGTCCTATTCTGTTGTTCTTTCTCACACGCTTACAGACTTTCTCTCCTGCATTACTCCAGAATGCGTGCTCTCTGAGGAGCTGAACTGTGCTCTGCCCCAAGACCCACCAAACACTCCTGTCACCATGGCAACGCTGCACTTTTGCTGCCAGGAACTTAACCTGCTCCCTCCATCTCTCCATAAGCAGCTAAGTGTGCCAAACAGACTCACACACACACACACACACACACACACACACACACACACACACACACACACACACACACACACACACACACAAACGTTTATATGTAGAACTGTGACAACTCAAAGAAATAGCACTATAAAGCATTAAAAAGGTGCCACTATTATAAGTCACTGTTACAATTCATAGAGCAGAGCTGCCCAAAGTGTGGCCTGCAAGCCAGAAGTGGCCCATGAAGACATTTGATTTGGCCCTCCAGATATAGCCCTCCCTATATGTGTAGTCTATATTAAATAACAATAATGCTGCCACAACCAAATGTTTCGATAGTGACTTTTTCAATTGTGACAATTTTAAGTAATTTTGACCATAACAGAAAAACACTAGCCAGTACATGACTATCAAAACATAGCATTGAAGAACTGTACACACATAAAATCCTAATATTTTTATTAAAAGAATTTAAAAAATGCTTTATTGCAGAAAATGTCTTTTAGGAGTGATAGATTTTAATGTTACACACTGAATTTCAGACTTTGGGACACATTTACTTAAAAATAATGGGATCTAACTGCTCACCATGTGGCCGTGAGTGACAGTGATGCAGTTTCACTTCCTGTTCTAAAATGCTGGGGTGTGGCTAAAATAAAGCTCTGGCCATGGACTAAAACTCTGTATTTGGCTAGTGAAATGAAAGCGTGGAACCGCATTTTCTGAATAAAGTGTTTTTATTTAAAAATTTAATTTTAATCTTTCACTTCACTTTAAAAGATATCAAAATGTATTAAAAAGAAACAACATTGAGAAATATTGCAAAAGAAATGTATAGATTATTTAACATTGAAATTAGTTGAAATTTAGAGGTTAGGCTTTTTGGACAGACAGTTTAGTTCCTATAAATGATGATTTTTATATATGATTAGATTGTTACTATCTACATTTTCCTTTAATTTATTAATTCATTATATTTTTATATATATAAGTATTTTTCATGAAGAAATTGCATAAGCTTATAAAATTCTTAAAAATTAAATTTTGAAGCTATCTCCTTTGTTTGCATATTGTTTTGTATTTTGGGCCTCAACCCCTCACAAACCTTGTATTTTTGCCCTGCAAGATTACAAGTTTGGGAAGTCTTATCACTGAACTTTTTTGTACTATATAAAACCCTTTTTACTGAGAGTATCATATTTACACTGACTTCAGTGTTGCTGTTGTTAAATGCTAACCTCAGCCTCAGTGACCAAAAGGAAGTACTTTTTTTTATTTATTCAAATTAAAGCTGCCTTTTCAATTTTGTGTGAAACAATATTTTTCTTCATGGTGACCTTCCAAATTTCACATAAAATATTTTTATGTCTTCTCATCACAGCCTACACATTTGGTTCAAAGAATGAAATACACTTCAAAATGCCGGCACATACACCCCTCTCACAGCTTCCGTCTCCAGTCACATAGGATGCAATGCAAAAAATAACCTACCCCCACATAAGCTCCCCTTAAACATGCTGTCCGATTAGGACACTATCGTCTCTAATGCTTTCAGATCAAAGTTGCAGAGGTTGCACAGAATTCTTGATATGGAGAGGAAAGAAGCATAAACGGTGCAGTAGCAGGAGTCTCCTTTGCTGCTTTTCGACTACAGACTTAAGACCCTCATGCGTGAACCCTTGAGGAAAAGTGTCATTTTAAAACTAGCGATTATACTTTTAATCTAGCACCTCAGCACTTGTTAATTATATTTGCTGTATCTACTTGGTAAGAAGCCAAAGCTCTTGGGGAATGGTGCATTCCAGAGACGGGGGCATAGAGTTTCCCCCGGCATGCGCAGCTCACATCCGCCACAGGCCTAATGGCCAGCTGATATGCCGACTACTGTTTCTCGCAGTCCGTAGAAAGCTTTCGTCTGGGGCTACCTAACCCCACCAGTCCTAGGGGAGCATGCCACAGGAAGTGACACATTAAAGAAACAAGCTCTTTCCTTGTTAGTTAATGTAGCAGCAGGCGGAGTCGGACTCTTAGCATTACAACCAGTGGGGATTTATCTGCTGATAAGGCCTGACAGTTGAGACGTTGGAGTGGCGCTTTCTTTCATGGATGGAGATAGCTGAAGTAAATAGACACGTTCTGATGGCTCAGCTTACAGAAATGCCCTTGGTGAGCCATTACGTGATTTGAGCAGTGTCCTTACTCTGCAACCAGACACCCGCATAGGCCAATATTAAAAACAACACATGTTTAAAGTTAACAACAAGGTCTTTAGTGAGCTCAAATTCATAATTAATTCATAACTTCCTGTTACATCATTGCCATCTAACTGTTTTTAGCCATTAAGAAAGACATGCCAGTTTATGAACTCCTCGAGCTACTATAATCCTGAGCCACTTGTCTTTGGATGCCAGGGTGAAAAACAGGCATACAGTACTGGAACTGTAGCAACATGGCTTTGGCTAATACAATAACAGTGACCTCAGCAGTTAGGCTAAGCTAGCCCTCTGTTGGATTGTTTTCATTGATATCATCGTAAATGAGGACAGCATGCTGATCGAAATATGATACCCTCATTTTCATTCGCCATCTCTCTTGTTTAAAGGGCCCTTTGCCTTAGCTGATGTCATGTGCTAATTGGTAATTAGCATTAAGCTGTGCCAGAGTTTAGCTCATTCATGTACATATCAGACTTCTGCTGCCCGTTGTCGAGGAATGCTACATGTACATTACCTCCAATTTACAAAGTAGACTTCATATTTACTGCTCCATGACATAGCAGTGGTATCTATCCTGGTGTCAATATCCCTGTGCAAGGATGTAGTTTTGGCATTAAAAGTAAGTGGGAGACTATGAAGTCCCCACACAGACAAAAAATGGCTGCTCATAGAATTGTATTGGATGTCTAAAGAAATAATACCTATGAACAACGTACACTGTAACATCACTGCAGGTCCCTGTCCAGTTACCTGTATGTATTTTTCAGCATTAATTGGGTCTTCACAGTCACCCATGCCATGTACACTAATGCAGCCTTATACCATCATGGAGGCTGGCTTTTGAACTTTGCCCTTATAACAAGCTGGATGGTCCCTCTTCTCTTTAGCCTGGAGGATGTGACGTCCATGATTTCCAAGAAGAATTTTAAATTGTGATTCATTAACCCACACGATACTTTTTCCACTTTGTCTCAGTTCATCTTAAATGAGCTTGGGCCCAGTGAAGGTGGCAGCATTTCAGGATCCTTTTTATATATGGTTTCTTCTTTGCATGGATGATTTTTAACTTGTGCAGTAACAAATTGTTTTCACAGACAGAAAGATCTGCACTAAAGAATCATGGCTGTTTTTAAGGGCCCAAAGATCATGGTCAGCCAGTATTGGTTTTCAGCCTATGTCCTTTGCATACAGAGATTTCTTCACATTCTCTGAATCTTTTAACTATATATTTTTTACCATATACATATATATATATATATATATATATATATATATATATATATATATATATATATATATATATATATGGTAAAATATATATATATATATATAAATTAGATATGTAGGCATATATGGTGAACCTTCCTCTATCTTTACTTCTCATAGGCTGAAAACCAATTATTTTCACATCATTACATTCTGATTTTATTCATATTTACACAGCGTCCCAAATTTTTGGTATACTCCATGTCCATTTTCTTGGCTCAGTAAAATTTGTAGTTCCACACTTACAGACTGTTTATCTGCATACATTGTTAGCTGCTTTTTATTCTGTTCTTCTATGGTCAGAACCCCCTCAGGACCACCACAGAGCAGGTATTTTCCATTTTCAGGACTGCAGGGACACTGACTCTGATGCTAGTTCATGAACATGGTCATTACTGAGGAGTCCGTCCAGTTTGATCATCCGTCAAAGATGTTCAGTAACTCAAACAGTAATAACCGATCATCACCTTGAGCTTTAGCAGGAACGTCAGTGTTCACACACTGATTTTAAAATCATGAATAAATATTCTTTATAAAGATGTATATTTTGAACAGACCACTGAGTGAATGAACAGTGTAGGAACTACAGCCATTTTCAAACATAGCCCCTCATTTTAGAGACTCAGAAGTAAATGGGCAACTAGCCGTTCCCTCACAGAGTAGTGTGTGTTATTCCCTCATTATTTCACTTTCAAGTACGCAGATGAAATGTTTATAATGTGGCTTTTAGAATCTTTTGCTGTTTACTATTAAGTCCAAAAAAGTGACTGCCAGTAAAGTAAGCCATCATTAGCTGAAAAATAAAAAAAAAACATCAGAGAGATGTCAAAAATATTAGATGTGGCCAAATCAACTACTTGCTACATTCTTAGGAAGCTCAGAAACACCAAAAGGCCTGGAAGACCACTGACAACAACTGTGTTGGATAACAGAGAAATTCTTTCCCTGGTGAAGAAAAACTCCTTCAGTTGGCCAAATCAAGAATACCCTCTAGGGTGTTGTTGTTTCTGTGTCAAAGTCAACAATCAAGAAAAGACTTACTTACCAGAGTAAATATGGATTTTTTAGCATAAGATGTAAACCACTGGTCAGCCTAAAAAAAATGTATTAGAATTAGCAGAATATGTAAATAAATAAAGAAAATGCAGTTCTGGAGCAATATCTTTTTTTACAGATGAGACAACGATCAGAAACCTATGGAGAAGGTAAGGAACTATCACTGTATCTGTAGGGCCATATTATGCTGAGATTCAACACTTGTAGTGTAAAAAATAAAAGACTTGAAGCATAGTGATGGCAGTCAAAGAACTTTTTAAGGCAAAATAAATAGAATGACTTACTATGCCCAAATCAATCATCTCACCTCAATCCAATTAAGCATACATTTCACCTACTGAAGGTTAAAAGGCCCCAAGAACAACCAGAAACAAGATAGCTGCAGTAAAGCTTGATGAAGTATCACCAGGGATGAATCACACAGGCTTGTTATGTCTATGGATTCCAGATTTTAGGCAGTCATTGACTGCAAAGGATTTGCACCCAAGTATTAAAAGATTCAACTCCAGTTTGTGGTGGTCAGCTAAAATATAAATAACATTGATAAATAAAATAAAAAATATTTTTGGACTAATCATGTCTTTTGAGTGGATATAGGGAGGTATGGCAAATTTGGTAGACCAGGTCATCTTTTTCTGACGTTTCATATTGCATTATACCACTCAAAATGACATGTACATTGCACTGTGTACCTTGCTTTAGATCAGTCCTGATCCATGGCAGGTGTACTTCCTTGTGGTTTTTAATTAGAAACAAATTAGGTTAGCGTGCTTTTTTGGGCTGTGCACTGAGGGCCAATGCTCCCTGCACCTCCAGACACACACACACACATACACTGAATTACACCCGCCACCATGCTGTCAGCCTAATGGAGAAACCCACCGGCACGTCTGCTTGCCCAGAAAAAAACAACAACAGCAAAAAAAAAAGATGCCGCCCGCACCTGGATAAATTTGTACAACTATTTTTTCATAATTAAAGTTACCGCCATTTGTCTGCAGAAACAAAGAGATGGATGGAGTGAAAGGCAGCTTGCATTCTCCATTCATACAAAGGAAGAGGGGCCCTATTGGTTTGGTAGAGGATGCTCTTCCTCCTCCTTTTTTTGTGCAGGCCTAATTGAACACTGATGGATTTACATTAATTTCCTGCCCACACCTGCTTCCTTTATTTCGCTTCAAGATAGCGCAGTGGAGCGGCGCAGCTCCACGCCATTATGACTAATGGACGCTCCGTGTGCGCAGGGTTCTGGGGAAGGGGAGACTGTCGCCATAGAGAATGGCACCCACCCCACCCCCCTCCCACCTCAACTCAGAACCCATCGGTAGCCCAGCAACACTAAGTCTTTAGACCATGTAAAGGCTCTCTACCTGGAACGCTAATACAACAGGGAAATGAAACGCTGAGGATTTGGCTGAAGTTTTAGTGTATATGACACTGAAGCTTTTCGTAGAACCCACAGATAAGTTTGAATGCTAATCATGTAGAGACTTTTTGGAATTCTAAGATATTTGATGAAAATGAGGTATAGTTTATAGTTACAATCGGTTGTTCACTGTTGAAATTATGTGGCAATTGACATTGTGTGTAATCCCCATTCTGCCACACTTACAGGATACAGCTTATCTCTGATATTACATGATTATATTAGAGGTGCCCAATCCTGTTCCTGCAGATCTACCACCCCAGAGACTTTAGATCCAGCACGCCTGGCTTTAATGTTCAGATGTCCCTGAAGGCCCTTACAACCTGTGTTTGATTAGGATTGCAGCTAAACCCTACAGTTTGTCTTTGGGCACCCCTGGGTTAGAACCCCCTGGTTAAAAAATTATGAAGGCACTGAAATGTTAAAGGGACATTCCAACCTAAAATTAACTTCTATAAAATCCCAGGCATATTACATACTAATACTTATTATTCAGTAACTACAGGGACTTCAATGCAAACTGGTTGAACTATTCTTAGGTTACAGAAGAGCAGAGTAAAATTCGGGCGTGCTGGTGGGCACTGGCCATTAAAGGGGTTAATATATTGTTTGTTATGTTAGTACAGCATTGCATCTCTCCACCTCATTAGTTTTACAGAAATCACAATTTTGTATCTTTTACATGCTTTCATTTATCAGTGTTGTTACCTTATAATCAAGGTTGGAAATCAGCCAGAACACACACCCGAAACCCTGTTTTGAGAGAAAAAAATCCAAAAAAAATGTCCTCAAAAACCTAGATATTTTTAAAGAGAAATAGTTGTGTATAGCTGCTCTGAAGTGAAGTCTCTGTTGAATGCATTCAAAGTAATATATAGTAAAGTAATATGAAAGCGTTCATTTAGAATTTCTGATCAAGTCGTGTTTTTTTTAAAAAAGCTTTTCAAGATTTGCTTTGTTGCTTCTGCCTTGTTTGGAAAGCTTGTCTGGATTCCTGCATGTTATGTCACTGATTAAGTGTACACGTTTAAAAAGATGGTTCTTTGAGGGTTCTTTCTTGAAGAAAATGAGGGTTAATTAGAGTTAATGAGGGAAAATTAGAGGGTTCATCACACTATGAAATTGTCCTTCAGATTGATGTTGAAAAGGGTTCTATGTAGCACCAAAAAGGGTGGTTCTGGTGGTCTTTTGGTGGTATACAGAACCCTTTTAAAAAAGGTTCTAGATAGAACTATTTATGAAGAACGATTCATATTCATGGTTCTTTATAGAACCATTATCTTCACTAAAAAACCCTTGAAGAACCACATTTTTAAGAGTTTAGTTTTAATTAATGTGCCATCAACTCTTATGAGGTATTTTTCTATATTGTTAAATATGTTTTATATATGTTAAAAATGTTACTCAATTTGACCTATTCTTAATAAATGTTCTTGCTCTTATCTGTGTTAAGAAATGGCATCATCTATATTTAAGATTCAACACTCAATAGGTTTAAAGAGGTTTTAGTTGCAAATAAATACTTTTTGTAGGGGGATCCCAGAGCTTAATGTAAGGATTCTTGATTATGTGGTCTGTGATGAAAAAAGCGAGGCTAGTCAGAGACCTAGTTTTATTTATAAATGTTCATAAAGGTATTTGTCATTTGCCATGAAAGGCTTATGTAGGTGTCATGTAGCCTTAAGAACATGTCCTGACAATTAAGTGTTACCAATCTATCTATGTGCAGTTGTAGTCATTTTAGCCTGAGGCCTGTTTATGATCCTCACCTCTTATGCATTTTTTTGCTGCATTAAAATGTATTGTAAGTATATGGCACAAATTATGATTTCTCCAGTGGGCTGCAATAATAGCATTGTGCCATAGAGGAAGTGAGAGGGGTTACTTTATTGGGTCAGGGCAGCTCCCAGCAGTTGGGGTCTAATTGCAGACACTGAAGGAGAATGAAGCCTATCATTGGTGGTCATGATTACATTTGGTCTCTGAGGGGTAATTTGCCCCCTCTCCACTTGCTGCATGTTTGTATTTAAAGCGGATTGTATTCATGTCAAACAGCAAAGAGGTTACCTTTTGGGACTAAAACACCAAGCTCATTAATTATCTCTCACTGCTCTACTGTGCTGACGGAATTAACAGAACATTCGTCAGATGCCCTGTTCACTCTTAAAAACGAATGTCCCTAAATGATTCTTGGCCTGGATGTGCAGTTCTAGGAGTAACCTTCAATTGCTATAGAAACTTTATATAAGTTCCCTTAAAAAAAGGTTCTTTAGACTTTAGATCTCCATAAAGCCATTAAGCAAAAGTCCTTCTTATGAGTAAGCACTCCCACATTATTGGACCAGGTTCACATTTCACAGTTTGTTTTAATCACCTTCATTAGAGGGAAAAGTTGATGGTACATTGGCAACCTAGCCTAGTGTTCCTGCATTCACTCATCATAACATTGCACACCCTGGAATTTTTAGTTGTGGACCAGTGGTTAAGACACAGGTCAGTCGATGGAAGAGTAGAACCAGTGCCAATGGAATCTGTACAGAAGGCAGAGGAATCCTCACACTTTCTACTTCAACAATAATGCCAACTGCTGGAACAAAGGCCTCTACTGTGAGGTCTCTGAATCAGGCACCGCACATTACTCACTAAAGACTGCCTACCATTGGTTTGTGTTAAACATAACCTTTGTGTGAAAGTCAATTTAATTGGATGAATCATTGCTGAGAGAAAATTCTCTCTGTGCTAACGGACACTAGGCAATGCAAAGATCAGTTCAGAGTTGGGGCAAAGACAATAACATACACCTACTCTAGGTACTCTATGCAAAGGTCTCTGAAAAGGTCTATGTGGGGTTTTTTTTTTTTTTAAACAAAGCATCTTGGCAGACACCCATATCTGTTATGATCCTTTTTTTTAACTCGTTCTGCATTCTGCTCTACTTTTCTCCTTTTACCTTTTCATACTGCTCAGGTCAAATGTGACCCGTTAGCAGTAAAACCACCGTAAATATACAAGTTTAAACCTTGAATTTGATTATTTTTTCTAAATTTTTTCTAAATGATAAACTGTGCAGTAACATATGAGCAACAGTCAGTACCTATAAAGAATGAAGCTAGCATCATGTACAAAAGTTTAAAGATCCCCCTTGTCAACTGACAATTTTGTTGTTTACTGTTTAGCTCATGCAGAATTGCTTGCCTACAAGAATGTCTCTTAATTTGATTTTTTGTGGCTGTTTTGAGGAGTTTTGCCCGAAGAAGTGGTGCTTAGTGACAGTTGCTAACCAGTTATTGGTTGAATGTTGTATCAACCCACACTGGCACGTTGTGTAATTATTTTGGTCAATTATAGTCAATTGGATTTTAAATTTGGCCAGTCCTGGCCCACAGGCCCATATGTTTTACACCTCTGCTCTAGAAGAAGATTTGAATGAGGTAAAGGGGTCAAAGTTGAAGTTTCTCCAGCAGTAGGAGAAAGGTAAGATAGGGTTAAACTTCAGTTCTATTGCAGAAACCAGATGTGACGTCCAAAGCTGCGCATGCCTTCAATACAAACTTCAACACTCCACCTTTGTTTCCCTCAGGCTTGTTGCCCTCCTGCCACCTGCAGTCGTGAGGTGTTTGTGTGTGTCTCAGGCCATAGTAGGCTGCAGGGAAGGTGTGACCTCACAACAGCAGGGGCAGCTCTTCTCTGCAGGTCGCCAGGCTGACCTCTGACCCCTGTGGGTGCGTCCCCATGGCGAGAGGAGCAGAGACGAGCCACAGGAGATGCACGCGGCAGCAGGGGCTGTGTCTTTAACCAGATGGCAGGCTGGGATTAGTCATGTCCGCCCCGCATGTCGGGAAGACGTGTGTACCCAAATCAAATCTGTCACCTCTCTTAATGCTAAGCATGCTGCTGGGGAAGCTGAGTGATTCGGACAGTCTGATTAAAATGATGTTCCTTTATGCAGCATCTGCTTCGTGGTATTTACCTCCCTTATGCAAGACTCTTGGAAAATATTCTGGACTCCTTTGCACACATCATTTTGGGCTGGTTACTGTGAGCTTATATATAAACTCATGTATATAAGCACAACACTGTACATGGTACGTCCAAGCATGTGTCTTTAGCAATTTAGGGGTTAAACCAGCAGCCCCCACTTAGTACAGCCCTGGTTCACTAATTCTAACTGACTCTTCTACAGTGGATAGAGATTAGATGAAGTTGAAGTTAGCTTCTTATGCTTACTTCCCATTCCTCCTCAAATGATATAGCAGTTACACTCAGATAGCTGCATGGGTTATTTAAAGTAAAAGGGATTAAAAGTTTGTTTATTCAGTTTTGCACAGGAGCTAGCAGGTTAATGTAGCTAACAATTAATGGAAGCTTATAGTTGCCTGTTTAGCATAATGCCTAAATCATCGTATAACACTGAGACAAATCCTCATTTTCAGTCTAGTAGAGAGCTGTAGGGAGAAAAAGAAAAAGTATCAACATAATAATAGCTAAGAAATCAGCTTATAAAACAATAAAACCAAATGATAAACAACAAGACAATGAAAGGCCTTAAAATACAATGCAAGAAAAGAGGTCCAATCTCAATAATAATTATTAGTAAGGTTAAAAATAAGAAAGTAATCAAAACATCTAAACTATTGCAAACTAAGCAAAAATAATTTGAGATTTATCATTTAAAAATCCCAAAGAGATCTGAGCAAGTTGATCTTATTATTCTTAACTGTTATAACTATGTAACTACTATGTAATTCATAGTAGTGCTGACATAATATGCATTACAACTGGACAATAAGCTTCAGGTTTATGTTTAACACACTAGTCCGCCCCGCATTTAAGGAAGATGTGTGTACCCAAATCAAATCCGTTACCTCTCTTAATGCTAAGCATGCTGCTGGGGAAGCTGAGTGAATATGCATTATAACTGAACAATAACACGCTAGTGTTCATAGTATTTTGTAGTCTTAAAGATGTACTCCAGTGGCAAATGCATGTTGCATGGCTTTGAGTTTTCAATGTAGGGTGTAAAGTGCAGCATGACCTGAGCCGTAATATTACATTTTCATAACTCATGAAGTGGAAAAAAACTCAACACACAGCCATTAACGTCTAAATAGCTGGCAACGCAAGTGAGTACAACTCACAGTGAACATGTACAAACTGTGCTCAAAGTGTCAATATTTTGTGCTACCACCATTATTATCTAGCACTGCCTTAAGTCTCTTGGGCATGGAATTCACCAGAGCTGCACAGGTTGCTACTGGAATCCTCTTCCACTCCTCAATGATGACATCACGGAGCTGGTGGATGTTAGACAACTTGCGCTCCTCCTGCTTCTGCTTGAGGATGCCCCACAGATGCTCAATTGGGTTTAGATCTGGAGACATACTTGGCCAGTCCATCACTTTTACCTTCAGCAAGGCAGTTGTCATTTTGGAGGTGTGTTTGGGGTCATTGTCATGTTGGAAAACGGCCATGTGGTACAGTTTCTGAAGGGAGGGGATTATGCTCTGCTTCAGAATGTCACAGTACATGTTGGAATTCATGTTTCCCTCAATGAACAGCAGCTCCCCAATGCAGGCTGCACTCATGCAGTTCCAGACCATGATGCTACCACCACCATGCCTGACTGTAGGCAAGAGAGAGTTGTCTTTGTACTCATCACCAAGGTGCCACCACACATGTTGGACACCATCTGAGCCAAACAAGTTTCACTTGGTCTCATCAGACCACAGGACATGGTTCCAGTAATCCATGTTCTTGGACAGCTTTTCTTCATCAAACAGTTTCTGGGCTTTCTTGTGAGTCAGCTTCAGAAGAGGCTTCCTTCTGGGCTGATGGCTATGCAGCCCGAGTTGATGCATTGTGTGGCATGTGGTCTGAGCACTGACAGGCTGACCTCCCTCTTCTTCAACCTCTGCAGCAATTCTGGTAGCACTCATGCATCCATTTTTTGAAGCCAACCTCTGGATATGACGCTGAACATGTGGACTCAACTTTTTTGGTTGACCCTGGCAAGGCATGTTCAGAGTGGAACCTTCTTATAGAAGAATCTTCTTATAGCCTAGGCCATCTTTGTGGAGAGCAACGGTTCTATTTCTCACATCCTCAGAGAGTTCTTTGCCATAAGGTGCCATGTTGGCTATCCAATGGCCAATATGAGCATATTGCACCCAAAACACCAAATTTAACAGCCCTGCTCCCCATTCACACCTGGAACCTTGTAACTCTAACAAGTCACATAACACCAGGGAGGGACATTGACACAACTGAGCACAATTTGGACATGTTCACTGTGAGGTGTACTCACTTGTGTTGCCAGTTATTTAGACATTAATGGTGTTGAAATATTTTCAGAGGACAGTAAATCTATACTGCTATACAAGTTATACACTGACTAAATTATATCCAAGTTTCTTATTATTCAGCAACTGCATAGACTACAATGCAAATGGCTACATTTGGTCCCTTTGACAGAGTCAAACTTATATCGTGGCTCCAACAAGTATTTGGACATTTGTGCTATACTTAAAAATATAAGTTCAGTGGGTAAGGTAACAAAATGCCATACCAAGCAATCCATTGCAAGACCTTTCAAAAAGCAGCTTCTCTGTTTCAGATTGTTATAGCTTGAAGAATTTCTTTGCAATCTTCTTAAGCTTTTCTTTCAAAATGCTTTTGTTCCCATTGATGAATGCAGGATCAGTAGACATCATTGTAAAAATACAGCCCCAGACTTTGACATTTCCACCTCAGCAGTCTAAAAATGCTTTTCTCTATAAGAAATATCACTTTCTTAAACATTTTAGAAGTAACCTAAGGAACATAACTTTTGGGGTCACTGTAAATATAGCTATAAAATGAATAACTGTACAGACATGAAGTTTCAAGATGTGTTGTGAATGTTATTCAAATGGCATTTTGAAACAAGGGATAAACTCTTAGCATGTATGTGCCCACCTTTGAATTTTGCCTCTGTGCCAGCTGTTGTTAGACCACCCTCTCTTTATTTGGGAGCAAAAAGCCTCCATCGCGCCACATGGTCAGACATGCGAGGCTCACCACGCACACTGGTCTATTCGTTTCATATCCACCCAGCGCGTTTATACATATTTGATCAAACCCCTCAATGAAGCAATAACCTCGAGCCACGCCAGCCTGCATTTCGCCCCCTATTACGTTTGCCATTGTTTCAATTGCATTAGAAAGGTGAAGCGGGGTGGGGGGTGTCAGGGAGGAGTGTATGCGTGCAAGGCTGTCACGAGAGGCAGACAAAGGCAAAAGCGGCTACGGGTGCAGATGTTGCTGCTGGAAGCCGCAGAGAGAGCGTGAGTGGCCCGGGCCCTGTGGCTATGGGCCCCAGCTGGGGCGCGGAGACGAGGCGCATTCATCTGCTCCTCTCCAGGTACCCCCGTTCACTGGCAGGCGAGGTGGGGGGAGAAGGGCGGGAGGATGAAAGGCAGCAGAGGGGCTGCTCCACAGATGTCACCTGCTGGGGTTCAGCGGCCCTAGCCAGCAAATGTCATGTTTGGCAGCTGGTCTGCTGCTCTCTCTCTCCTCTCCACCAGTTGTTGGCAGAGAGGCTCCTAAAGGATGCGAAAGATGCCTGCACCGGGGCGCCCTAATGGGACGACATTAAAGCGAGTTGCTGGCTCCTGTCTGTCATAGAACATTAACCTTGTCCTGCTTCCTGCTTCCTCCAGGGTGCTCTCGCTCTCTCTCGCTCCCTCAATCTGGCTCGTCCACTGGCTGTAAAGTGCGTCTCACATGCTCTGGCAATCTGTCCACACCCTGCAGCCTCTCGCCCTTATGACTATGAGGTCAGAAAAGTTTACTGCTGCTATGTATTCCTTACATGTGCACAGTGAAATCCCCCTCAAATGTTGATTTAACACATACAGCATTCGTTTATACCCTTCAACCATGTGTGTATTAATCAGGTGTTAGTCTTATGATTTATCATTGAGTAATTACTGTTAATTGTTCACTGTTATAAAGCTACTATGCCTGTTATGTATTTATGAGAGTAATGTGATTTTTTGCTGATTCATAACTATTATAAGTATGTAACTACTATGTAATTCATACTAGTTACAACATAGTATGCATTATAACTGAACAATAAGCCTCGGTTTAGGTGGTGAACACACTAGTGTTCATAGTATTTTGAAGCCTTAAAGAAGCACTCTGAGATGCAATCCAAGATGCACTCCAATGGCAAATTGATGTGATTATATATCAATGTTTGATGCAGAAGCCTTGTAATTTGCTTTCAAAGCAGTCTTGCATTGTCAGATTATCCATTACCATAATATTAATTTCCTCTAGCATCCTTATGGAAATTATGTAATGTTATTAATGTCATGTTAGTATTGTTGTATAATCACATTTGATGTCAATTCTAGCCTAAATGCAAGTGTGTTAAACCTATAACAGGCATACAAGTAGCATATTCTTTGTTCTCTACGAAGGTGTTCCAAACTTATTAAGATTAAATGACCCTTATTAGTCCCACAGCGAGGAAATTTCACCTCCGCATTTAATCCATCCGTGAAGTAAAACACCACATACTCTTTAGTGAGCACAAACACCAGGGGGCAGTGTGTACACTTGCCCAGAGTGGTGGGCAGCCCAATCCGCTGCGCCCAGGGAGCAGTTGGGGGTTAGGTGACTTGCTCAAGGACACCTCAGTCATGTGCTGTCAGCTCTGGGGATCGAACCGGTGACCTTCCAGTCACAAGGCTGTCCCTAACCTCCAGCCCATGACTGCCCCATTTTAGACCACTTTTAAGAATTTTCTTTTTTTTCATGACATACATTGTTGGTAGTAGGCTTTAAACAAGTATCAGTGCTATATTATGAGTGATACCACCTTTTAAATAGAAATAAAATGTGTTTTTCATTATACATTAACAAGTATAGTATATACACCATTTTAGAATGGAGATTTTCATATACAGTTCAACTCTTCTGGAAAAGCCTGACTTTTAGGCTTGTTTCTCAGTTTCATTCAACCAACCGGTTAGCCTTTTAGCTGCCTGCTGGCCCAGTCTAGTGAGGGTAGAGTGTAGTTCTGTTATGCAGAATATAACGTGTAAACTGATTAAAGAGCCTGCAGTTGTAACTAGTAGCGTTCAACTGGCAGTTCTTAATGTGGCTGCATTTTATAGATGTATTTCAACAATAAAACAGACTTTTTCACACTGTGAAGTGATGTGGTTCTAAAGGGATATTTGAGAAAGAAATGGTCAAATGAATGCAGACATGAACCGCAGTATTTAGACTCTAAAAGAAACTTCATTGAATTTACTGTCACCATACTAAATAGATGCCATTTGACTCTGAAGTTTATTTTAAAGAGTCATTTCTAAATTGCTTTAAAACATTAAAAAATTTAAAAGTCTTTGCTATTTTGTTGACATTTGCTTTCTGAGCTTAAGGAATTAAATCCAGCATTGTGTAAATACTGTGGATTTTGCTCTGTGCAGTTTCTTTCACTGTGCTGTACTTCTCTATACCCTGTAGTTATCTTTCCATCAGTTCATCACTTTGCAATTTTTAATATCAGAATACTAATGACTATTTTGGCCTTTGTCCTCTTCTTCTGATTCAGTGTGGTTACAGATCTAGCAAAATTTTGGGCTAAAGTCCATTTGTCTTCTAGTATCTAGGTCTAATTGGTCTAGCATGGCTACTTCAGTGAATGCTAATTGCTCTGACACCAGAACAGTGGTCCTGTGCTTCTAATGTCACTCAATCTCCAGGAGTGCCTGACAGCGTTCCTTCCAAATTTGCTCATAATTGGCTACCCACAGTGAACTGACACACACAATTAAATCCAATTCTCACCACGCAATCTTTCAGAAGGCCAAGTCTCAAATACATAATGCAAACTGGGGGCAGAACACAACCCCTCCTCCAACCCCTAGGCCCCGAGTTGATCTCTAGCAAGCAGTGCAAAAAACTAAACATGGATGAAATGATATACATAAGCTTCAGGTTAGATAGTGTCCAACTACCAGCATCTATGTTAGTGTTCTAGCCTCAACCTCAATCTCATCTTTATCTGCAGTGGCATGCACAGACGAAGGTGTGGGCAGGGGCTGAGGTGTTTCAAAGGAGCACTTCGGATACTTCTATAAGAGGTCAAGAGCTTACCATTATAGACAGTTATTTAAATTATTAGTATTGTAATTCTTGTAATATTGAAACTCAACTTTAAATATAGAATCTCAATACTCCTAAAGATATTTTATTTTTAATTTTAGGTCATTCATAATTTTTACAATTTACACACAATATACAGGAACATGGAACATGTAGATTGCAAATGACTGAATACTCCATCCTCACCCCTCCCTTTCCAAGCATGTAGTGGAACCAATCATGGCTGTCAAATAAATGTAAAATTATAATCCTGGAAGCAATTAGATGTTTTTCAACATTGACATGAGGAAAAGGGTTACTTATATTGTAACTATGCCCATACATATGTAGGGTTGTGTATTGGCACGAACCTGGCGATACAATACATATCATGATACAGGGGTTATGATTTATTATATTGTGATATATTGTGATACTGTAAGCAAGGTGATATATTCCAATTGTTTAAATATCATTTTAGAAAAATATCATAGCATAAAAACACACCACCATATGAATTTAATCTTAGTAAGAGAAAAAGTTGTATATATTGGAGTGGCGGAGTTCACACTCCACATGGTCTGTCTCATCTCGTCTCCAGGCTTTTTATTTTATTACTCTGTTTTGACATGTTAAGTTATGAAAAGGTAAAAATATATACTTTTCACCTGACAAAAACTTATATAAGCTGGAAGGTAAAACCGTTGTTTTAAAAACCGTTGGAAGTTAAAACCACTTTTGTACTTCTGGGGGTACGTTTACATTGTTTATGAACAAAAAATGTACCTGCACAGAACCTCTGTTTCTAACAGTGTATATTCCATTGCTGCTGAGAGATCCCCCTAAAGCTTACTTTTTACAAAACAACCTTTCCTCACAACCAAACCCACTAAATGCCACCCCAGTTCTCCACCACAGCAATCAGAACACTGCTTTCCAGTCTGGTGGTATGCTAATAAACGTGTCCATAGCTGTGCACTGGCTGGGTGGCTGTGTGTGTAAGACTGAGGCAGAGTGCGAACAGGCTTCCCTGATGCTCCTGCTTTCATCTTCATTATCGGCTCGGCCCCAGGCCCTCGCTTCCCCGACGGCTCCCCAGAGGTGGGCCGCTGTCCCCTGCTGGCCTTGCGTTCCGAATGGGCCCCGTCCTGCTGTTTCTCCTTCCTCTACCACCTCCCAGAGTGCGAAGCTCACACACAGAGCTGCCGCAAGGCCTGCTCGGCTCTCCCTGTTTGATCAGTGCGGAGGGGAGGGGAGAGAGAGCCCTCCTAGGGGTCCACACATGTTCAGAAGATGCCGCAAAGACGTGGGTGCGATAGACGGGCTATAGATAGTCGCGCTTTGACAACTCTTGACAGCTTGAGTCGAAGTGTGCCATGTGTGTGCCAGTCTTTTTTTTCTTTCATCTCAAGTTTTTTACGACATACACTCTTTGCAGCTTGCATTTAGCTTTGGCACAGTCACAGTGTTGGATTATATCTCAACGAGGAGATACGAGTCTACTAAGCATGGGCAAATAATTTGAGCCTTCAGAGACGTTGACTTTGACCAATTTAATTTATTAAAATCCACAATGCCACAAAGTCCACTTTGTACATAGTACAAACATATGGAATTGGAGCTTTCTTTATTTTTTTATAGCAATAATATATCCATTTAAAATCAAAAGTACCTCTACAAAGATTATACCTGTATGTTATTTCTATGTGAGTATGCTATCTTTGTCAGCTGATTACTCAACTTTGTGAATTTGAGCAGGGCAGCATGAGGGCAACAAGTGCCATAAACTTGACAAACATCTGATCATGTAATTATGAAGCTGACAGATAATGATCCCCAACCTCACCCTAAACACACGTAATATTTTAGTCAGACAGATTTTATTTTAAAGCATTTTATTTGAACTGAATAGTTTCTTTGTTTTCAAATATGTGATGAGACACAAGAGCTCATTCAGCTCAAGACTCACTCTACCAAAATGCAGCACAGAGCACACGAAGTCATTCTTACCTGTGGCCATCAAACTCTATAACTCCTCCCTCAGTGTGTGACTCACAAAACTCAATACGAAACTGTTCATATGTGCAATAATAACAATTGTGTGTGCAATAACTCAAAGGAACACTAACTTAATTTAAATAATTGTAACTGCTTTATACCTGATGTTTCATATTACTATCACAATCACTGCCACCTTACTATACTCATAAGTACTTAAATCTGGTGTACATACTGTAAATCTCTCTATATTGTCTTAAATTATTAGTAAAGTGTTTATTTTTACATACGCGGCTGCAACTGTAACACCTGCAATTTCCCCCTGGGATCAATAAAGGAATCTGAATCTGAATCTGAAATAGATTCCATGTTAATATATAAATTAAGCACAACTGGCTGTGAAAAGGACACTAAAAGTTATGTGTCATTTACTGTGATTGTCTAACCTTTTTTTTATTAAATAAAATACTGAAAGGACTATTGGATTATACACACACACACACACACACACACACACACACACACACACACACACACACACACACACACTCACCAGCCACTTTATTAGGTACATTGTTCAGTGCTTGTTAACACAAATAGCTAATCAGCCAATCACATGGCCACAACTCAATGCATTTAGGCATGTGGAGGTGGTCAAGACAACTTGCTGAAGTGCAAACCGAGCATCAGAATGGGGGAAAACAGGTGATTTAAGTGACTTTGAACATGCCATGGTTGTTAGTACCAGACTGGTCTGAGTATTTCAGAAACTGCTGATCTACTGGGATTTTCACACACAACCATCTCTAGGGTTCACAGAGAATGGTCTGAAAAAGAGCCGCAGTTGTGTGGACGAAAATGCCTTGTTGATGTGAGAGGTCAGAGGAGAATGGGCAGACTGGTTCAAGATGATAGAAAGGCAACAGGAACTCAAATAACCAACCAAAATCTCTGATTTTGAACCTTGTTGAAAGTAAGAGTTAGTAGAAAGAGTTAAGGCAATTCTGAAGGCAAAAGAGGGTCCAACCTTTTACTAGCATGTAAAGCAAGTACCTAATAAAGTGGCTGGTGAGTGTATATAGTTTATATATGTATAAGTAACAATACAATGAAAATAAAAATAAAAAAAACTTTGGCTTAGTTAGATTATGATCTTGTATGATCTTGGAACTAACAAATTTGTCTGTTTCCTTTCTACTACCAGGAACATTTCTACAAATGGTGTATGTTTTCTGAGCTCTCACTGTGCACTCTTAGAAAAAAGTCACTAAACTGTCACTGGGGCAGTACCCCTCTTGTTGCTGGGGTGGTACCCTCAAGGGTAAATCTCAGTACCTTTAGTCTGGGAACAAAATTTTACCTTAATCTATTAAAATTCTATTTTCTAAGTTGTATTAACTCGACACACCTTGTCTCATCACCAGAATTTCTATTTTATTTTACTGTTCATAACATTAGGTTATGAAAGGTACACATATCTACTTTTCACCTGGAAAATTTTTTAAGGTACACAATTGGACCTTAAAACCACTGTTGTAGCTTTGAGGGTACATTTACAAATATTGTAACATTCACTAACAGTGTACTGCAGTTCTGAGGTTTTTTTTTCTATTCAGAATCAAGAAATCTGTGTTCATGAAATTTTGCGTGTTTGTTTCCAACCCTATTATGGAAGAATTTGCAAATATATTGCAAATGTCTAGATTCATGTTAGATTTTGCACAACAAAAAAAAATTAAGCAATAAAACAAAGATTTAAACAATCTCTATAAAATCCTTTCTTGTGCTTGTTCACAATTAAATAACTGAATCCTTACATCACCAAAAAGTTTCATTTTTGTTTTTTTTAATATTTTTTAATAATAAAAAATCAAATGCGAAAGAATAACAGTACTCAGCTAGCAAAGACTGATCGAGACTATTTTTGGTTTCTTTTTAAGTCTGTTTATAGGGTTATGTTTTGCATCAAATATGATTATGAAGTCTAAGTGTGTTAAGGCTGGAATCAAACAGACATCATTATAATGGTTTTATGGTGACTTACTATCCATTAATTTTACCCCCTAAATTCTAGGCTTATTATTCATTGATTCATGTTAAGACCTTTTATTCAGTATCTACTATACATGATTTGTTAACAACTATGAAACAAGCAAGTTACGTAGTTATGAGTGTGAGTAACTGAAGAGTAAACACACATACAGACCCTTAGGATTTAAGGGCTTAATATCAAGGGTGATTATGTATTACTGCAGCTCTGATTGTGCACACATGCATGGCTTTGATTGCAAGGTATTACATGTTGCGTATAAATGTTTGATTTTATCATGTGTGTGCGAGTGATGAAACCCTGTATCGCATGTTCTGCTGCCAGGATGATATGTGACCCACATACCACCTGCAGAGGAAATAGTTTTTGTTTTTTTTACCTAGTAGACAAGAGCTCTGAGGTCATTTTCATTGAAAAACGTCTCAAGTTGATGTGATCCAATTTAATTAATATGTTCACTGTAAATTTTAATTAATAAGTGACTCAGATATTGACCATGAAAAACGTGTGGTTTAGAAACGGAACAGAGACAATATACCTATGCTGTAATATACCTAAGTCCGGGTACTGTGTCAAAATCTTACCTTGTTAAAAGTGAAAGTAAAATCTCTACATTTAAACATACTCAAATATATACAAGTCAAATGTAAATGTTTTAACAGATAAAAGTAAACCTTTCCTGGAGTGGTGGTGTGTGGTGCTCCTACTAATGGGTGGCGCTAATACTCACACAAAGACAGATTAACATATACTTCTACACTTAAATGCATTTAAAATGCTGGTTAAGTATAGAAGAGGTAGAACTATGATTACTTCAGTATTTTCCACACCTGGCTGTGTGTGTGTGTGTGTGTGTGTGTGTGTGTGTGTGTGCGCACAAGGGTCCAAAAAAGTGTGCTAAGTGGCTTTCAGTTCATCTGTAAACATCTCCTCCCTCTTCTCTCTTCTCCAGAAGACAGCATTCAACCCACACACCCACACCCACACACTGCTTCTGAATGCCACACATCAAATAATCAAATACAGACAACGGAGAGGGAGACTGGAAATAGTTCATCCATCTTAAACAGCCTATCATAGAATGAAAACAACTAAAACTTTCACCTCTAGAATGCATGGCCTGTATGTGTGTGTTCATGTGTGTGTTTATGTGTGTTTGTGTTTTGTTTTTTTAAAAAACAGAAAAAACTGAAACAAAATACAGGTGCTGAGGTGTTTCAAAAAACATTTTGTGGGGGCACTTCTGGCACATTGTGAAATTTAGGCCAACATTATTTACAAGTATTTCATGTATCTTACAGTCATCTGATGTAATATGACGGCTGCATATTTTGCATTTAGTGCTCATCAAAAATACTGTGCAAAGCATTTCATTCCCGTAGGTTCTAAGTAGGGTCACATGACTTCTGAAGTTTGTTACTTTAGAGCTAATAAGAGTTTATTAAGTCACTAATACTTGACAATGTACTTCATATTCTAAAGTGCATCTTTAGTAATCAGTAATTAGATGCTGTAAACTGCAAAACAAGTCTTCAGTGAGTCAATTTGCATAAACATTTCAAAACATGTTTATGGTATGTTGGTTGCCAAAAACACGGAACACTTCACTTATATGCCATATGTTCCATGCAAGAGTTCAACAGCTAAAACTGCACTTTATAATATGGACCACGTCTTGAAGTGATTTATTAAACTCTTATCAACTCTTATTTAATAAATTGCTATTCAACAATACACTTGATATTGCATAAAACATCTAGAAATCAAATGCTGCCAATTAAACACTTGATAAGCAGATGAATAATTAAATCAAACCCCCAATTCATCCATCCATTTTCTAAGCCGCGTCTCCGTCAGGGTCGTGGGGGGGAGCTGGAGCCTATCCCAGCAGTCTTCGGGCGAAAGGCAGGATACACCCTGGACAGGTCACCAGTCCATCACAGGGCAGACACAGACAGTCACTCACACCTAGGGGCAATTTAGCATGTCCAATTGGCCTGACTGCACGTCTTTGGACTCTGGGAGGAAACCGGAGGAAACCCACGCAGACACAGGGAGAACATGCAAACTCCACACAGAGAGGACCCCGGTCACCCGGCAGGGGAATCGAACCTAGGCCCTCCTTGCTGTGAGGCGACAGCGCTACCCACCACGCCACCGTGCCGCCCACAATACATGTTCCTTAAAATAAAATAATACTAAAACTTCAATCATCAATCTCCAAAATGATAAGTTTGCAGGAACATTGAAAAACCTTTTTAACTTTTAATATAAACCAATACAAAATCATTTTATTACAAGTGATTCTGGACCATTTATATTTATATATGTTTGTTTATATAGTATTTATATATGTGTGTTATCATATAACATAAAGGGCCTCTGGCATGTTCAAGCTAGGTAAAGGAATAAGAAAAAAGTCAAAAATGGAGATCCAAGGTTTTGTCCTGACAGTGATGATATATAAAAGACCCTGAGTCTTGACACTGTACAAAAACAAACCGGTGTGTTTGTGTCTGAATGAGGGACTATTAAGTTACTGTAACATAAATCTTTAGGCTGTGTGGTGTGGGCGAGTGCTGGTCTGGAATGCTGCTTGTTGAGAAGGAGAGATAGAGGAGATAGTCGTGGCGCCTCTGGAGACGGCCTACAGACCAAACGGGCCATCCTTATCTCCCAGCACTACAATGGGGTTTTGTGCGGTGTGTGTCAGGGCAGGACTGCAGAGAGCAGGGGCCCGGGCAGGAGTGAAAGGACGGTGCACGGCGGAACACACCTTGGCTCGGCTCCCTGTGATTGGGCTTGCTAAATGACTCTTGTTATTGTTAGCTAGATGGGGCAGGGGAGGAAGGAGGGTGGAGGCAACAAGAAAAGGGCATCCAAAACAGAGGGTTCGGGTGAGCAGGGATTTAAAGCAATGATCATGAACTGCTGTAAATAACATGCTGGTTCTTGGCACCACCGCAATAGAGACTATAAGGCACATATAGCTCTCATTGAAAGTTAACTTGCACTGGCTGTATGAATGGGCTGTGTTTTTTCTTTTGTTTTCAGTTATTACATACAATTTTAAGTACTATTTAGTAATGCAGTTATGATTATATATGTTATAATTTATATATGTTTTGATTTCAAGAAAAGAAAAAAAGCCAAAATATAAAGCAAATATAAAGTAGGCAATATAAACTTTGTGACATCCAGTTTCATTCAATTTTCCTCCACATTTTAATACCAGGTTTAAATTTGCAGTAGGGTCTCAAAAGACATGTCGTTGAGAGACTTTATCTAAAGCAGTGGACACAGCAGTTAGATCAGGGCTGGAATTTATATTGGCAGGACCGGGACAATTCTTGGTGGGCTGCTATGTGTGTAGGCCAATGAGAGAATGGGAAAGAAAGACATAGTTCTTTCTAATGTAGTCCTATATAAAATAATTGGAGACCACCTGAGACAAACAGCATGTGCCAGTGGAATACCGTAGTACACATATCTACATATGCCCACTATGTTTGGTTTGGCCATCAGGCAAGCATGCCACCCCCAGAACAAGGCATAATGATAACAACCAGAAAAGTTAACAGTAAAGGCTAACTAGAAAGAGATGGAGAAAACCTTCAAAAAGCATAGGGGGCAGTGGGATGTATGGTTAAAAGTTAGGGAGGTTAGCAGGTTCAAGAGTTTTGAATTTCTGATTGGGATGGAGGTCACTGCAGTTGTAGTGGACTGGTCTAGGCAAAAGTCCAGGACTGAATTTAATTTCCAGTCCAACCCTGGGAGGCAGCTTCAAACACATGCTGAAAGAACATTTACCATCAACATAAGAGTGTTTAAACTTTCAAGCACAGATATATGAATGTGAAATGATGTGGCGCAAACTATGCCATGATGCAGGCACCATGTTATTTCACAATATCATTTCACAAACTCAAACCAAATGTTTTGGTGGGAAAGAGCTTTATTTATTAACGCTAACACTATCTCCTCATCACTGAACTGTGACTTTATGTTTGAACTCAAGCTCTGTTATTTCACCTTGCCTTTTAAACCATACACCTCACAAGTAAGCAGAAAGTTGGTATGGCTATGAACAGTTTGCAGTCGAAGTAAATGGAGTGTTAAATTCAGAAGCCTTGTGGCACATATCATATTTCAGTCACATACAACACATTCCTAAAATGCAATACAAAATGATGCATGCCCTCATGTTAATCGGTTGCCTCTCATTTTGGATGTGAGTGACAAGGAGCAGTAGTGCACAAAAACTTCAGGTTCATTTAGTTTTTTGCCGCCTGCCTCTATAGAGGCCTTTATAAAAAATAGATAAACTTTTTCACACTTGGTGACACTTTATTTTGAGTGGTCCTTTTAGATTGAGCAAACACTCAACTGACTCTCAGTAACATGTCAAAAATATATGAGGCTTAGGATTAGCTAATTGGGGTTGAGGTTAGGGTTAGGACTAGGGGCCAGGGTTAGTGTTAGGTTTTGGGTTTCTTTTCCTTTTTTAACGTTGGCTGATTTAATGCATAGGACAGCAATTCAATTAATTTCAATTTGAGTTGTTTTCTTACTATGTACAAGAACGGGTTCTACATCTTTTAAGTGTATTGTGTGCAAAAATGTGTGAATTGATTCCATAACTGCAAAAATTCATAAAGCTACAAAGCTGATCTGAAAGTAGTTTTGCAGGTTTATGAACCGTTAGGAATAGTACGACACTAAGAGTCTCTGATCCTCAAGCATAAAAGCACCTTCTATCCAAGGAGACTGTTGGGGTCTGACTATAGCTGCTCACTCTACCTGCAGCTAGACCACAGTTATACTCAGATGCAAATGCTAATTTTGAGAAGTTGAGTCATAAATTTCAATAGCCAACTGTTTTTTCTGCCATATTGACGTATTAAGAGGTAGTGAGAGGTAGTGGTGGTGCAGACTAATGCCTGTTTTACTTTGCACATGAATTTGTATGTCTGTTCACATGTATTTGTGTGACGTAGAGGTTGCAAGCAGAATGCAAACATGAGTGCCTAATGAATTTCATTGTGAAGAGTTATGGTTAATCATGGAAATGGTCTTTTCGGTCTAGTGGGCTGGGCTGTGCTGGTGGGCTTGCTTCGAGTATGCACTAAAAGAGCTCTAGGCTCTCGCAGTTGCTTTATTGGGCTTCTCTCGAAGGCTGCCAGGTTTAATTTACATCTGTATGCAGAATGGACCCAGTATACACACCAAAATTATTGCTGCAATATTTCTCAGGGAGTTAAAATATTAGGCTGAAATGTTAATAGAGTAAAGCAGATCTTTCTAATTGATTATGTGAAAGGAATACCATACCCAAACTTTTCTGTATCAATGAATTAAACATTTATAATACATGGAAATTAAATATACTCTTGAGATGTAATTGCCTATAGAGCTGTAAAAGCTTATCCACTAGAAATCTGTTTTAGGAGTAAGGTTGCTCATGAGCAAGCAGCTGACTGATACCAAGTAGCATAGAGTATATACTCATTTACTGAATATCAATAAAATATCACTTCCAACAAAGTCCATATAATTTCATGTGCAATTGACAAAGAAGGACTGAATCAATAGCTATAAGATCTAAAGGGATAGGAAATTAGAGCAGAAGAACAAATGTCTGGACTCTTTCAAATGCCCATTCTGTGAGCAGGTAAATATACGGGGGATTGGTAATTCATAGGGCTCCTGCTGCTTCACTTTTTCATATCACATTGCTTCTTCAGGAGAAGAGTGAAAATCAATAGGAAAGAAATTGGGTTGCATATTGATCCAATGAAGCAGCTGGGACTGTATTTCTAACTGTCAGTAGAAGTGTGTGCAAGCAAATGTGCGTGTATATGTTCACTCTGTAAAGGGTAGTGCAGCAGGGTACTGTCCTCAGCCCACCAAAGATGACAGCCATAAAAGCTTTCACAGAGATTCACTGTGCACCTGAGAATGACATTCCTTTTTTATCCATAACAAGATTAAACCCAAGCCCTCAAAGCAAAGTGTAATGTTCTGTTAAGCATAACAGTGAATCATTAAAGAATTACAAGTTTACGTCTCTACTTTCTTTAGAAGCCATATATGGTGCCTTTGCAGCAGCAGCATTTTCAAACGCTGGCAGGTATGTTAACAATGTTTCTATTACGGCTATGTTTCGACCATGGGCATGACTGTAGGGAAAAATATAGCACTAATAAATGTTTACCCTTGCCTGAAATGCCTTGCACTACCACTTGTACTCACAGTCAGTGATGTCTCTTGGTTTTCCAAAAAGCCCAGAGTAACATTTTCTTTTCACCAAACTGCTCCCATTCATTGTAAATCAAAATCAAAAAAGGACTGATTGTCAGTTCCTAATCCATCCATCCATCCATTTTCTAAGCCGCTTCTCCGTCAGGGTCGCGGGGGGTGCTGGAGCCTATCCCAGCAGTCTTTGGGCGGAAGGCAGGATACACCCTGGATGGGCCGCCAGTCCATCGCAGGGCAGACACACAGACACAGACAGACACTCACACCTAGGGGCAATTTAGCATGTCCAATCGACCTGACTGCATGTCTTTGGACTGTGGGAGGAAACCCACGCAGACACTGGGAGAACATGCAAACTCCACACAGAGAGGACCCCGGTCACCCAGCCGGGGAATCGAACCCAGGCCCTCCTTGCTGTGAGGCGACAGCGCTACCCACCACGCCACCGTGCCGCCCTAGTTCCTAATCATTTTGGTAATTAATCTAACATGTAAGTTCTTCAGTGCAACTCCTGAAGTCCTATTGAATAGGACAACTTGCTTGAATGTCTATGTCAATATCTACATAAAAATTACAGTGAGAAATACTGTAGATTGAATGATTTTCTATGGCCTGTTTCAACATTTTGCCAACATTTACTAAGGTAATTTCTTGCTGTATTTGATGCCAAAAAAAAAAAAAACTTGTCTATGTTTGTGTATGTGTAGGGGCTGTTACAAATAGACTGCATGCGTTGCTTACACATTTTGTAAACAAACCAACAAATGAAAGCGGCTGTTTTTCTCTCTGCTGTGATGATGCAGGGGTGCTGTAAGGGGGTGAAAGTGGAATAGGGAACTTCTAAAGGCCCCCAAGAGACAGAGACCTACAAAGATAGCACCTTGTGACTTTTAGGCTTACAGAAAGATGCTTAATTGAAACACTTAACTTATTAAATAACTACTGAAGTTATTATTTAGGTACAATTTCAACAGCAATGCATTTTGCATTCTACTGCTCCCACTGTCCCTCCAGTGGGCCACTCTGTGTAAATGTTTAGTGGTTTAGTTCAGTCACAAATGAGAGTTTCATTTTGAGCCCAAATGAAGACTTTCAAAAAAGCCTGATTTGCCAAATTTGCCAGGAAAATCCAAAAAAGAAGAAGAGCAATAAGAAGGAAGACATGTTATTCCCTTTTCTGAGGTAAAAGTGGGTAATCACAATGACCTCAGTACAAGTAACTTGAGTGCATGTGTCTGGAGCTGTTGATAGAAAGCAAGTTTATGCTTAGTAACTGCAGCTGTCAAACGGAAATGATGTGACTTATCTAAACAAACAATAAACTGTCCATTGTACTGCAAATTTACTGAGCTTTCAAGTCCTCCATCAAGCAATAGTGAAAAACACCCTCTGAATTTGTGTTAAGATATATGATGCTTATCACCACTGAAATGTTAAAGCAGAGAGAGGTCCAAAGTGTGTGATGTGTGCTAAGGTTACTCTCTAGCCTCCCGTTTTATTGCCAAGAAGGTCTGGCATCAGAGTGTCACTTAGGGGCGTCCCACTAAACCCACTACTTTTAGTAAGGGGAACTTTTTGATGATTTCATGTAATCATGTAATCAAATCTCTGAGACAAAATTAACATATTAATATTTAGTCTGTTTCCATTAGCAAGTGAAAAGACTAGCACAGGAGAAGATTTTATATCTTATTGGCTCCTGGCTTCATCTATTTGCATATTAGACGTATCTTTAGTTTTACTCACTATCTGTGTGTGGTCCTTTCTTGAGTGTATGCTTTTATTCTGCAGTTTGTTAAATCACATAGCTTTGTTATTGTTGGCTGTGAGAAAGTGCTACCATACTCTTATGAGTACTCATGCTCTTAGTGTGATTTTAAACTGACCAGGGACTACAGTTACCATGCTTAACCAAGCCTGCTAAGTTGGACCAACATTAGTTAAATCAACACTATCAAGTTCAATGAACTTTATAAGTAGAGTTGGTCAAACATTTCTATTGGTCCATTTATCAAACAATGTAAAGAGCAGTTAATGTTTTGAAATGGTGTATTTTTTCACTATTTTAATTTGTTTGCTGTTGCATTTGTTAAATGAAATTATGGCAGTACTGAGCAAAATTATACTGAAAACATAAAGACTTCAGCTGTTCAGTTTGGGCCATAGATAGAAGGTTGTAAAATGCATCCCATCTGTTTTTTTTGAAGCTTGTAACAGACATTAACATATATTTTTCCTTGCATAACTGAATCAAACTTGGTTAGGCAACTGTAGTCAGTGATGTATCTATATTCCAGAAGTAAATTAGTCCCAGCCACTGGAAATCAAAACATAATAGGTTGATTCCACTATCATTTCCTAATTATGCTCTTAATTAATCTAAAATGTTAGGCCTTTAGTTAGCTCCTGAAGGCCCAACCAATGGAAAAGCTAGACTATTTGTACCTACCAAGATAGCATAAGTCAAAATCCTGATTGAATCATTTTTTCTTTTGTCTTTTAAGCCTCTCATCCAGCCAAAATGTAATAAGAGTATTACTGCAGTAATTGCAGGACAACAAGCATGATGATTCTATTAAATAAATTGTATGAAAACAGGTATGTATTTTTTGTTTTCCAGAAATCATTACACCTTCTCTGAAAGTTCAGGATGCCCTTCTAAGCCTTCTCCACTGGTGGACATATATGAACTGTTGAATTAAGATCAGTGGCAAACGTAATGTCCCCCCACTAACATATTCATGTCTTCACTATTCAAACTCTACCCACACTACACAAAAAACTAGTCCATCAGTGCGGAGTTAGAGACTGCAGAACACTGTACATCTGAATGTTGAAACAGATGATGGCTGGTGCCACCTATGTAAACAGTGCTGTGCTGTGGGCCTGATGCAGATATGGCCCTGCCCACAGAGCCACAGAGTCTAGACTCCAGATGTGGCCATACACATGCTCACATGCACACAGCCACGGTCCAAAGCCAGTATCTCATCGAGATGATGGCAACTTAGCAGATGAGAGGAGTGTGTTTAAAGCTCATGAGGGACGGAGAGAGGCAAAACTGCTGGTGCTCAGACTCTTCTGACAGTTTGCAGCTGGGCAAGATGAGGAACACGACATTTCTTCCCAGCTTGAAATGCGAAAAAAAACAACTCTGAAGAACAATGCAACATTGATTGATGTTAATTGTGCGCTGCGGAATTCTTAATTATTGTTTTGATACACTTCACGATCAAGTCAATTACATGTCATTACATGTCTGCCCTTATTACAGAGGAAGGTGACGCATGCGAAGAGCTGGCGATTAAACGCGTGATAAAAACAGACAGGCAGCGAGAACTTTGCTTCGTTGCAAACATAAAAAAAAGAAGATAAAATTACTTTCCTGAAGCGACATCAGCTCTCAGTCAGCGCTCAGATGGGTCCTTTCTCTTTCTCCGGAGCCTACGTGAACAGTGTCATGCCAGCTATTCTTGTAGGTTTGTTAATTGTTTGTCACCCACCAGGTGCCATCTGTCAGGGTCCCTCGGTCCCAGAGCCATGTGCGGAGGCACTGCCACGTGCTCCCGCGTCACTGACCCCCATCCACCGCCTCGCATGGCTCCCTCTCTCTCCCTCTATACACTAGCCACCTCAGCAAGGCTTCGACATCATGCCTCCAAGCCTCTGGAGAAGAGAAGGCCCTGCTTTATTGATAATTCACAACCCCTCATGTCGCCAAAGAGGGCATCATCTTGGGGCTCAGTTCAGAGGCTGCCACAGTTTGGAAGTTTGCATGTTTTGTGTGTTCACTTCAGTGAACACATGGAGCACCACCTTGTTAGTTATTATCATTAAGCCAGAGTCTTGTAACACTTGCTGGGTCCTGGACATCCTGCCCGTTCTGTCGTTTGCCTCGTAACTCCTCTTTTATACCTTAAAACAACAGCTTCCCTGTACACTGTGTACTGTAAAACGTGTTACCAGGTATTGCTAGAATTAGATTCAAATAGGCACTTAAACATTTGACACTGTAGTCAGTTATGCCCCTTAGTTCATTTCTGCAGGCATCTCACCTTGTTGTATATTTTTATCAGGACCATTATACAGAAATGTCCCCTTTTTATCTATCCATAGGAGTCACTGGTGTTACCAATCCCCATAAAATAGGACATACCTGTGACTTCAACTAAAAGCTTCATATGAAATCATGAGCTAAATGAGAAAAACTCTGATAACTGAAAAGACACAGTGGACTTACTGCGGGCTCTTCTTCACAGATCTTCAGAAAATACGTAAAAGGAAGTTAAGTGATGTCATCTGTGTAATTTTTATTTCAAAATAAGAGATTTTACAGTAACACCAGTGACACGACTCCTGGGGACAACAGCTTTCATTATATATTTCATTATTAAGCATGTGAATATAAACAGTTCACTTACATTTGCAGAAAAACACCAGAAACACCACCTCTGTAGAGGATATAGTTTCACTTGAACCAAAACATGTAAGGGTGTCCAGACTTTTGCATACGAATGTGTTTCTGCAACTACAAGCAATTTTATGCCCCACTTGTAGGTTTTCGCATATGTGGTCACACGTTTAGTATAAAGCATAGGAGACTGGTTTTAGTGTTGTAACACATTTTCACACACAAAATTGTTACTAAATGTAATGAGCTAATGTAATTTATGAAACATATAATAAATCAACCGATTTTATTAATGGCCCAACCCTGGAATTTGAATCTAGAATGGAATCTTTTCAGTTAAAGCTGTGCTATTTTATAATAAGTAAATTAACTAATTAATTAAAATAAAACATATTTATATACTGACACTTAGTCATTTGTGTATTTTTATGGAAAAGCCTGTCCCCTTAATGTGTCATTACTGCAACACTGACAGAATGACCTAAAATAAAGTTTTTAGTAAGCCAAAGCTACTTTCAGAAACACATATCAGAAACCTATTTTTAAATTGAAATGTATTGAAAGTTGTTTGCCAAGGCTAACATAACAAGCCATGTAATCTTCCATTTATACTCAAAAAAATAAAAAGGTATCTAACTGTGACATGTCCTCACTGCAACAACTTTATAGCTCATTATTAATATCACCTAAAAGTCATTGTGTTGATTTTCAATTCCTACAAAAATTGACAAATGTGCCTGTAGCTGCAAGAACTCCCAAATACTTAGACAGCCAAGAAAATATCTGGGCAGTGTTTTTCCCAGTAAAAACTATGTGAAACTGAAATAAACACAAATAAACATAAATATAGTAAAAAAAAATAAAAGTAAAATGCATTTTTTTAAATAAAAGTTATTAGTATCTTGGTCAGAAGGAGAAAGGTGGGAGTGCAAAGGATAAAAACACAATACATTGTTTATTTGTACTTATTCTACTGTCAGTGGGACTCTATAAATATTGCATGTCTAGATAAAGTAGTTTATCATCATATCAGATGGCCTAAGAATTTTGCATGCTACTGTGTGCATAGTATATGTCATACTATTATGTAGCTCTATGCCATTCAATATTTAATGTATTCAGGGATCAACACAAAGTAAGTAAAATATCTATTACTCTAATCCTCACACAGTACAATCATTTACAGAATCAATTTATACTACTATATGAAACCAAATTTATTAAAAAAAAAACAAAACAAAACATTGATTTCAAACTTTTGCATGGTAGTGTATATAGTTGTAAAAGTGAGTTATGGGGCCCACAGACAGATGCAGTTATAATAGTACTGTATTTTAAAAAGCTTAATTTCTGCTCTCTTACTTTTAACACAGCACCTTGGCATGTTTTTCCTAGCTCCATTAATCTAACTAGTTGTCTTTTGAGTTTTCTCATGTATTTTTCTGGGATTGATAGGGTTTAAACCAACACAAAGAAAGAGTAAATCACTTTAAAACAGTTTGAGTCATCAGCTGTAATGAGTTTTCAGCTTGAGTTGATCATTCAGAAGCTGCCTCAGAAGTCTATAAGTTATTTTTTAATGAACACAAGCTGGGGTGGAGATGGAGCACCGGTTTAGTTAGACAGTAGTTAATTCATACTCTGTTAACACTTACCGATGATTATAGTGAGAAATAGCAAAAATTAAGCATAAAACACCAAAGTGTGATGAACACAGGAGAACTCTCGGTGGCCCCCCTTCCAATGTCTCGGGCGAGTGGGTCACCTTCATCTGGGTGTGGGGATAGGGTCGTCTGTCTCGGCATTGTGACAAATGAGAAGGAGCTCTCAGGGACGGTGCATTAGGGAGCTGTACAGACTGATCGGTGTTAGCATCGCACCAGCGGAACGGGCAGCCACGAAGTCCCGGGGAATTCTGGGTCACCTTCACTCCAGCAGAGAGCTCAACAGCAAGAAAAGGCAGCAGGCAAGACAATGAGGTTTTAGGGATGCTAACAAGGACTAACAAGGATTTATCGTTGTGACAAAACCTCAAGAAGGAGAAAACATTCTTAACTTTAATCAACATTAAAGTAACAAGCTTTTATTCCAATAACTTTGGGCTATTAGTGTTGGTTCAGTCACTATAAGGTATTGTCTCAATGTAAATACCTGTTTTTAAAGGACAGTTTCTAGCAGAGGGGAACCCTAACCCTAACCCTAACCCTAACCCTAACCCTACAGCACTTTTGCTTGTCTATAATTTTAGTTTTTTTATACAATAAAAACATGATGGCATTTAAACTCTGCAAGTACTATTCTTATTGCATTTTTAAGTTTTAGATGCAAATAAAAGAGTTATATTCCTTGCACAGTGAAAATTTGGCCAATCAAGAATTGTTTTTAAGTGTGTTAGATGTGGCTAAGTGGGCTCTCCTATTGGTTAGGACTTCGGAAGAGCTGAAGAGAAGGACTAATGTAGTAGATTAACTGTCAGTATAATTATGACTTGACAGAGGAATCAACCAGTCGCGTTTTGATTTCCAGTGGGTGGGATCAATTTCATTTTAAAAACATTTCATTTTAATTTCAAAAACATTCGAATCATTCTAAGCCATCTGGAAGTCCTAGATATGTCACTGCTTCAATATAAATGGCTGCTTATTCAATCGATCGTCAGAAATGGAAACAGCAGCAGCAGCTCTGCATCAGGCCTCTCTACTAAAAGAATGACTGTGAAACTACTACAAGCACTCAACATATTTCTTGCTAAACAAAATTTTGTTGCGCGAAGCCGAAAGCACGTTTGTGAGCTTACAAGCTTGAATACTTCCTACAGTTTCAATTTGCCTGTCTATGCTCCACTACTGCAGGTGATGTTATGGCATTTTATGATGCCAATTTTTTGTCCATTTTCATTTTTCAGCATCATTTAAATTTGGCAGTTGTCCTTTACATCATGTAAATAGACAGATAGAAATCCATCAAAATTACCAAATAATTTATGGTACTGAGTAATATGTGATTAATAATTGAATAGACTGCCATTTAAGAGGATGAAAAGAAAAAAACATGTTTAAATCATGCTATTTGTTATGGAACATCTATGAAGCCACTTTGTGCCATTAAGTGAAGCACTCCTGCAAGCATTTCCACTTACTTTAAATGTCTTAACACAACAGACCTTTTGATGGGCTGAAAATCACTTGGCATCACAAACAGGGAATATATTTCCTCATGTTGATTCATTATTAACATTTCCTTATTGCCTAGAAACTGTGGCTTCCCAAACCACTGGAATTTCCAAGCCGCATTATTTCTCTGTGGACTCTGGAGCAGGGGCAACAGAGCTACACACTCCCGCTGAAGCCGGCACTCTTTAATAGCGCTGTAGCGATTGTTGCTGGAACTGTTCGGTGTCTCCAGAGAGCTGTATTATGATGTATAGCCTCTGTGGCATGAGTCATTTTGCTCTCCTTCTTCTATCTGCCTAAATAGAAACACATTAGCCTGGGGAAGAGGAGTTCACACAGCACTGGAACAGTTAGAGGTGGAAAGGCGAGAAAAATCCAACTAAGGCTTGAGGGAGTTAGCAAAGTTCTTTAATGCGCTGTAGGATTACGATTATATAAACAAGGAACTGAGGATGTTTGGTTGGTGAATAAGTCTGAATTATTCCAGTTTCCAGGCTTCTACAGTCTTATAAGCAAAGGGTGCCAAAAAGGTTCTTTGCCATAAAAGTGATGCCATTGAAAAGCACTTTTTGTGGAAGAAGAACCTTTAAACTGGTGCTTCTTTAGAAAAACACAACTGAAACCACTTAACTGAAAGGTTCCTCCACGAAAAATAGTTCTGGTAAGGTAATGCTTGAAAGAACCCTTTTATCAGCTTTATTTTGAAGAGAGTAGATGGTTGAAATCTGTTGATTTGCAGAAACATTTAACAAACATCTTCAGTTTTTTAAAGGACTATCAGTTAAAAGTTGATTCCTCTCCCTCCAAAAGTTCTTCTTAGGCATAGCTCCAAAGAACATGTACTGTGAAAAAAAGGTTCCAAAATCGGTTCTTTTAGCAAGTCGAGAACCACTTTTGGTGACAATTGTAAAAAGAGACTTGTTAACAAACACATATAACATTTCAATAATGTAAAGATTTATAATGTAAAGGTTCTACACCAGTTCAAGAGTTCTTGAAGCTTTACGTCATGTGGTGGTTCTTTAATTTTTCAAAGGGTTCTTCATAGTCACACATCTCCTTTACATTCTCTATTCTGAAGAAAAATACATTGAAATTGACATTTGTTAGGGATCTAAAAGTAATTATTTTATGGCATCTCACAGAACCTTTTTTGACACCTTCATTTTTAAGAGTGCATGTCTTTCATTTCTAAGATTAAGCTTGAATAGCTGCTTTCTGATCTTGTACTCTTCTCCTCTTAACAATCTGGACCAATAATGTTTGACAAAGACAAAGCACTCTGAAACCTCTGAAAGGTATTTGAGATTGTGGTATTAGGCTCTCGTCATGGCAGAAAGCAATGCACTGTTAGTCTTCCCTCGTTTTCAAGTGGTGATGATGAATGATTCCAGAAGATTCCTTGCTTTCATTCTCCTCACTCAGAAGCACAACAGTCCAAATCTCCTGTAAGATCTGGTACAGATGCTGGCAGATCTGGACAGGAACGATTATCAACTCCAGATCCCTCTGTAGCCAGCTTTCCAGTAACACTCCTTCAGAGTCTTGAGGAGTGCCAGGGAATGCAAGCCAATAGGCACCAGAAATTAATACCAGCCACGAGGCCCTAGAAGGGTCCAGTTTCCTTTTTTTACTTCACAGCCCCAGCTCGATGCTCCTTTTGCTGGTCCACAGCGCTAACGGGAAATGATGCTGATGGTTTTGGTCTCCATACTTGGACTGTGTGTGAGCAACACAGTATAGTCTGAACTGTTGAGAACGTGTCTCCAATGCCATGTGCCTCTTTGGGGCTTGTCTCCTCTTCGGTGCCATCTGAAAGCTCTTAGGATAATCCCTTGCCCTCTTGTTTGCAATGAGCTCTGAACAATAACATTTACTTAGAGCGGGATCTTGATAATTCAACATATAATTATCTCTCGCTTCTTTTCCCAGTACTCAAGATTTTTTTTTCTCTGCAGAATTATTAACATATGTCCAGAGTTAGAGGGGAGAAAGCACTAAAATGTTTGCTCAGTAGTTAGAAAGTAGGTCTAGCAAAATGTGTGAATAACAAGTAAAATAAAAAGAAACAAAAGACATTCACTGAAACTTACCTTTCCTACACTGATGGGAAAAGTCCTGACAATTATATACTTTGTAAAGGGGATACTACTGCTCTAATAAAATAAAGATCCAACAGCCACCCATGGAGAGCTTGTGAAGAAAATGAAAATATTCAAGTGGTTCGATGGTTGCATTATATGGAGTTCAAAACTATAATGTTATTTTTGTGTGCTATTGTGCATCTCTGTGAAAAGTTGATCAATTTTACATTAATAATTGCTTATGAACTGCAGAACATGAAATCTCACTTCATTACTTACCCTTGCTTACCCTCATGGTAGTGAGATTCGCATATTAAATAGCCATAAAAAGATGGGTCTTAGTTTTGCAGATAAATGGCTTAAAGGTAAAATGTAAGAAAATGCAATGTTTTCTTTTCATGTAGTTAAACAGATTCAAGAACGTTCTTTTGGTCATCTCCTTATATTCCCATGGCAACCTCATCTGTGATGTTCACAACATTTTTATAGCAATCAGGCAGATGTTTCTTGTTTTTGTACCATAAAGGTGAAAATTGGTCACTGAGTTGTATGTACTGTATTTATAGCCAGCAGTGGCTGTGATGTAGTATTGTTTGGAAATATGTAAATAACTCACTTTGAATGTGAATGACATGCACCCTCCATGTGACGGGGTTAGCGTAGAGGCTGTGTTATAACTAAGCCTTATAACATAAAACTGGGGGGAAAAATGACAAGAAGTTCATATTCCCCTGTGTAAATTCAAAACATTCACAGATTCATTAAAACATTCACAGATTCATTTACAAAAGATGTAATTTAAATCAAATATATTTCAGTTTTACTGTGCAGATGTTTCTATTCCACTTTCATTTATCATATCGCTGCTGTCGGAAGAAAACCTTGTATCTCCAAAATAGTAACTTTACAGGAGAAGGAAAAAACATATTTCACTTTCAATGTAAGTCTATAGAACCAGAATGTTTCCCATTTTGGGTAATTTCTTTTAGGCCATTCATCATAAAATTTAGCTCACTTAGCATAAAACAACATAGAAGAGCTATTTTTTTTGTAACATTTACACTTTTGGCTATTTTTCACAAATGATAGGTGTTGGAATTAAAGTTACTTTTTTGCTTATTTAGCAAAAAGCTAAATATTTTAGGTATTGCTCTACAATATCACCTGCTTGTCAAAACATTCCACGATATACGTCCAAGCAAATAAGAGATTTGTGCAGATTCTAATATCTAAATTCCATTTATGCATGAGGCATGACTAGAATTATGTAAGAAAGATTATGTGGCAAACATTCCTTGTTTGAGCTGGGTGGCATGTAAAGCCATTTCTTATGTTTGTACGAGGATTTTATTCAATATTAATCGCAGTTTCCTACAGAAAGAAACCAAAAAGCCTCAATAAAACAGTGTACATATGCTTTAAAACACTCATGCTGTGAAGAACAGAACTTTGATCTTCCTTTGGGAGAATTGCATCATTTTATCCGAAGAAACACTAAGCTGTAGCTGCAACACCGCTTACTTTAGCCAAGTTGCACTATTAGTGAGACATGTGGTAGGCCATGAATTTAACCAAAATGTAGTAACAAGCTGCAGCATTAGTGAAAATTCGGATTCCCCCTCATTACCTAATGGTGCTTTGTCTTAAAAACCAACCAGGCTTGAAATGTGACAGCTTTAATATACTTTACAGCAATGTTGACCAGGCTCGTATTGCGGGCTGTTAGCTCAGATGACCTACAAGAAGGTCAACCATAACACTGCTCCTACAGATGTGACCAGGGGCTAATGCTAGGAGGTAGCAGTTTGAAGAGAGGCCTCAAGGGAGATTAAACACATGAAAAAGCCACTCAAAGAGGTTTTCCTCCCCTCTCAGGTTGATCATTCCTTAAAGGTGTTTGACTGACAGCCTGTAGTGTGATGCTAGTGACAGGCAAGGCCAAGTAGGCTGTAGGCTGGTGTTCTCAAGCAGCACTGGGTAATAGACCCTGCTACTGTGGGTGGGCTTCCAGAGAGGGGAGGGGAGGGCCAGTGTGTTTGGATAAGGCCGGCCGAACATGTGGAGGAATCAGCATGAAGCATCACACCTGGAGAAAAAGACAACTAAATCTAACCCCGATACCATGGGCCTGGCTCCGCCGAGTCTAGCCAGCATCTGGAATGGATATCAGTAGAGACACGGCCTCCAACCTCCAACACTGCTGCTCTAGTTCCCTCCATTTTAGCAATCTGCACGTTTAACCCTTAGGAGTTGCACTTATTGCTTGAGATACTAAAAGCATGGTGTAATTTGCTGTTATGCTGTGTGATTTGCTATTATTGCTCACTCAGAGCTTACTGAAATAGACCTCTAAATTGTGTGTCGTTCTGTAGTCAGCATCATGCCTACATCGTGTCTCTGAGTTTAAAAAGAATTTTGGGATCACAAAAGTGAATGGGATTTTTAAAAGTCACTGCTATCACACCCTGTGGTACATAAAAAGGTTACAACCCTGAAACGTTTAACCCTTAAATTTTCCACTGAATTATGAGGTTCTTAAGGACACATAATATGAACATTGCCACATCTGTGCTTATAGCAAGCTAGCAATCCAGTGCACCGAAATTATGTTGCGTAAAGATGTCTACTATTACACTTCAACACTGTCATATATTAACATCAGCTACTTCTAATTTACTCTACTACTGCCAAAGAAGCTTTACTGCCACACTGGACAAAGCCTGCTGGATTGTTTGGGGTATTTTGTGTATTTGCCTTCTTTATTATGTTAATTCAGTGTGTTGCAATGTTAGAGTGCATGTAGCAAAATGAATATTTCAACTTCTTAACCATAATTAACTATAATTCAGAATACCCAGTCACATCCAGTGGAGAATATATGAAGAATATAATAAATTGAGTTTGGAAGCATTTTGTTAACCACAGTGCATTTTTAAAAATCCAGACTATGAGTTTCTAAAATGAGCAGGATGCTGACTACAGAATGATGACACAACTTCAGCGGTCTATAAGGTAAGTCAAGGCATTAAGCAGTGAAGTATGAATTCTAATTGTTCAGTCAATTCCATCTTCATGCTTGTAGGAGGAACATTTTATCTGGATTTGAATGTAAATTCAATGTAAATATAATTCATTACACTGTAATTACATATATAATTATACAATTCCATTTGTATAGCACACCAGAACGACAGTAATACCTCTTGATTTCTTTAAAGGAGTAAGAGTGCAAAGGGTGAGAGAAACACGACTCAAAAAACAGACATCATGGAGAGAAATGTGTCAAAGAAAATCTCCTATCCATCTGCTGGATAGGATCTTTTTACTGTAGTTTGCAAGCAAAGCAAAACAAATCAGGTTCTTGTTTGTTTTGTCAAAATCGCCGCAATCCTTTTCCACCATTTAGTCTCAGCTTGACTCCCACGAAGAAGATCACATATGCCAGGGCCTTTTTTTCTACACCCCCCCCCCCCCCCCCCCCCACCAAAAAAAAAACAAAAAAAACCAAACTGTCTGCCCCTACCAGCCCCTCACCCCCTCTGTTTTTCAGGGAAGATAAGCAGCAGCTGATGAAATGCGTTTTCTTGGCCCGTTGCTATATGAGGCTGATACAGGTAGGTTGGAGGGCTGAAGTGATAAGCGGTTGAGGCTGGTTTACTGCTGTGTCTGCCAAGAGGGCTCCGCTCTTCTGTATGTTTACACGGGACCCTTCGGAACAACCGTGCACCGTGGGACATTTCTAATTCTACACACAGGCAGCTGGGGGCCTATGCTGAGTCAATGACAGTTCTGATAAGATAGTCGAACCCACATCTCTGCACTTCAGGCAAATATCACTTCCCATGTCACTTAGTCTTCTTTCTGTACGATGTGGTCATGTGCTGAAATGTGACATGGATTTGAAGTCTGTGGGTCACTCACATCATGCTGGCTTTCTAGTTGTTTCTAAATTCCTTTCTGGTTATTTTACTTTGAGTCTGGACAGCTAGTGTGCTAGCTGATGATCATCTGTGGTGAAAACATGTTCTTTTTTTGGCACACAGTAAATACCACTGTAATAATGCAGCTCTAGCATCAATTTATCAAGGAAAGACCTGGAAAAAGTTTGTAGACATCTGCTCATTTAGTTATTCTTCTGAAATCAAGGTTATTAATAGGGAATATGTCTCTGCTTTGCTTATTAACTGCCTCTGCTCTTCTAAGGAAAGCTGCAGTAGATGTCAGAACATTGCTGTGAAAATTCGACTGCATTCAACCACGGGAGCATTAGTGAGGTTAGGTATTGCTGTTGGATGATTAGTTCTGGATCACAAACGCCACTCAAACTCACCCCAAAGCTGTTGAACGGAGAAAACCCTGTTTCCACAGATCAGTGCTGGAGGGCTTTATATCCCTATGGCTGACATTTGGCATTGGGCATGGTGACCATAGGTGCTGCTGTTCCGTAAAATCCAATTGGCAATGCTCGTCTACAAGGTGTGTGTCAGCAATGTGTGCACTGTAAAGTAGTAAATCCTATAACTATTAAATGGTGAAGTTCCACAGTCAGTTCCAAATCACACACTAAGGTGAAGGTGGGATGGGGTGAGGTGGGGGGTGGCGGGGGGTGCTGATTTTTCTTTAAACAACATTTCTGTCTGTAGGCAACTGTTGTAAGCACAACAGAAAAGATCCTTATCTTTGTGTCACATCATCGACTCTGCAGTGCATATTCAGCAGTTAGTAAATCATTTTGGTTGATCAAAGCAGGAAGATGATGTCAGATTCTGCTGCTGCTGTTAACTGTTCTATTTTTAAAATCTTACGCAAAAATCTACAACTTTTCTGTGCAGATTTCTCCTCACTTGAAATTAATAACACACTGTAAAGTTGCAGATGAATAGATATCAGTGCAAGAAGACGAGCACTTTAAATAGAGAACCGCAGCAATGGCAGATTGTGAAATGATAAAGGAAAGTCACTCTGGTGCAAGTCGGCAAACAGCGATTCAAGTAGTGCTGTACTTTTTCCCTCCACTTGATGGTGCAGCAGATGAGACTGTAGTCAGTCAGGAGCAGACTGAAGACAAATGAAACTCTCCAAGCTGTCTGCTTACATGCCGCATTTATTCACTGCTGTGGTGATTAAGAAGAGTCCAAATAATAGACAGCTGGAATTAGCAATAAAGACAGAAATAGATCCAGAAATATATTAAACAGGATTAGCCTCAACAGAAGAAGTGAGATTGTTTGTAAACTTTAAGGTTGGAAATACTTCCAGATAGATAATTTGCTAATTTGTAAATGTGAACTGTATAAACGTTGGCAAATTGCTGTGTTTGAAGCTTTTAATGGATTTTTCCCTTTTTCCAGCTTTCAAAAGGAGGTGGAGCTGCTATAAAAGGAATTTCCAGTCAATGTATTAGGTAACTAATACTCTTGCTGTTGAAGCTATTTCAGGTGAGGATAAATCCACCAAGTACTTATATGACCAAGGAGTGCACCAGACTGTGTCCTAGAACAGTATGCGATGTGTTGATTGTTGATTCTTAGACTTATTTCTTTGTAAAAAAAATACCATAAGGTTACATAAGCTAGTTAGGAAGCTAATACTACTATTATTTATGCTAGCTTCTACAAAACAAGTGTTTTTGCTCATAGCGTTGTTTCAAATTATGCACACTCTTAAAAACATGGTTCTTCAAGTATCATTTAGTACAGATGCTTCTGTATAAAATAATGAACACTCAGAGAACCGTTTTACGCTTCAAGGGTTGTTTGTATGGTGAAATGGTTCTTCAGATTGATGGAGAATGTGTTGTATATGGTTCTATACACATATATATCAGAAGTACCCCTAACCATGTAAAGAACCCTTTGAGCATGCAAATGATGCTTTGAGTGTTCATTGTTCTATATAGAATGATTGTCTTTACTAAAGAGCCCTTGAAAAACATGTCTTTAAGAATGTAAATAAAGAAAACATAAGTTTTACCTGGTTCTATAAATGTACATATTTGCGTGAGTGTGCACAACAGTGCAGTATGTCATTTCACATAAATCAATCTGTTGATTTAACAAGTGATGTAGCTAATTAGTCACATTTGACACTTTAGTGTGGCATAAAATGACCAAAAAGACAATGAAATCCGTTTAAAATCTAATTACTTTTGTTGTAAGGTTTCTAGCTGTCTCTTGACAAAACGTTTACAAAAGATGACCCACACAAAGTTGTAAAAGTCAGGAAGATTGGTTTAAAATTAACAGGCAATTTGGACCGTAACATTTTTAGTAGCATATACTAATAACAACAACAGCATCTAGTGTGTAAAATTCTAAATATTTAAAGGTACACACTACTTGAGCAATTTATATTTCATCACAATTCCTTTAGTTAAATAACTCTCAGGATTCATACAAAATCCAGTTGTACCAACACAGTTCATTGCTATTGTTATGTAATGCTGATTTGTCCTATTATTGCTTTCTTGTTTGGTTTTATCATTATCAACAATATTGAAATGAAATCCAGGCAAAAAAATAATGATTATGGCCATGTAAGAAAAGTACACTGAGTGAAAAGTGTAAAAGGTGTGTGTGTGTGTGTGTGTTTGTGTGTGTGTGTGTGTGTGTGTGGGTGTGTGTGTGTGTGTGTGTGCAACTTCAAAAGTAAACACACTTATCAAATAATCAGTTATATTTAGATTTGCTTACGTATCACATAGCCAGATGTGGATTTGTTCACAAGATGTTTTTGCTCTCTGTATTTACAGTACACCTGTAATCCCTGTATAATTATCTTCAGCATACTTTCTGTGCACAATACACAATATACATATTGGCATATGTCAATTTGTATTAAATATAAACAAGAATTCATTATGTTGCATCACTCAACACGTTTTTTAAAGAAGGATACAAAATTATTGCTTGAGCATGACCTATGGCCAGCACCCATAACCACAGAAATGCTGTTTATTAGACCCTGTAGATAGATATTTCTAATGAATCCGTCATTTTTAGAATAAACAGTGGTGAGAGCTTATAATGCATCTGCATTTTCAATCCCAGAGTCACTTGGTTCCCACAGCTTTTGCAAACTCAGTCAGGCCTGTTATTGGTTTCTGTCACATGGCCGGGCACCCACGACCCACTGTGACCCGCATACAGCCTTGCATGATCTGTTTAGAAGCCTAATGTAGTACGGTGCAATACCACAGCACAGCTCAGTTAAGGACAAATAATTCTATGGAATTAACCCATAGAAGCTACCGACATCATGCTGTAATCTTATAGTAATTACTTATCCTTCGCATATAATTGAAACAACAGAGAGATTTTTTTGAAAATAAAGAATATAATCACATACTTTTTTATTTTATTATTCTACACTTATTTGTACTGTTTTCATAGGTCACAGTTTTCAAGGTAGACCTACAAAAATTCACAGGATCATGTAGATCCTCTAAAGGATTATTGCACTTGTCATTTTGGGACCAAGCATATGTATGATTTTTAAACAGTGCTTGTTCAAACATTTTTTTCCCCATAGGAAATGAATGGGGAAAAGCTGAAAACATTCAAAGCATACTACCACAAATGATATCACAAAGGACCTTTCTTCCCCTCATAAACATTACATCCAGACTCACATACATGCTGGTACACATATATACACACACATACCAGCAAGCATCTGGGATACAATTGCAACAGTTTAGAAACATCTTAGCAACGACCTTGAAAAATATTTCAATGACCTAGTACCATCTAGTAACCTAGTAACAACCTAAGACATCATAGCAATGGACTACCAATAACTTAGCAATCACCAGGAATCACCTAGCAACAGCCTAGCCAACACCTTAGCAACTACCTGGGGTATCATAGGAATAGCCTGGAAACACCTTAGCAAACAACTGGGATCCCATAACATTGCCCTACCTACATGTTAGCAACCACCTGGGATAGCATAGCAACATCTTTGCAATCACCTGGGATTCCATAGTGAAGGCTTTGTTTGTTGCTAACTTTTAAACAGTGTAGTAAAAGGATAGTAGAATAGTTCTATTCTAATATGTTTTCATATTCTTTCAATAGGTAGGATAATTAATGAGGTAAGAAACTGGGCATAAGGCACATTTGTACTCACTTATTTGATGCAAATACTACACTAAAACACAATGTATAGGAAGACCTAAATGGGCTGTCAGCCTTTAGCCCAAATCTCTTTGCTGTTAGATACATGGCACTGCATGAATTTACTATTGACTATAATATGCTGTTTTTTTTTTTACTGAGAGATTTTACAATTTTGTGTTTCCTCCATTGGATTTGAGTTACATGAGGCAATAGGCAAGCAGATGTTGACTTAATAGAATACAGAATTAGGATATCAACTGGAATTAAGGTGTTTTTTTGTCCCTTTAAGCAATCAATAAAATATATATACTGAATAATAATTCTTAGTATTTAACAATCCTGTGACTTTAAAAGGTTAAAAATCCTCAGTTTACATGTTATCTCTATTTTGTTTGTTTGTTTTCTTATGAACAATAAGGCTGTCCTTTATGTTGTGTGAAAATTTCATGAGAAACAGACCAACAGAAATGCTCCAAACTTGCTTGGTATAAGATGTTTACCTTGGGTCTTGCGACTAATGGACTGTTTACAAACAGGTGAGCACAAGGGTGTGCACTACCACACTAATGAAGGCTCCTTTCTGACACCAATAACAACCCAGGGGCTGCCTCACTAGGCCCTGTGACTGACTAACCAACCCATGGACCTTTTCTAGTGTTCTCATATAGTTAATTTGTCTAAATGATTTATTTCCTGGTTCTGAGTCATACTGCAGGAGCATTTGTCTGGAAAACAACTACTGAGATGTCAGGCTTCATTAGCACTGCATGTTTGGATCTGCCATACTAGTAAAACCAACACAGCTGGTCACCAGCAAAACCAGCATAGGTTATGCTGTGGATGTTGTTATGCAGGCCAGCTGCAATTACAGCTGTTATGCACCATCAAAACCAGCATATGCTGTGTTTTGGATGCTGGTATCTTGGTCAACCAGCATGCTCATGCTGGGTGACCAGCTAAACCAGTATCAGACCAAAATAAACCAGCTTAGACCAACATGAAATTTGATTTATTGTATGTTTTTCAGCAAGGCAGTCTTTATGGTCAGTTTAGCTTTTTTGCAGTGGAGCTACAAGGCTAATGTAGCTAACCAGTAATGAATACTTATAGCCACCAGTTAGCAATGTGCCTGTTTGTTTCTTTAGGTTTACACTAAAGCTCCAAGATTAATGTAGCTAACAAGAAAGATAAGTGTCTGTATATCAATTACCAATATGTAAATCATGAGACATTTGCCTTAAACTGTGTCAAAGTGTTAAGTGATGTTGACTTGACATGCTTACGTGGTTTCTATGTGTAACGAAACAGACCAACAGAAATGCTCCAAACTTGCTTGGTATAAGATTTATTTACATTAACTTACATTTAAGTAAATAAAGATTTTACTTTCTTCCTTTTTTCTTTTTTTTTTTTGATAGCATCACTTTTATTGAGGTATTTTTAACATTGGCATCGAGTTGACAACCTCTATACATAACATTTTCATTTAACTGGCCGTTAAACTATTTCCTTATGTGGACCTGTCATACTGGGTTTACAGCAGACAGCATTTTCTCAGGGAGCCACACAAAAGGGAAATGCTATCCACGGTGACATCCAAAACCAGTGAGCGTGTTCTCTCCTTCCTGTTTGCTCACACCTGTGCCCTCTCCGTTATGATGTTATCACAGCTCAGCACCTGCTCCTCAGGTGGAGCGCACCAGCAGCATAAACAAAGAGGTATTAATATCTATGACAGCATCTCTCGCAAACTTGATCCACAGCTGTCACCTCAGCTGAAAACGCTCTGCTGTGACCTTTTCAAGGGTGAGCATGACTTGAAAAGATGATAGAAGCTCAGCGGTTAAGGGAGGAGCCAAAAAATGTAACTTTCGTGGTTTTAATTATTGTCTATGTCAAGTGACAAGACCTCAAACAGACAAAGTAAAATCATTCAGTTGGTACAAAATAATGGATTCAAACAGAAGGTATTCAAACGTAAAGGTTCTTGTCTTGAATGTATGGTTCCAAGAACAAACTTGAATGGGTATATATAACCAGTTAACTATGTAAAGATGTAAAGAACCTTTAGGGATCAAAAAGCGGTTCTATATCACTCTGAAGGACCCTTTTGACACCTTTATTTTTTAGAGTGTTATGGTCCATTGGATTATTGAGGAACAAAAAAAATGCTGACAACATTATTCATGGAAACAAAAGATGTCTTTTTTTTAAAGAAAAACAAAATGTCATTCCTGGAAGCCCATCTTTTTAGACAAAAAAATGTGTGCTTTTGTAATCTAAACCATCCACCCCCCTTTCTTTCTGTCTGTTTGTAAATCTTCTCTTGCCTCCAGCCTCTGCCTGGGATCCTGTCAATGGGGAAAGAAAAGCAGTCATCCTGAATGGCACATTAATTTCCCCCTGTGTGATGCTGCCTTGCTGCTACCAGAGGAGGAGTCTCCCTGGCAGTGCCATCAGCCACCGGTAAACATGTTTACCTTGGGTCTTGCGACTAATGGACTGTTTACAAACAAGTGAGCACAAGGGTGTGCACTACCACACTAATGAAGGCTCCTTTCTGACACCAATAACAACCCAGGGGCTGCCTCACTAGGCCCTGTGACTGACTAACCAACCCACGGACCTTTTCTAGTGTTCTCATATAGTTAATTTGTCTAAATGATTTATTTCCTGGTTCTGAGTCATACTGCAGGAGCATTTGTCTGGAAAACAACTACTGAGATGTCAGGCTTCATAAGCACTGCATGTTTGGATCTGCCATACTAGTAAAACCAACACAGCTGGTCACCAGCAAAACCAGCATAGGTTATGCTGTGGATGTTGTTATGCAGGCCAGCTGCAATTACAGCTGTTATGCACCATCAAAACCAGCATATGCTGTGTTTTGGATGCTGGTATCTTGGTCAACCAGCATGCTCATGCTGGGTGACCAGCTAAACCAGTATCAGACCAAAATAAACCAGCTTAGACCAACATGAAATTTGATTTATTGTATGTTTTTCAGCAAGGCAGTCTTTATGGTCAGTTTAGCTTTTTTGCAGTGGAGCTACAAGGCTAATGTAGCTAACCAGTAATGAATACTTATAGCCACCAGTTAGCAATGTGCCTGTTTGTTTCTTTAGGTTTACACTAAAGCTCCAAGATTAATGTAGCTAACAAGAAAGATAAGTGTCTGTATATCAATTACCAATATGTAAATCATGAGACATTTGCCTTAAACTGTGTCAAAGTGTTAAGTGATGTTGACTTGACATGCTTACGTGGTTTCTATGTGTAACGTTGGGGAGCGATGATGAGGCGGATGCATGTGCGAAGAGAAGTGAGATTTATTATGGGCAAATCCAAACTTGGGGTCAAAACAGTCCAGGGTCACAGAGCCAACATGGAGGAAAGGAGGGACAGACATCACACAAATGAACACAGGATCAACAAGCAACGGAGGCTAGAAAAACAAATACTAAACAAATCAAACAATTCAAACAAAGACCAGCAAAAGACTAGGGAAACCACAGGGCTTAATTATAAGGACAGATAACGAGACACAATAGGTTAACAAGGGGGTAACAGTGAAAACAATCAAGGGCAGGGTCTGGAAACAACGGGTCAGGACCGGGAAGGAAGCAAAACAAAAGCACATGGACAAGACCAAAACCAAAACAAAAGCACATGAAGGACTGAGAGGGGCCAATTTTGACAGTACCCGCCCAGGAGAACAGGAACCAAAACAGACACAGGCACAGAAACTGACACACAAACAGACTCGGGACAGAAACAGAATGAGAGACAGGAACAGGAACCACAACAGGAATGGGCACAGGCACAGACACAACAACAGGAAACAAAACCAACTGAGTAAGGAAAAAACTAAGGAGCAGAAAAAACAAAAGACACAGCAACAGACACAGGTGGAACAGGAGGTCCACGGGGAGCAGCAGACACAGGCAGAACAGGAGGCCCATGGGGAGCAGCAGACATAGGCGAGGGCGGGACAGGCAGGAACAAAGGGGTTGCGACATCCTCAGAGGCAGGCGGGCCTGCAGTGACGTCCTCAGAGGCAGGTGGGCCTGCAGTGATGTCTTCAGAGGCAGGCAGGCCTGCAGCAATGTCCTTGCAGGCAGGCGGGCCTGCAGCCACGTCCTCGGAGGCAGGCGGGTTGGGAGGCAAGGCAACTGGTGGCAGGTGCAGAGGCGCAGCGACAGGTGGTGGATCCAGAGGCATGGCGAAAGGTGGCAGGTCCACAGGCGTGTCGACAGGCAGTGGGTCCGGAGGCGTAAGCATGCTGCGAGGTGCTGCCACAGGAATAGGTGTGCCACAGGTAGCAACTACAAGAACAGGCCTACCACGGGTAGTGGGCACGAGATCAGGCATGCTGCAGGATGCGGCCACGGGATCAGGCATTTGAGAGCAAGCCGAGTGCCTTATAATGGGTTTACTGAATGTTCCTTCCATCTCACCACGTGTTGCGCTACAGGTCGTTCCTCCATGCAGTGTAGCTCAAGACAGGTGGACCCTAGGCACTTACCTGGGATCTCGTCATCATAATACAAGGTGGGATTGTCCTTCGCCTTTTTATGGGAACGACAAGATGCTCGTGTACCCTTAGTGCCAGGGGATTTGCTGTCTCCAGCATGGTGGCGTGGAGACATGTCTAACTCAGGCTGCTTTGAAAAAGCCGGAGTTTCATCCCAACGGAACAACAACATACCAAAGTCTCACTTTCTGTGTCCTTGGTTGGCTGGTCTTTCTGTATCATTGAGGAGCGATGATGAGGCAGATGCATGTGCGAAGAGAAGCGAGATTTATTATGGGCAAAGCCAAACTCGGAGTCAAAACAGTTCAGGGTCACAGAGCCAACACAGAGAAAAAGAGGGACAGACATCACACAAATGAACACAGGAACAACACACAACGGAGGCTAGAATAACATTACTAAACAAATCAAACATTTCAAACAAAGACCAGCAAGAGACTAGGGAAAACAGAGGGCTTAAAAACAGGGACAGGTAACGAGACACAGGTGGTCAACAAGAGCATAACAGGTGGAAACAAGGGGGCAGGACTGGGAAGGAAGCAAAACAAAAGCACATGGACAAGACGGACACGGAGAACTGGGAGGGGCCAATCGACACTAAGACTATATTCAAAATTCAACCTGCAAGATGCTAGCAAGCTGCTAGTACTGTTTTTAGCTCCTTTTCTCTATTACTTGTTGGTTACATTGCTGGCCCAATGGTGCAAAATAGTCAGTAATTGTATTTTGGTTTTCCTGCCATGCTGGAAAATAAGAAAAACTGGTTTATTGTGGTCTGGTGCTGGTTTAGCTGGTCAGCTGATTCATGAAAAGGCCTTTTTTGCAGTGGTTTGTATTGCAGTAAAGTTAGCAAATAATGAAAGCTTTGCCATTAGTTAGCATTGTGCCTAACTTTGCTTACAATGGAACGATGAACATAACCTACACATAATACAAGCCTGTACCAATTATCCCTGCCTAAATCATCAAGTAGTTGCCTCAAATAAAGTTGAATTGTTGAGTAATCTCAAATACAATCACTTTTGTGGTTTCTGATACAGTATGACATCTTGTTATTATGAAAATGCTATCAGCAAAATTCAGCCTTCAGGGTCACTGGCATTACTGTTCATCGCTATTGATGTTAATATTTATTTAAAGAACAGCTTCCATTACTTGTTAGTTATATTACCAGCCTATCTACATGATTAGCTTTCAGGTTATGAGTCATACTATAGGACTATTGTATCTGGAAGCAGCATACTAACACTGCTAATGATATGCTAATGAAATCACATGATAACACACAGTCCATATGTGGATCTGGTCTTCATAGTCAAGACAGCTGAATCGTGAAAGGCTAATGTAGCTAAAAAGTAATGGAGCCACTGGGTAGAATTGGGCCTAAATTATCTTTCATCAAAGTATGTCTGTTCTTAAGTAAACTCAAATAGATTTGCCTATATCTTTTCTGACACTGTATCGCATTCTGACATTTATAAAAAATGCTACAGACAAAGTTCAAGGTGGCTGCTACTACTGTTTTTAGCTATTTCCAATTAATGTATCTACTATTTTTCCTTTGTTTTTATGTAATGGATTCTGGTACTTGCGGTTATATTGCTAGCCCATCAAAGCAATCATCATGCAGGAGTATTGTGTCTGGAAGTAATATGTTATCAGTGCTATATATAGTGTGTTGCTGAGGTCACAGGGTTGATCAGCAGTCTATATGGATCTGGTCTTCATGGTCAAGCCAGCTGAAAGATGAAAGGCTTTTAGAGGTATGATTGAATTGGATTTAATGTCCGCTGAAATCAATAAATGTTCATTACAAAAGTGGCTCTCCATCGCTTGGCTCTGGTAGTTCATGGAAGGGGCATTGACCTGCTGTGACTTTTTCTCCTGCCTGTGTGTAAGACATACAAGCACACATTGGTCAATTCTTTACCCAGAGAGTCTGTCACTCCAGCATTACAGGCATGGACTGTTGAAACTAAGGCTCATGGAGGAGCACCTCTATTTATTATGACCCACTACAAACTGTATATATGTAGATATTTTCAAGCTAAGCATCCATCGATAGAATAACACCATGCAGCTGTTTCAAACAATGTTAATAGAAACCATTGCTCATATTTGGATGTGTGGTGTTTACATGGTTGGCCTGAAGACCTGAAGCAAATGTTGTTTGTGAGGTTTAGTAGAGCTACCAAAACCATTACAAAGCTAGAGAAATGGGCAGTCATTGCCTTTTATCCAATAAAAGATCCCTTCTTTGTGCTTCGAAGATACCATTAGATACCACAAAACAACAAATGAGCTCAGGAACCAGTGAATCTATCTAGAGAGATAAAATCTCTTTCTTCTTCTGTTTCTACTCAGTAGATAGGTTTGCTGGTGTAATGAGTTTTTATATGAGAACAATCTTCTCTCAGTGGTCCCTCTTGTTATGTTCTCTCAGGTCAGTGTGTCCAGACCAGAGTCAAGGTGCTCACAATGTCCCAGCGGAAAGAACAGAACACTAAATTCCCCACAGTACTGCTGTCTCTGCCAAGCCAAAGTCTCTAAAGTTTCTCAGGGCTACTGTTTACCTTTGAGGAGGATACATAGGATCCAGCTCAACGCAAGCAGGATTTCCTAAATCCCCTCATATGTACTCTTACAATCCATTATCATTCACATTCAAATGAGCCCAGCCTGTGGCTGAATACCCTCCAGATTTGAGCGAGGAGTATTCTTAGTCCTTCTGTGCTGAGCTTAGACTGCTATAATGCTCCTCAAATGAGCCAGTGTTGAAATCCTTCGAGCAGGCCTCCATTGCAGAGAATAGATAGTTTACAGGTATAGGGAAGGATTCCGCTCTCTTTTTTCCTCTTGGTCGTTCTCTCCGAATCTCTCTATAAAGCCAGGCTGGCGTGGGTTTCAGGCAGCTGCGTGTTGGCACTGTATGTGCGCACAGTGATGCCCCATTCACTCCTGAATGGCTGTGTGGGCCTCGGCGGGCAGATTAGGCATACGAGGATGCAACGCTGGCGCTGCTGATAAGGCAGAGGCTGCTGTCGTGGTCGTCTGGCCGGCTGGACAGGGCTTGGCCATGCTGTCTGTGGACAGGTTCTGGGCTGGCATTTCTCATCCACCCCCCATGCCACCAGGGTGGAAAATGAGTATTTCAGCCTCTTCTTCCATTCAAGTGAATGGTTGGTCAGTCCTATGACTTTCAGTAGAGTGTGGGCTACAGTGTGGCTAGCAACATTAAATGGATCCTTAAAGCAGTTATATATTTATATAAATGTATAAAGTTTTCCAAATACAACTCTGTGACAATGTAGCTAATCACTGCATTTGGTCACTTGATCACTGCCTGATAACAGTTATTAAGACAATTGTAACTATTCAACCTTTAATGGGTTATTTTATATTTGGAAACATTATTAATTGCCTTAGATGTTGAATTTACAAGAGCTATTAGCTGACATACTAACATTGTATACTAACAAAGTATAAAATGTTTAGCATGAGCAGGATAAAAATGGAGAATGGTTTCCAAGTTAGCCCCGTTTACAGTGCTTTGTAATATGGAAAAAAGTAGAAAATATGCATCTAAAAGATACACAGAAGTCTCCACAACTAAATATAATATCAAGATTTTCGGTATTTAGTGAGTCATTGCCTTTATTACAGCATCCACTCCTTTCAGGAGTTCCATAACTCCAAAGTTCAGTCTTAGAAGTTGATTGAATTTTTGTGCTTCTCACTATCCCAGAAACCCCAAACACATTCAGTGATGTTGACTTCTGGACTCTGGGGTGGGCAGCCCATTGTCCTGAGAACACCAGCACCTTCTTTTACTCTTCGATTTTGCAAAAATTTATATTTCTCAGAGAGTCTACAATGTGTATGTAGACTTCAAATGTGCACTGGAGACTTTTTCATGTATTCTTCAACGCTCATGAAGAATTTTACTATCACTACTATTTTGTCTACCCTTCAAAAAACCTGATATGCTGAACTTGAAGGCTTGTAAGACACTGTAAGTGTAGGCTAACAGGACAACTGGTCCTAGAGAAGCATTGAATGTTTGTGAAAAGCTGTTAAACATGGTTTATTTAGAGCCCAGTATAAAACTAATGAAGCAAATTTCAGACAGCAGATATTCTTTGGGTGATTGGCTGACCACATTTGGGATAAGGCAAAGACTATGTACATATGATTTGAACTATAATTTCTGAACTATCATTTAAAATAATTAAGCATTTTTTATCCCTCCTTTCTACCCTTCCAATTCATTCCTCTGTGTACAGTCCCTTTTTCACTGTAGCAATATGTCCCTTTTTGAAAGCCTTAGCTCTGTGATGTCACACTTCCTTTCACCGAGAAAACACAGTCCAGCCATGAGCAGTTCCCACAGAGCGTCCAGCAGAACCGTGCATGCTGGACTGGAGGAGGAGATAAAGAATAAAGAATAAGTCCCTGCCTTCTTTTTTTGTATGTGTCTGTGTGTGTGCATTCAGGGCAGCTGAGGAAAGGTCACTCTGTGTTACTGGTAATCTGGGCAACATCTGTTTGCTATCATCTGTGCGGTCCCCTTTTAGAACAGCAGCAGCAGAGAGGACCAAGAGCCGAAGGATTGACCATACACTCCTGTTCCCAGGCTTTTAGAGAGAGAGAGAGAGAGAGAGAGAGGGAGGGAGAAAGGGAAAAAGGGTAATGCTAACATTTCCTTCACCTAATACTGCTCTCCCCTATAATGTCCTTATTGAATGTATTATTATCTGTTGTCAGTGTAAGCCAAAATATAAATCGAATAGTTGCCACTGAGGGTACAAAACATTGTATCTACGAAATGAGAGTACAAAACCTTTTATCTCCGAATGGAAGCTTGATAGGACAAACAAAATCTCAACTTTCTGAAATGTATGTTTATATTGTGTCAAGTAATTTTGGACTATTTCTTTTAGTCTATTTTTCATGAAATATTAATAGAATGGGCTGGAATTTTGGAGGTTTTATATGGGTTTATGTAAAGAACGTATGAGAGAGCTTTGGTCTTTTTTATAATGAACAGGCAGAAATGATGCAAATTTGTTTTGTTACATTAAAGCAAGAATTGTTAAGCTAATCAACACTGCAGTGGTGAGTGAGTAAGCAGCCCAACAACACTGGAGAAGCCTGCCAACATGGGACCCCACTGAATAGTAGTGAGTATTTTGTGCGCAAGTGTGAAATAGGCTGTTATGACATTAAACGTTATGACATCTGTCTTAACAATTGATGGTAATATTAAGATGTTATTTTTTCAGTAACACTTTAACCCTGTTACATAACATTGACATTACCATGTCATAAATAAGTCATTACAGATTGCCATTGTATGCAAAAGTTTGGGCACCCCTGGTCATATGATATTTTGTTGATTTTTTAAGTGAAAATAAATTAACACACCATCTACTGAGAACACACATGTTTTAATGCACAATTACTGTTTATTCACTGAATTTCACATAAAAAAAGTAGCTGGGGCAAAGCCTATATAACATTTTAGATTTTATGTTTTACTTTTTTTTCATTATGTAAAACTCAGCAAATAAAACTGCACATTGAAATTTGCTGAAAATGTCATATTTATATTTGCTCTCTGTACAGGCTGTGTTAATTTATTTGCAATTAGAAATCAACAAACCTTTAAATTTGACCAGAGCTCTTCAAACCTTTGCATCCAGTTATGTGTCTAGTAACATAACAGTGTTGTGTTTCCTCTAGCTGTAATGTTTGATTTCATGATGACTAACTAGCGTACACTTATCAAAAATGATCATGTGACATCAAGGTGCAAAATACAGGGGGTCATGGGGTGTCCAGAATTAACATCTTGGACTCACTAAAAGTCTAAAAATCAAACCTCTGGGGTCCCTGAAAATAAATGTATTATGTAAACACTGTCCTTTATAGTAGATAAGACACTCAAGTACAAATTTGAGGAAAGCTCATTGTTTAGCAGCTTCACCCATGACACAGTGAGCCTCTGTCTTTGATATTCTTAACTAATTGGTGATGCAGCACTGGTCTGCCTCAGGGTGGCGCTATCACAAATTGGTTCACCCAGTTGGCCTTTCATGGTAACTATGCCCTGAATACCTCTCAAAACTTTACAGTGCGCTGCAGCATATTTGTAAGTCTGAAAACTACCGGTAGCCCAATTTCCTAAGAGACTGGTGGAGTGAATTGTTATTCATTTCTTAAACTGAAGACAAAAGAGATATGATATCAATTAACATGTGCAAGAGCATAATAGCAAACTAGAAAGGAGTATTTTCTGAACAAGAGTTAAAAAACTAATCAATGCCACTATGGTGAGTGAGTTAGCAGCCCAACAACGCTGGAGAAGCTCCTCGAACACCAGGGCACACAAGTGTGATGTAAACTGTTATGACATCAAACACCATGACATCTGTCTTAACAGTTGCTGGTAATGTTTTTTCTTTTTTGATCTTTATGATTTTGTTTAAAGTGACATTTGTCACTACCGAAACACGAAAGGTGCGTCCAAAATCACAAACTACTATAGTACACTATATTGCCAAAAATATTCGCTCGTCTGCCTTCACATGCATATGGAATTGGGTGACATCCCATTCTTAATCCATAGGCTTTAATATGATGTCGGCCCACCCTTTTGCAGCTATAATATAGGGTTAAGAGTGTGTTTATGGGAATTTTTTACCATTCTTCCAGAAGTGTATTTAACTCACTCATCCATGTCTTTATGGACCTTGCTTTGTGCACTAGTGTGCAGTCATATTGGAACAGGAAGGGGTCATCCCCAAACTGTTCCCACAAAGTTGGGAGCATGAAACTGTCCAAAATCTTTTGGTGCTGAAGCATTAAAAGTTTCTTTCACTGGAACTAAGGTGCCGAGCCCAACTCCTGAAAAATAACTTTAAAAAAAACTTTACATTTGGCACAATGCAGTCAGACAAGTACTGTTCTCCTGGCAACTGCCAAACACAGAGTCGTCTATCAGATTGCCAGACAGAGAAGCATGATTTGTCACTCCAGAGAACTCGTCTATACTGCTCTAGAGTCCAGTGGCAGCACTTTATGCCACTGCATTTGACGCCACTGCATTTTCACTTGGTGATGAAAGGCTTGGATGCAGCTGCTCGGCCATGGAAACCCATTCCATGAAGCTCTCTACACTGTTCTTGAGCTAATCTGAAGGCCACATGAAGTTTGGAGGTCTGTAGCGATTGACTTTGCAGAAAGTTAGCAACTTCTGCGCACTATGCGCCTCAGCATACGCTGACCCCGCTCCGTCATTTTACGTGGCCTACCACTTTGTGGCTGAGTTGCTATCATTCCCAATCACTTCCACTTTGCAATGGACAGTTGACTGTGGAATATTTAGTAGGGAGGAAATTTCATGACTGTACTTGTTGCACAGGCAGCATCCTATCATGATACCATGCTGGAATTCACTGAGCTCCGTTCTTTCACAAGTGTTTGTAGAAGCAGTCAGCAGGCCTAGGTGCTTGGTTTTATACACCTGTGGCCATGGAAGTGATAGGAACACCTGAATTCAAGGATTTGGATGGGTGAGTGAATACTTTTGGAAATATAGTGTACATGTATTAAAATTTTAGTCTGTAGGTGCAGCCTTATTTTAGCCACCCTTATGGCCACATGGTGAGCAGTTAGATCCCATTGTTTTGAAGTAAATGTGTTAAAAGTCTGAAAATTAGTGTATAAAATTAACCCATTCACTACTGAAACATATATTTCCTTTTTATGTTTTATTTAAAAATATTATGATTTTTCATGTGTGTACAACCGTTCCAATCTGTGTTTGTGTTCAATTTTGAGTTATTTTAAAAATGAGATACAGTTGTCGCTACCTTACCAGTCACTACCGAAACACTGGTAAAGTTCCTTTAGGGTTATTATTTCAGTGGTCACAAAACAGAATGTTCAATCATTTGTTTTAATAAAATCAATATAACATAAAGGTACAAGGGCACTCAAAGCAAAAGGAGGTGGTCAAAAGTCTGTAATGGGTTTTGAACTCTGACTTGAATGATGAGCTGTGTTCTGATTGGCTGCCTTAGATGCTTCATTTAAAAAACAACTTAGGCTGAATCACTCATAACTGTGATTGGGAGGAGGCTGAATAGGTGAACATATTTGCGCAATTGTATTGGTTTTATAGCATCACAGAAACATTTCAAAATGTTATTGAACTTTAGATGTGGTCACTGACTGGTTGTAGTAAAATCTACAAGCTACAAGGTTAAAATCTGCTAATTTGCCAAATTAGTCTATCATCAGTTATTACTGTCATTCGTCTTACTACTCAATTCTTTCTCTCTCTCTTATTCCTTCTTTCTTTCTGCCACAAAACAGCACCACCACTGATTGCAAAGACACACCTGCAGACAGAGGTCTCCAGCTCTGAAATGCCGTTCTCTACAGACAGCTATAATCACTATAATTTCCAAATTGTAAATGCTGGAACCAACCACACTTACCTACCCCTGGAATAGACATTGATTTTGCACAAAGAAAAAAATAAGAAATATAATATTACATGGGTGTTTTAAAAAAACTTTTTTATGTTGAAGGACTGAAGTGCTTAACCGATGAAGACCTACATGCCCCGATTAGGAAGGGGGGGACAGATTAAGATCAAGCTTGTGGGGGCATTTCCTCCAATATGTTTTTGATTTACAATGCACAGCCTGTGCGATAAAACCTTGAGATTTTCATATGAAAGCATGTTTTCTCCATGGGATTATGGAACTCCCATTACTCCTTATTTACTCAGCTTTTTCTCAGCACTACTGAAAACATAGAAAGCAGTCCATGTGCATTCACTTGTTTACTTAAATGTCTGCTTCAGTATAATAAGCATGCAAAAGAGAAAGCTACATATGCTCAAGTAAACACTGCGTCTGATTATGAGGCAACGCGAAGCACACAGTGAATTTATTGGCCATATTAGCATCTACTGGCCATTCTTTCACTCATTAACATTATTTGTTTATTACATTCATAAGTCTGGAATATGGTGCAACTATAAATATTTATAACTTCATATTCAGGATAAATAATAAACTTTTTTTTTTACTTTTATTCTGATTCATGCTTACATGTTTTTTAAAACAATTTCTTATAAATATCTAAGGCCTCTATGTGAGCTAGCACTTTCATAACTACAAAACCTACATATTAGTTTCATAGTAGTTGCTGAAGTCTTTAAATTAACAACTGAATAATAAGCCTGCAGTTTAAGGGAGCAATCTGGTCAAAAAATAACTAAAATTACACATGTTATCATATAAAAATGTCATAAATCCATTTTCACTTTTTAAAAATTGTTTGAAAAAGTACACTCTCTTTATATACAGTGCAAATATTTTACAATGAATGGAGCAACAATGATTCAAATTTATTTTTGTTCAAAATTAAACAACATATATATTTATGACACTTGCAAAATTTTGTGTTTTAAAAAGAGCATTTCACACAACTACTTCCCAAACTCTGTTTACCCCTTAGAAGTTTTTTAGCCTTTTGTTGTTAGTGTGCCTTTACAACTGATATATGTGAATGACCTAATTTTTGATTGGCTGTATTGTACCTCATTCAAAATGTACTCCGGGTTGCACTCCTTGTCACTTCAACATGAGTGAGCAGGGTTTTTTGTGAAATCAAAAAAACTGAATTGAAAACAGGTTGTTTTTATTTCATTTATTGACTGCATGGAATGGACAGCAAACATTAACAACATTTAAAAAAATTTAAATTTGTTAAAGTTGCACTATGCAAGATTTGGGGATTTCAAGATTTTAAGGTATTTTCTGGTGGAAATGTGTTCCTGGAAGAGTTGAAAAAGTATTTAAAGAGAACTGAACTCTATAATACTGATTTTGCAATTGAGACCTAAACATCAAGTCAGACCTTCTTATTGAGCCTGTTCATGTGATGTTAAGACAAATGATGTGGTCTGAAAAACTCCCTCGAACATCTGAACTTCACAGCCCCCACTCTTCTGGAAAGGCTTTTCACAGTGAAGTGAAAAGTGTGAAAACTGGAGTGTGAAAATTTGTTTTATTAAATGAATAAATAAATAAATAAATAGTTTGTGAGGTCACTAATGTTCAACAAGAAGGCCTGACTCACAATCAACGTTCCAGTTTATCTCCAAAGGTTTTCAGTGGGGTTAAACAGAGAACACATTGGTTCCAAAGACAGTTTAAAGCTCTGTAGTGAGAGATGCAACAGAAGATTGGTGATTTTTACATGCTACGTGCTTCTGCACTCAGTGGACCCACTCTCAGAGTTTGTATGGTCTACTGCTTTGTGGCTGAGCTGTTGTTGCTCCTATACACTTCTTTTGACAGTAATAGCACTTACAGTTGTCTAGGATAGATCTAGCAGGACAGACATTTCACAAACTGACTTGTGGCAAAGGTGGCATCATAAAATAACAATTGGTACGGCTCAAACACCTTTGATTAGGAGGTGTGACCACATACTTTTGGCCATATAGTGTATTGACAAGGACACTATTTTAGTCCTACTTCTTTCAATTTCTTTCAATTAAATTGTTAATCATATTGACACCATCACTTTTGTTTTTTTTTTCTCTATTCTTTTTGTTTTTTTTTACTGTACCGCCAAAACAATTATATTAGCAGGCTGAGATGTGCTTTATGGATTCTTGGCCATTAACATAGTGTCTAATTATAGGAAACACACAGCCCCTGGTGGAGGCAGTCTCTACTGATCGAAAGCTGGGGCCCATTGGAATTGGAGGGCCGGAACACCTCTGGCTACTGCACACACCATGCAAATGCACTCGGCACAAAAGCAGAGCGGCCTAGGCAGAACATGAGAGAGAGAGAGAGAGAGACAGAGAGAGAGAGAGAGAGAGAGAGAGAGAGAGAGAGAGAGAGAGACAGAGAGCGGGGAAACGTCCCACAGAGTGAATCAATAGGCAGGCTTTGGCTAATGGAGGCCCTGTACTAACAGCTGTGGCCTGCCTGCTGGAGAGAAAGATTCTGCCTCTCTCCCTCTCCCTCTCTCTCTCTCTCTCTCTCTCTCTCTCTCTCTCTCTCTCTCTCTCTCTCGATTTCCCCCCTCCCCGCACCTGCCAGAGTGCACAGGCCCAACTCGCTGGTCAATGGGCAGTTCCCCCTTACAGCTCAATTCACACAATTATCACTGCACACACTGCTGGCGTCCCAGTGGCACGGCAGCACTGCCAAGATGGAAGACAGCCTCCTGAATCTCTCTCCCAACTGGGCATACAGTACACACAGAAGGACACCTGCGCGTTTGGTATCTCTCAATTGCAGTCTCGTTTCATAACATGTAACACGTGCCCAAGGCCTGACCTTTTGCTAACTCTGTTTTAGCCTGCTTTTTGGCCTAGCGTGTGGAAAACTGTAACATTTACATTGTATCACAGAAAACAATCTTTTATGAATCACACAGCTTGAGCAGACAGACAGGCAGATACATCTGTTCCTAGAATTCAGGGTTTGGTTTGCCCGACTGTAGAGGAAACAGGATATGTCTTCTTTTTCTGCACTCCTCATAGCGATGACAGCCTTTTTACTGAAAAACAACACCCACCGCATTGCATTTTCATTCCAAAAGAGATCAAATACATGTAGGCTTAAAATGAACCACTGTAAAGCTGCCCTGTTTTGAACAATGGAATGTTTACTTGTATTTGAACAAAAGAAATCTTTTTTTTCCTTCTTCTTTTTCTTTTTCTGAGACTGCCATAACAATTCAAAGTCCTGTAAGTATTTTTCTTCAGCCTGCTGCTTTGAAAAATATTTAAATTCATCTCAAAAAATCTGTCAGAATCAGAAGACACAGAGTCGGTGGCCGCCAGAAGTCTTCTTTAAAAAAAAAAAACTCTTTCAAATATAGATACAGTAGTCAAAGCATGACAACTTTTACTTCATTTGGCAGCAATGTATTCTCACAGATGATTAAAAAAAAGAAAACTGTGGCTACATTTCAAATATGTCAATTTTTTTCCCTCTTCGTCCTTTAGTGTGTCAAAAGCTTTGCACCACAACTGCTCGAATTTGTTGCGCTCGCGTCGAGCCCTGATTCTTGTGCCAAAACGAAAAAAAGGCACAAAAACTCCAGCCTTGATCTACAAAACTAATTACACGTTCGCGAGCAATGGTTGTGGATTCACGAGGCTACAGTACAGAGGGGCCTGACGCGTATTCAAGTCTGTAATGAGGAACGAGACTGGGCCCCAGTTAAAACACCATCAATATTTTAATATGAAAACCAGTATTCAAATGAAGCCTTAATATCTGGGATATTTGCATACTTTAAGTCTGTCGTGAATGCAGAGTTGCCTTGAGGCAGATGCAGGCTTAGCACACGATCTGAATGAAGCTGCTTTGGTAACCCATTCTCTTCTTACAAAGCCATGGAACCTTACCCCAGCTGATCTCAGATCTGTCGCTAACCTTCAGTGAACCCCCCCACGACATTGATTATTCATGACTGGGCAACACTATACAGCCTGTGGTATTCCATTTATCTGGTACACCGTCCTTGCATTCCTTTGCACGCATTCATTCCTTTGCACATCATCCTTTATACCTGCATTCATTCAGTGATGTATTTTAGTACAGAATTCACAACTTCTGCACATGAAGAAAATGTCTACATCTTGATGTGCGATGGTGGTGTTGGGAACTAGATAACACACCAGCTGCTGTCCCGCTTGCTTCTGACGTACCATCACCTGGTGAGCGATGGAATTAGACACTATTATACCATACAGCAATGAGAACATACTGTAATGGAGCCATTCCACAGCTGACCACTTGAATGAAGAGGAAACTTTACACTGTTTCAACAGATTAACCATGCATACAGCGCATATGTATTAAGAATGTACCTTATAGCAGGTCAGGCTTAAAAAGGTCTTGAATGAAGACAGGTGCCTCTTACATGAGGTCATCAGCACGGAACTGGCCTCTGACACAGCAATTAAGGAATTAATTATAACATAGCGACTTACTGTAATGCCTTATGTCTATAGGGGAAAAAGTAAAAAGTCTAGATCAGAGATGTCACATACACTCTTAGAAAAAAGAGCTACTGTGCAGGTACAATTTTCTCTCATCAGGGTAAAAGCAATGTAAATTTATACCATGCACAGTTCAGTTTTTCCCAGGCCAAAGATGCATATTTGTACCTATTCATAACCCTTTGTTTGTATGTATAACAGAACAGTAAAATATAAAGCTCTTCATTTCAATATACAGCTATTCATTTCAATGGGATATGGGACAATTATGTTCCCTGACTAAAGGTAACAAAGACGTACTGGAGGTTCCTTTAAGGTTATCATAATAGTAACAAAAGAAATACCACCCCAGTGACAGTTTAGTGGATTTAAAGGTTGAAATATCAGATAAAAAGACAGCTGAATAAATATCAGTAAAGTTTAGGTGAAATGTAGCAATACTGCTATATACACATATGCTAACAGCTAATTTAAACAGGACTTCCACCAATTTTTCAAAATGCCTGTATAATTCATTAAATCATAATAATGTAAACAAAGTAATTCCAAGTGGTTTGATGTGAAATACATCACTTTAGAGAACATGTTGAGTCAGAATTGTTCATAGTGGTGATGACAGGAACCAGACGTATTAAATGGCTGTAAAAGTGACCTCACAGAAAGCCATTATATGAAGTGGTTGTAAATACATTAAAGCCTTAGAAATTGTTTTATGTACATGGTAAAAACAAAAAAAATGATGCAGCTTTTTAACTAAAATTTTCAAGCTAATTCAACTTCAAATAATAAAGTAACAAATGTAAAACCCAAATTCTCTTAATAATAGACATTGAACAAATGTAAGTCAAGCCTCTGGGGTCTAAAGGCATTTTCTTGATTTCTCATATCTTCGTATATTTGCACTTGCATATAACATGACATCTGTATGTTTAATATCAAAAAGCTCCATTATCTTCATCGCTTTCTAAAACTGCTGCAGCTACTTCAGCGTCTGTAAACTCTTTGCACAGCCATTCCACATGTGTCTCCAATGTTAACTGAATGAAGAATGAAGGGTTTTAATATGATGAGTCAATCCTTAGTGATTTCCTGAGTGTCCATTGGTCAGTTTCACGTAAAATGTAGATGGACACACAAATCTGCCAATGACATGCAGTGAGAAGCAGATAACCCCAAAGAAAATATGTTTTTTGAGATGCATTCCTTTTTTTATCCCTATTATCAACATTACATATAGACATTCACAAGATGTGTGGGTTCACTGCATTGTAAGAAATGATTCAGTGTTTCAATGTAAAAAAATAACACCACATCCTCTGGTTCTTATAATTACCACTGTAATGCAAAAGAAATATAAGTAATAATTGGTACAATATCTTTCCAGGTAAAAACAAATGTGCAGGTTTCTGCTTGGTCATCCTATCGGCATGGCTGAAACGATAGTTCTTGTCATATCTAATTGAGAGGTCTGACCTACTAAGCTCCTCTTTCCTGAGTGTGTGTGTGTATGTGCATGTGTGTGTGTATTTGTGTGTGTGTGTGTGTGTGTGTGTGTATGTGCGTGTGTGTGTGTGTGTCTGTGATGACTGCAAGTTACACTCACTTTTTACAGTGACTGACGTCTTAACAGATCCTTGTCAGATAACCTGGTCATCCCCATCAATAATTTATGTGGCTTCATCATTATGTGCAAACACTCAGGGACAACTGGACACCCTCCCCACTTTGTCTGTCATATGCCGTGAAGAATAAGTTGTTTGTGTGTGCCAGTTTTAATAGTTGTGTATTTTCGTACTTTGCTAAAAGTCTATGAGAATCCTTTTGTGGAAATACTATTTGAGATGACATGCTAAAAGCAAACATTTAGCAAGGACAGCAGTGTGAATTGGGGGGGTGAGTGAGAGAGAGAGAGAGAGTGAAAGGGAGCAAGAGAGAGAGAGAGAGAGAGAGAGAGAGAGAGAGAGAAAGGGAGAGAGAGAGAGAGAGAGAGAGAGAGAGAGAGAGAGAGAGAGAGAGAGAGAGAGAGAGAGAGAGAGAGAGAGAGAGAGATAATATGTTCTGTATCCCACTCAAGCCACCTGCTCAGTAGATGCATTGGCAGCAGCAGAATTGTAATTGTCTTCCCCACAAAAACAAAAAATCTCCTGGTGCGCTTGCAAAATAACATTCTCCCTCTAACTCCAACTACACCACAAATGCCCTGCAATTTGAGACTAGCAGTAGCTGCTTGTGACTGGACCGTGGCCTCCATCCATGTGTCGTTTCCTGTGGAGTGCATCCATGTAGCATTGAGACTGTAGCATGTAGACCAAAGAAGCATAGACATCTCAAAATTCATGCTTGTAACACAGCTTTATTTAGAATTGACTCTGCAGAAGTAGTACACACAGACACACACACATTTTAAACCGCTTATCCTTCTGTGTTGTGGGAGGGTTGGGCGGAAGGCAGGATAAACCCTGGACAGGTCACCAGTCCATCATAGGACAGACATGCAAACATAAACTTTAACTCACACAAACACACTCACACCTAGGGGCAATTTAGTGTGTCCAATTGGCCTGACTGCATGTCTTTGGACTGTGGGAGGAAACCAGAGCACAAGGAGAAAACCCATGCAGAACATGCAAACTCCACACAGAAAGGACCTTGGTCACCCAGCTGGGGAACTGAAACCAGGCCATTCTTGCTGTGAGGCAACAGTGCTACCCACTACACCACCATGCAGGAGAGAAAAAATGGCTTTTTTTTCCAACAGAGGAAGATGTGCTCTTTAAGCCTTCCAGCGCAACCATAGCCTAACAAAGTCCCACCAGTGGTTATGACCCAGGACCCAAACTCCAAAGTTGTTTTTAAAATGAAATACAACTCAGCTAAGCATGAGCAAGGCATCATGGAAACCATCGTGTGCTCTGATGCCACAATACAAAGTTGAGCATGAGGTGTTTATGCCGTTCTCCATGCTTTATCTCAGACAAGCACACTGCTAACACGTCAGATGCTAACCTTACTAAGGTTGTGCTTGGCGAAAGGAGTTTTCCATTAACTGAAATGCCAAGGCACATACCTCTCTCCTGTAATTCTCACACACAATGATGTGTAAGAGATTGAAAGTTGCTTTGTCTTGGACTTAGCATCTGACTTAGCATCACAAAAAGACAGTGACAAAACAGCAGCTGTGAGTGGCGAAGGTTTACGATGTTCTCCATTGAAAAGCATTTGAGTAAATCTTCTCATAATAGAACTACTTGGTCAATCACAGAACAATAGGAAGTTCTTTATCAACAATGGGAAAGTACTTGAGCTGTGTTTTTCAGGAAAGCTCCTGTTTTCTTCTGAGTTGGACTGGCATATTATTCATGAGCTAGCTAGGCCTATTGTGTGTGGCTAACTAGCTCCCATATATCACTTCAGCCTGCACATGTGGGGATGCCATTGAAGGGACAGGTGCAGTGATGCATCTCTCTTTCCCTCTCTCTCTCTCTCTCTCTCTCTCTCTTATGTCCTCCCTCCTTTGCTCCACATTGTTCTGATGGGGAGCCGGCAAGCATACCCAGGTACCAAGGCTAATAGCATCCCACGGCTATTCAAGGTCCCTAAATGGAGTCTGCGCTCTGTAGCTCCGGAGAGTGCTGTTTGCGAATCGAGGCTAATGTTGCCGGTGCTCACAATGTGGTCTCTGAACTACAAAGGACAGGTGTGTATGCGCACTAAATTGTCCCCCCCTCTCCCCTTGTCTCGGCTTCCGAGTGGCAGGCACCGTCCATTAGGCGCAATTTAGCAGGATGATCGCAGTGCTTGAAAGGGCCAGATCAAACAGTTTGGAGAATCCCAGGTGTCCGCTGCAGATTCAGACCCATGCAATAACCATGGTGCCACTTAGAGCTAATGTATTCTGTGGGGGAAATGAAGATGGTCTTTTGTGCTTGTGAGAGTGTATTATTTAAGTTTGCTTTCTGCTCTGAGTTGAAAGCATGCTCAGGTTCTGAGAGGTGGGCTGGTGAGAGGTGGGTTGCCTAACATGTTACTTCTGGCTTATTCCCGCTGAGGTAGACATACATGTCTGAGGTCAAGACTGGAATGCCATATGAATACTATAACACATACTGTTTATTTGGTATAGACACTGTTTATCCAAAAGTTTCCAGACACCCCTTTTATTCTGGGAAAACGGCTACTTTAAAGTGCATCCACTGCTGACACAGGGGTTTAATTGCACAAATACAGCTTGTGCAATCTCCATAGAAAAGCATTGCCAAAAGAACAGGATGTTCTGATTGAGCCTAAGGTCACCAAGTTCAATATCAATTGTTGGCTAGAGGGGTATAAAGCCCCCAACATTGGACTGTGTAGCACCCCTTCTATTGTGGAGGAATGCGATCTAATCATCACTGCAATGTTCCAACTTCTAGTGTAGTGACTGGTACTGCAGCAAAGAAGAACAAGCTCCCTATACCTTTGATTTCAGAAGAAACATTGTATAAACAGGCTTATACAAACCTTTGGACACATACTGTAAACAATATGACTGTACATTCTTAAAAACAAAGGTTCTTAAATAGTTTTTGGCTTGAATGTATAGTTCTAAGAAAAAAACAACAACTTTAAGTTGTTAATACCTTTACCTTATGTGGAGTTTCTATAAACTAAACTGGAATCAAAAAGTGCCAGTGAAAGGAAACAGCATTCAGATGCTTATGTTTCTGTTATTTAATATATTTCCATTTTAATATCCATCCATCCATCCATTTTCTAAGCTGCTTCTCCGTCAGGGTCGCGGGGGGGTGCTGGAGCCTATCCCAGCAGTCTTCGGGCAGAAGGCAGGATACACCCTGGACAGGTCGCCAGTCCATTGCAGGGCAGACAGACAGACACAGACAGTCACTCACACACTCACACCTAGGGGCAATTTAGAACGTCCAATTGGCCTGACTGCATGTCTTTGGACTGTGGGAGGAAACCGGAGAACCCGGAGGAAACCCACGCAGACACAGGGAGAACACGCAAACTCCATACAGAGAGGACCCTGGTTGCCCGGCCGGGGAATCGAACCCAGGCCCTCCTCGCTGTGAGGCGACAGCGCTACCCACCACGCCACCGTGCCGCCCCCATTTTAATATGTACACACTTAATGTATTTTTGACCTACACATATAGTATGAACAAAAAGCATAGACAAAGGTTTAAAAAATTAAAAAGATAGGGAAAATGTTTATAAGTGAAGCATAGTATTACAAGGTTAGCATTTAGCTTGATGATAGGTGGGGCTGATGGGAGGGGGAGGTGAAATATTATTGGTTAATATTATTTTTGCCTACTCATGATCAAAAATCATTTGATGTGCTCAAACAATTAGTACATTTTGCTGTAAGATTACAGTAAATTTGCTGTTGAATATGATGGATTGTGTAACTAACAGGGTAATTGTTTTTTTTTCCATGTTCCTTTTCAAATTTTAGAAAGGTTCTTACACTAGCAAATAGAAAGGTTCTTCAGGGAACCCAAAAAGGGGCTCCTCTATGGCACTGCTCCTTTTGCCCCATTATTTTAAGACACCTTTAGTTTTACGTATGTATCCAGCATGGTTAACAAACTAGGAAACAAGAAGGAAAGCAATTGTATTTTCAAATTAAAGCTACACTATGTAAGTTTTGGAGATTCAAGGGTTTGGAGACCGCTCTGGTGGAAATGTACAATTACACGCAACGTACAGAAGAACATTTTGTGCGTCGCATGCCTTCCCTGAATGGATTAATCCGATGATTGAGAGCGCATTGAAACAGGATTCAAATAGAAGCAACTATAAAGAAGTGAATGAATGAATGAATGAGAGCTGATCCTTCTTTCTGAGTCTGTGCGATACACATTTATACACAAAAGAGGTACAAAGTAGTTCATAAAACTCCTGTAAAATTCGACTCAACGGTTCTAAATTTTAAATTATTCTTTTCAATTTTTTACATTTTAAATTAACCATAAAAGTTTTGCAACTTCTTTCACTTTTGACACAGAAATTGTACATAGTGCAGGTTTAAAGTTCTTGCTCAACATAATGTAAAGGTCAGCAAGATGCCTCAAATTAACAACACAGGACATTGAAGTGAATGTCAGTAGAAATCTCAGCACATTTTTCCCTCCACATCATCATATGTTTCTCAGTCAAATATTGTATCTATTGGTCTTTGAACTAAGCATTTATACTATTGATTAATATTATTTTCCCCACCTGCCTTTAACTCTGCATACTAAGGTGTGGTACATACCATTTAAAGTTTCCAGGCGCTGTGAGGTGCAAACTTTCTTTTCCCCTTTCAAACTTTTTCTTGACCTTTCCTCTATTTCCTAATTGCTTTTAATGTGACAGTAGGACACTTCCTGGGTTGATATGATTTCATAGCCTCTCTCCATATCTAGGACAAGGCCCAGAGAGGACAGGCCAGGAGCAAAGGACACCATGTCCCATGTTCCTCCCGGTGATTTATGACCAAACGCACTGCCCCCGCGCTGACCTCTTATTTGTGTCACCTGTGCAGGGACAGGCCCAGCTGAAAATGACAAAGCTCCTGTCCTGGGGTCATGACCCAGCTCAAAGCCATATATTCTGGAGCTCGTCACTGCTCTGGACAGCGTCACTGAACTGTAATCTCATAAAAATACCCACTGGTTTTTCCTTAATTGGGTACACTGGACTGTAAATGTTTCATATGCTCATTTTTTAATGAGCTAGAACCTGGCACAGCTTAGCATGTGATCCATATGCATGGCTTTAATAATAATTTTAAAAAAACCTGTCTTACCTACATATCATCTTCAATATTTACTTTTTCAGGGCTATTTGAGATGAATCCAGTTTGGTTGTCTATGAGTCTTTTGTCACAATCATACACTTGGTTTGCATTGTAATATATTGGTATAGTTTGGTGTGTCTGCCAGCCAGATGAAAGTAAATGAACAGTGACATTTAAAATGGCTTTTGGAATTTACTGCTGACCTGGTTTATGCTGTGCACCTTGACTTTTCAAAAACATGTATTTGACTCCTTTATGATCTCCTTCATATGTTGCCAGACTGTTTGCCTCCCTGTTTGAGCAAAACTTCACAATTTGGTGATTTCTTGCAATGACATTAGTCAGTTTATCATCTGATTATGACAAACTTGCAGAGTTAAATCAGATGCATTTAAATAGTTGCAGTTATTGCTGGGGATAACAAAAGCATGGTTTAATTGTATATTTATATTTATATTTTTTTACCTTACATTTTGTGGCTAACTAAATAAATTCTGTCAAAAAGGTGCATTCTAAATGTTCAATTGATACTATCTTTGTGTTTGTAATTAAAAGAGATGTTTCATTATTAACTGAATATGATGAAAAGTTGCTGTGCATATAGTCTTGTTTTTAAAAAAAAAAAAAACTGTTTTACATTTTTTCAAAACATACTGTCTGCTCCACTGTCCATATAATCCATATACTAGTATGCAAATGTTTGAATTTGACCCCTAGTCAAATAACATGTTCTGCTGATTTTGTGAAGTAAAAATAAATTAACACATTCTCTACAGGAAACAAGCTTAAATATGGTATTCTTCTGCTTACTTAAGGCACAATTTCCATTTATTTGAGTTTAACATATTAGTAAAAATAAAACACAAAATCTACATTGTGTCACGTTTCATTCTTTTCTTTTTCAGGAAGTAAACAGTTATTGTGCTTTCATGTGTGTTCACTGTACGGGATGTATTAGTTTTTGTTTTTTTTAAGCATGTTGTTTGAACAGGGGTGCCGAAACCTTTGCATATGGCTGTATGCTGCAAATTAAGGTGCAAAAAAAAACAGCCCATATTGAATTCACGGCTTTCACAATGTGACAAAAACCAAAACATTCATCATATTCGTCTATTCAGCCTACAGCAGCTTAGCTCTGCCCATTCACGCAGAACGCAGAAGAAGTAAGGAGTGTTTCAGCCCGGGCTGCTTCCTGAATGAGGCACAATACAGAGCAGCCAATCAGAGCTCAGTAAGAAGACCGTTTCATTCTAAGCGCTAATGAGAGGTGGCTGGAAAATGGTCATGTACAACTAAATTATGATTCTTAAGTGGACCTCAAGCAACAAATAAAATACTAGAAACATACGGGCCCTTCAACATTCAACCAAACAGACTCAAACATTATCAATAAAAATGAGAAATGTCATTACAAAACCAGTGTAATTAACTCTGTAATAGAACATAGTATAATAGAACAACAACAGTGATAATTCTATACTTATAGAGTTACATACCAACATGAGACAATAGTAAGTAAGTAATAAAAGACCTCCATGGAAGGACTAGAGTACCTCTGAGTATTTCCGGGTGTCTCCATAGTCAGAAATAGCTCAGTTACATGTTGCAGATTCTGTGGAGACCAAAACCAAAAACCCCAGAATGCAGTTATGTGCTGTGGTATCACAAGCTAACCTTCAACATCACGCAAAAACAGATGAAGAAAAACAAAGAGACTTTAACTTTCACAGGTGAGTAATACTACTGACTCACCCATTTTAAAAAGCATTCATTGCTTAGCAACTGAGCAGCAGATAGAGTTAGCTTGGCAGTTCGGAGCAGATGGCTTGGTAAATACCTTGCCATGTGTTCCTGGGGAGGAACTAGAATGTATCACGACAACACCGAGACAAAGAGAAGAGGGCAAACATGCACATGCACATTGCCACTTTTTTCCTGTTTTGGTCCATCTCTGATATGAACATTCATCTCTATGGCTCTGGTGCTTTGAGAAGGTCACGTTTGGACAGATTTTGCAGAACTTCATAACCCTGTTCCAGCATGGTAATTTATTAGTTTGGGAATGTCTCGTTGAAACACGTTCTTTTCAAAGTGCTAGAAAAGAACACTTTGTCAAGAGAAAAGGCCCTGGTGCGAGGTCTCACCTTGTTTGTATGTTGTGTGTGTCATTTGTTTCCAAGGAGGCTTGACATGGACAGTGTTTTTAATTTTTCCAGTGGTACTTAGTAACAGATAAACATGCAGGTAAACATTACTCTGTCTCTAAGTACTGGTCCTCAAGATAATGACAAATGTCTTTACTTGTGAAATCTACAGGTCTTAGTCAGCAAAAGTCCTTCCATCCTATTGCAGGGATGATAACCATGGAATTCATGGGTATCAACTGGGTCTTTACATTGGTTTGGCTGTATGGTTGTAAGAAAGCCCATTATTTGTTGTAGAACCTTTAATTTGCATTCTTTAAACTTTTGTAAGATTCTTCACAGTCATGCAATTAATTTACAAAGATGCTTCTTTAAAGAACTGTCTACTCAATGGTTCTTTAGAGAACCACAAATGGTTCTTTTAAGGCATCACTCCAGCAATTTTAGACACTAGGATTTCTTTGGGGAAAAAATGATTTTTCTATTTGCTTATTTCAAGAGAGAGTGAGACAATTTCTTTGGTGAAAAAAAATCTAGAATTAAGTTCAATAATCTTTTAACATTCTTCCAACTATCGCCTAATGAGAAATATGAGAACCATTGATCACATTTAAGATGTTTTCAATTGTCAAGATACATTTTTTAATAGTGTAATCAGGGTCTGAGAAACTGGCCAATGATGTTTAATAAGAATTCAAGGTGGACACAGACGGGACAAAGAAAGCTAAGGCCTCCTCCGCCATAATGACTGCCCTTTAAGAAACTATATATCAGCCGGCTGCTCGGTAAACAAGCAGCTCTTGTGTGTGCCTCGGAGCTGCATCTCTCTCTCTATGCAGATGTGAGTGGAGACAGGACCAGCTGGACCTGTGACTCAGAGCTCTCTCCAACGCACACAGCTCCTACGCCAGCAATCAGCCTCACACTGGTCTGAGACTGAGGACACTCGCATACGCAACCAGATTGCGGCAGCATGTCTACTTTGAAAAAGTTAGCAGAGCACCTGCCAGAGGGCCAGGGTAGTCAGCAAAATGTCCGCTGTCATATCGTCTAATTATCTGCACAGGCCATTTGTGGTCCATATGTGCTGAATGCAACTCCTGAATTCAGCTCTTTGGAAGACAGAGGCAGGCGGTACTTGAGGTAAGCCTAGCAGAGGGCTCCTTTGCTGAGAATGGACAAGGATGGAGCACATGTTCAATGACAACATTAACTCTCCATTTCAAGACAAGCCCTTGTCAACTTTCTCTCAGTATTTTTCCCTTAGAATATCTCACGTTTTACTTTATACTGCTAATAGATAGATAGCAAGGTGGCTACACAACAATACCAAAGAAAGGCAGTGCACCATGTTGTATTCTAAACAATTTCTCAAAAAATGGTTTGAATTACAAAGTTTGTTTAGCTAGCTAATTAGCTCACTGAGGCTAGCCTAGCTGAGGCAAAAATGCATTCCTATAGAAAAAGCTGCTCCTTGACATCCCCTTTGATAAGCCCATGACTTCAACCAGGACTTTGGAAACTTGTATATACACTGCTCAAAAAAATAAAGGGAACACTCAAATAACACATCCTAGATCGGAATGAATGAAATATTCTCATTGAATACTTTGTTCTGTACAAAGTTGAATGTGCTGACAACAAAGTCACACAAAAATCAATGGAAATCAAATTTATTAACCAGTGGAGGTCTGGATTTGGAGTCACACACAAAATTAAAGTGGAAAAACACACTACAGGCTGATCCAACTTTGATGTAATGTCCTTAAAACAAGTCAAAATGAGGCTCAGTATTGTGTGTGGCCTCCACGTGCCTGTATGACCTCCCTACAACGCCTGGGCATGCTCCTGATGAGGTGGCAGATGATCTCCTGAGGGATCTCCTCCCACACTTGGACTAAAGCATCCGCCAACTCCTGGACAGTCTGTGGTGCAACGTGGCGTTGGAGCGAGTGGATGGAGCGAGACATGATGTCCCAGATGTGCTCAATCGTATTCAGGTCTGGGGAACGGGCAGGCCAGTCCATAGCTCTAATGTCTTCATCTTGCAGGAACTGCTGACACACTCCAGCCACATGAGGTCTAGCATTGTCCTGCATTAGGAGGAACCCAGGGACAACCGCACCAGCATATGGTCTCACAAGGGGTCTGCGGATCTCATCTCGGTACCTAATGGCAGTCAGGCTACCTCTGGCGAGCACATGGAGGGCTGTGCGGCCCTCCAAAGAAATGCCACCCCACACCATTACTGACCCACTGCCAAACGGGTCATGCTGAAGGATGTTGCAGGCAGCAGATTGCTCTCCACGGCGTCTCCAGATTCTGTCACGTCTGGCACATGTGCTCAGTGTGAACCTGCTTTCATCTGTGAAGAGCACAGGGCACCAGTGGCGAATTTGCCAATCCTGGTGTTCTCTGGCAAATGCCAAGCGTCCTGCACGGTGTTGGGCTGTGAGCACAACCCCCATCTGTGGACGTTGGGCCCTCATACCATCCTCATGGAGTCGGGTTTCTAACCGTTTGTGCAGACACATGCACATTTGTGGCCTGCTGGAGGTCATTTTGCAGGGCTCTGGCAGTGCCCCTCCTGTTCAGAAGGTTTCAGAATTCAGAAGGTTTCAGCTGGGGGAAGAGCTTTTTCTTATAAAGCCCCCAAACTCTGGAATGATCTTCCAGAAATTGTTCGGGACTCAGACACAGTCTCAGTCTTTAAGACTAGGCTGAAAACTCACTTGTTCAGTTTAGCTTTTGGTAGCTAATGTTCCCCCTTAGATAAAGGCAGCAGATCCAGGGGTCCATGGACACAGGGAATTATAGTAAACTGAGACTGGTGCTGTCGTCCCGCTGCTCGCATGCAGTCACTCAAGTTTGTGGACGGTGGAGCGGAAGGATGCCAAACTGTTTCAGAGTGCTGCCGTGTCTGTGTGTCTTTCTGGTTCTCTCCTTTTAGTTAAGCTGTCATAGTCAGATCTGCCGGAGTCATTAGCCACACTCTGTAAATGTTTACATTCCCTGTTTATGTACAAACAGATAGATTAAAACTAATTCCATTTACCTGCTTTCTTTCCGAGTATACAATTCACCCATATGTCTGGGTGCACACTGAAGGGCGACTGACTGCTGAGCCCTCCTGCTACCCACTTCAGACCAGCTGCCCACGCCCCAGCTACCACCACCTACCTTGGACGAGCTGCCCACCCCACGCTGATATTCTCATAGACTCCTAGTTATTCCTAATACCAATATTACTGCTATTAATATTAGTAGTATAATCACTTGTAAGTAGTTTGACCAGAGGAGGATGGGTCCCCCCTGGTGAGCCTGGTTCCTCCCAAGGTTTCTTCCTCAGTTCTGAGGGAGTTTTTCCTTGCCACTGTTGCCCCTGGCTTGCCCACCAGGGGGTTTCTGTACATTCTTACAGTCCTGTTGAAACTTTGTCTTTTCCGAAATTTTGTAAAGCTGCTTTGTGACAACATCCATTGTAAAAAGCCCTATACAAATAAATTTGATTTGATTTGATGTTCGTCCTTGCACAAAGGCGGAGGTAGTGGTCCTGCTGCTGGGTTGTTGCCCTCCTATGTCCTCCTCCACGTCTCCTGGTGTACTGACCTGTCTCCTGGTAGCGCCTCCAGCCTCTGGACACTACGCTGACAGACACAGCAAACCTTCTTGCCACAGCTCACATTGATGTGCCATCCTGGATGAGCTGCACTACCTGAGCCACTTGTGTGGGTTGTAGAGTCCGTCTCATGCTACCTCGAGTAGCATGAGCACCACCAACATTCAAAAGTGACCAAAACATCAGCCAGAAAGCATCGGTACTGTGAAGTGGTCTGTGGTCCCCACCTGCAGAACCACTCCTTTATTGAGTGTGTCTTGCTAATTGTCAATGATTTCCACCTGTTGTCTATTCCATTTGCACAACAGCTGTGAAATTGATTGTCAATCAGTGTTGCTTCCTAAGTGGACAGTTTGATTTCACAGAAGTTTGATTTACTTGGAGTTATATTGTGTTGTTTAAGTGTTCCCTTTATTTTTTTGAGCAGTGTATATATCACATTGAGGTTAGATGTATCATACAAAGAGCTGAACACAGAACCCTGAGAACACAGGGTCCTGGGAAAATGAACTAACATTCCAAGAAGAATGCATGCATCTCGAGTAGCCTAGCTCACTCAGCAAGAAAAAGCAGGAGATTGCTTCCATCTTTTCTTGCATGGGTTGCACACAGCAGAGGTCTTCAAACTGGTCCTCAGGGCCCCCAGATGGTCCACAGTTTGGCTCCAGCATTATACATTATGCGTTAGGTTGGAGCTTAAACACTTTGGTTTCAATAATTGGTGTAGAACATCTAAAACTGCTGTTTTTACACTTTAAAATGTTCTTCACAGTCACACATTTCATCTACACATGTTCTTTCTAAAATAACTATCCCTCAAAAAATTTTTTAGAAAATCACAAGCAGTTCTTATGTGGCATCACTCCAAAGAACCTCTTTTGGCACCTTTATTTTTAAGAGTGTAGGCTCAGGTTGCAAAAAAAAAGAGAAAACTTGGCAAGTGAAGTCATCTTAAATGTAGTTAATATATCAAATATTTTTTTCATTTTGAAAATGTTGTAAGTATATCATGAGATTAGTTACCCTATTTCCAGGCCTTTTTACATGTTTTAGTTATTTTATCTAGTGAACTTTTCCCTGTATGACCTTTGATAACCCCATGACATTAGCCAGGACCTCGGGGATCTCATTCATGCATCCCCTTAATATGTTGTCCCTTGATGTGTCATATACAGAGCTGAACATAGGGCCCTGGGAACATAGGACTTCACTGTTTGTGACGCTGCCCACAACCCTGCCAGCAGTCACAGTCGCCCAGCTCACTCAGCAGGAGCAAGTCGGAGATTGCTTCTGCTAGCCTGCATGCTAATGCTCATCAGCAGGGCTGGCCTAGCCTGCTCATTTGACTGTTAGAGCCCATATGCCTCTCCCCATCCTCTCCTCCACTCAGCCAGACTGGAGCATTATTAAGCCTGCTTGTCACCAAATTATATATACAAAGTTTACATGCATTCAGCGCCACTCCAGCTGTTGCAGATTTGTAGCGGAGAATACATCTCGAAGCACTCGGCTGCGTGTGCACACACCAAGCACTCTCCTGTTGTCCTAATTTGAGTGTGTGCGTTAGTGTGTGTGAGAAAGAGAGACAGACAGAGAGAAGGAGAGCAGTAAAAATGGCATCAGCAACTTGGATGCCATTCAGACGGTTGTTTTCAGTGTTTTGATGAAATAGCACATCTCAGGCTAATGCACAGTCCATTTCACCGGTTCCATTCAGCGTGTTCTCATGGCCTCAATACATTATTTTGTTCCTTTCGCCAATGTATTGTTTCTACTTTAAATAAAACACATCAGGTCGGCAGTAATTGGTCTATGGGCATCATTACCCAAGAAACCATGAATAAGAGGCTGTAATGGGAAAAGGCCCAAGAACTCACTAGAGCTTGATCAATGCCATTAAACAATGTGCACATTTCCCATCCTGCATTTGACTAAAAGGTCTAAATGGATATTTTTCATGGCACTAATGACTTTGAACCTGTTTCTATTACCATATATGAGAGGATAGCTCATTAACATAATCAAATCTCACTCTTTTTGTATGTGGCCATAATATAGCTAGACAAACTGAAGATTCTCAATGTAATTAAGAGCGCGTTATAATTATAATCACAGTCTCATGATCTCTAATAACTACATAGCCTCATTTAGTCAATCATACAATTATGTTTTGGAATAGGTCTGTTAATTAGATTTTTATATGGAAATAAATGGATAAAGGGACAGTGTATGTTGCTTTATTGTTATCTAGTCATAATGAATGCAGTGCAGTTCTGTGTTAAAGTCAGAAATCACAATTTTTAAATTAATTGACTTTATTCTATTTTTTCACACACACACACACACACATATATATATATAGATAAATAGATAGATAGATAGATAAATAGATGCACTGCTGAAGTTAATGCTGTATTTTTATTAAAGTTAGTCAAATCGTTTCCATCTACAGCTGTTTCTGAGCTTCATAGCAGTCTATTAATATGTTAACTGTTGTTTTTAAACATAGAAATATAATCTAATGTAATGTTGTTTTTATCACCTGTTCTCCCACTCACTGTGCTTTCCCATGTTAAATCTCACCATGTGACTGTGGACTGTAGTTATTATGCTACATATGAACAATCTGACATTATTTACATAAAGTTTGTCAAGTTGAAACAGGAGAGCAAAGTGAAGATCTGCATTAACAGCCCGATGTCTCAGTTATACGTGTATATTTTTGTCTGTTGCCTAATTATGGAATGTTATGACAAATTATATTTCATGTAAACAAAAAATTGAATTAAAAAGTCAAATCATTTTGCATTCTGTCAATTTTCATGTCACTTATGCGCTGCTTAAAATTGCCCTTTGTTGGGGGTCCCATTTTCACTGTGTCTTAGAAGTTTTGAACTCCAGTTTTAGTAACTTCTGTTTTTCCACTTAGGATTATCTGCTATCTAATCTCCTCAGGAATAAAAATGAATAATGTGCTCAAGGGTTGTTTTGACTATAAATCAAACAAATGAGGGGTGCTTGCTGATTTTTCCACAGTACCATGTTTTTAATGACTGTGCAAATGACCTCTATTTCTTCATTAAAACAAATATAAGTTTTGTTCTTCGCAGCCTTTGGCTGAGAAGGTCACCCTTAAAGATCATGAACAAAATTTCACATCAGTCCCAGCGAACATGTGTTCACAGTCATTTCTTAAGGACAAAAGCGCTCTCAAAGATGAGGCAGCAAGGCGTCTGCTCTGGGGAAAAATGGTTATGATCAGCTAGTGTAATTACAGAAATCTAAATTTGCATCTTGGGTTTTAATTTATCGAATCCATCTTCCCTTACGAGCTCTTTAGGTTCCTCCATCTGCTTGCTAAACAAATGGGGGAGAAGACTGGGAGGCTGTTAGATAATTATTTCTGTGGCAATTACTTGGATGCTAATGACCACTGTATTGATTATTATTACACCATTGCAAGGTCATGGTTGTATGAACGCAATCAAAAGGGCTTTGGATATGATCTGTCTGCTCAGGCAGAATGATATGAATGCCTAAGAGCTCACTCATTTAGCCTGTGACCAAAGGGCTTTTTTGAATGACACTGTGAAATAGCTTTATGAGTGTCTGCAGGTTGGGCTAGCATGCTAGCTCGCCTCTGATTAGATTCTCCATTCTCTGTGGCAGCTTGTGAAACAGATTTAGCTAGCAGGAGTTCTTCTCCCTCTCTCCCCCTCAACCAGGGATATTTCTCCTAAACAAGTTCACAATTTTCTTCACAACTCAACAGTATGCTTGGGCGTGCGCTAATTTCGCTATTGTGCGATTTGGCCCGCGTATCTGTGAAGTTTGATATTTTGGATGCTACTCGCGTTGAACGTGTGAAAAAGTCACAGCTTTCCGGGAGCCTCACTCGGCTGCGTAAGATTACCGACCTGTGATGCTGCCACTAATGATAAATTAGTTTTGAGTGCAACCGCAGATAGAGTATCTGTCATTACTTAATCAACATCAATTCTAGCAGCTATAGCAATCAAACAACTCTGTGTTCTGCAGCTACTGCGGGGGCAGAGAGGCATAGCGCATGGCTGAATCCTCACCACTCTAATTTCCCCCTAGATAATGAGTTACGTTCACTAATGTGATGTCAAAGGCATGCCCAGAGTTAATAGGATGATTGATAGGGTTGGGTAATAACTTGCTGCTGCAAAACAGACACTCCAAACAGGAACGGTAATACACTCCTGCCATTTACTGTAGTGTTTGTAACTGTTCACCTCCTGTGCCAAAATATATATACTAATGAAACAAATAGAGGCTTACATGCATAGGAGTCATTTCAATGTACTCTCCGTTCCTAAAAGCCTCCTAATTTTCTGTTCAGTTACAGGTCTTGGCATACATGCACATATGTAGGCCGCTCTACAGTCAGAGTCATATTAATATAATATCAGCTGCAATTTCAAGAATGTTACAAACAAAGAATTGCATGCCTGCTTCCAGTATTATGAAGTGCAAATGCTCAGGAAACAAGGCTGATAATGAATGATTAGGTAAAAATGGCAGCTGAAATGAGGCTTCATGTAGAGGCTAATTCACTAGGGCTACTAGTTGAAGTGACAGTGTTACTTTTACCCCATTATGAAATTAGATACTGACATCAGTGTTATAATGCACTTTAACCTGAACTCGTTCTGTTCTTGTCCTTTGCAATGTGGCGCATTATGTTGACCCCAAGTCCATGTCTTAGCCTTTGGCATTATCTAGTGAATGAAAGGTGCAACTATATCACTAAAGATCTTACTAACCCACATCCAAATCGAGGTCTGCACCACGCTAAGTATGAAACCTGAAACAGTGCTTTGTTTTGTTTACTGACAAAAAATGAACATTCATCCAAAAGCTGAGCCGTAGCCAACACTAACTTGCCTGGTGCAGGGAGGTACTCTGAGACTAACATTTGTTTCTGGCTAGTCGCTAAACAGGCACGAGTCTTACTGCTATATATCTCAAAATACTTTTGCAGGCTCTATACTGCACGTGGCCACTGCTCATCCAATGTAATGACCAGGAAAAAGATGTCTCCATAACAGAGCTGTCACTGACTCATTTGACTTAGCAAGATTTCTTACTTAGTAAGTTAGTAAGAGCAGTTTTGTTATGTACACTGTGTACACAGGGTACTATTGGGGTACACTGTTCATCAAGGCACAAACATAAAAAGGTACAAAGGTCGTATGGTCAAAGATACATGTTTTTACTTTTTCTTTACCTTCACTCTCAGAATAAAAGATATGAAACTCACTGGGGTACCTCTCGTCACTGGTGTGGTATCCTCAAGGGTACATCGCAGTACCTTTAGTCAGGAAACATAATCCATTGAAATGATATTTTCTAAATTATGTTCACTTCACACATGCACCATGATCTGTTTTAAAGCATTTGATTATGAAAAGGTACAAATGTATACTTTTTACCTGGGATAAGCTTGTTTAAGGTGCACAATTGGACCTTAAAAACACTGTTGCACCTTCAAATACAAACAAATTTACTACATAAAAAAACACTAATTAGAAAACAAACCCCATCCTGATGTTGTGCATGAAAAATCGTTCCAAGCCTGGCCTGAAACATGATATTTTGTCAGGCCCCATCATGCTCAGGTTGGGTAGCAGACCTCTAATAGTCTGTTAACAGGTTTTGCACGCAGATCATTTCCACGTGAGAAATTGTCCTCAGCCTCAGAGAATGTGGACTCTTTGGACTAAATTACCCACAGCAATTAGGGCCAGTCGCTTGCCTTCCAAAGGCATCCAGTTGAAGTGTCTCTCTGCATATAGCTCCAGATTTCTGTTTCTGTGCCCCCTCCAAACACCCCCCAAACCCGGCTCTCTCCGGCCCTCTCTGGAGCTCTGTCACTCCTCTGCGGAGCCCTGAAAAAAGCGACATCAATGGCAGCTCAACCCCGCTCAGCAAAACTCCCTCATAGGTTAATCCCTATATCGCACTTCACCACCAGTTCACTAAGCTGCTTAAAAGGACACATTATAACTATGACAATGACCCGCTAATGGTTTTACATTTCTCTGAAGCATCCTGAGCTATCTTTGTCACTTTTATCTCATAATGAGATCTGTCAATTGCAGAGAAGGAGATCCTGCTGCCCAAGGACGCTGATATTTCACCCGCTCGGGCAGAATAAATAATAGCCCCCCCCCCTGCTTCCGCTCCCTCAAACACGCAGGGGAGAAAACAAACCTTGATCCCCTCTCCTGCTCTGTTTTCATATCAGGCGCCTGCTTGGTCTCCTCCCGAGGGGGGATTTTGCTTTCTGTGTTGCTATTAGCTGGCCGACTGGAGTTCATTTTGTCCCACCCATTTTCAAGCAAGCCTCGCCTCCTGTGCTAGGGTAGGCTAGTAGTGTCAGGGCTCTTCTGCTAATATTTGTTAGATAGTGCCTCCTCTCCTGTGCTGGGAGTGGCTAGTACTCTCCTGACCTATGACCAGACAGTATGAGAGTAAGAACTGTATAATTGGTGTGGGTGGGGCAAGGTTTGTTGCAAAACTGGGTAGAAACACGCTGGCCACTGCGCTGCCCTGTGATAGATGACTCTCCCGCTCCCTTGGGCGTCATTGAACATTTCCTCAAGCAATGTCGCCTGAACAAAATGGGCCATCATTTATCATTTTAATATAGTGCAAAGGGCAAATTCAAATGACTCTGTCGGTTATCTGTCTGTTTCACAACGGTGCCTCACATACATTCAGCTATACCTGTAAACCAGGGGTGGAATTGGAATGGAATGCACTAGAGCATTCTGGGAGTGAAATGCAGTTTACACTGTTTCTAAAGCTCGAGCGTGAGCTGAAATTTTTCTGAACACACTGAATGTCCTACAGCCGGTCCTGCAGAAAGATCTGCCCATCCATCTCCATGGTAACGCATTCTTTCGGTATGTGATGGGAAGGTATGGTAAAAGCAGCTTAGAAGCTATGCAATCGATAATTAAAGTGGTTGTTTGCTTAGTTTCCCCAAATATTTGTGGCATTTTTGAATGTGTAATCTAGCCCATGTAATTGAAATAGCAATTCATGTATTTGTCAAAAAAAAAAAAAAAAAAATTGCTCATTTTAAAATGCCCATGACACATTAGCCAATGCAACCTGGTGGGAAAGTACTGTATGTTAATCACTGATGCAGAGCTAACTAGCCTACTAATGTCAGCCATTCACTGCATCTTAGATCACTAAATATAACTCCTATAAATATAGGAAAACTGACAAGGACGCTGGACATTTGTGACCTTCTAGTGAAGTGGATGAGACATCATATATACAAAATAATGGTTGTTTTGACAAGCATTTGTCTTGTACTCTTTTTTGATGAAAAGCTTGTTCTGTTGCAATGAAAGTTTGATCAACCTTGTTGTTTATGATATATGGTACTGTTTGTTAAGCTTTTAGAAAATGGTTATATCTCTTATTTCAATTATGTTTTTAAATAAATGTCTCCTTCTGCAAATTGTTCTTAATAAACTAAATAGATTGCCCCTACTCTTTCCACCTCAATGTATAAAAAATAAATCGTTTAAAAGACTAGGGTTTTAGTTGTGATTAAACAGATTTTTTTCACATTCTGAATTTGTTTTCGTTCTTTCATCTTTTGCAAGTAATGATGAAAATTCAGGTTAAATAAACAGGCAAGCTTTCAGCACTTGAGAAAAGAAAAATCTTGTATATTATATAGATTGCAGAAGGCACTATATTCACACATTTACTGGCTGACAATGGCACAATTTCCACAAAAAAAGAGTTCCTGTAGTAAAACATGTCCATTTCCACCTCTGCACTAAACTTTCTATTAAAAAAGGGAGAAACTAAGTCAGCTAAAAACTGCAATGAAAAGATCTCGTTTTGGATGCCATCTGATGTTTTTGGACTTAAACTTTTAGTTGACTGCTTTTGACCAAACATGTGACCAAATGCACTAAATGAACCATCTGGCTATTTCAGATGAGATGATGATGAGATGCGTATCTGCTGAATTCAAAATTTAACACAATGCATGACACAGGCCTATTATCGGGTGTGCAAATGGTGCCAGCATAAACAAATTTATTCAGTCACTAAATGAAAAGTGCTGCTCTCAGAGATGAAAAAAGACTGCAGGTTAAACATTTTTCTTCATATTTAGCCCTTTAAATTTAGACCTTGCTTTTTTCTTGAGGGGGCTCGCATTACACAAACACACCATGGTTTCAATATGAACTATTCACTCTCCCTTCCCTAGTCTATATATGGAAGCAAATCTGCATGAACAGCCCATTTTGAATGAGTTGTTTATGTGATGTCACACATTTATATATCTGCTTATTCAGCTTGGAGCCATGTAGCTGCACCCATAATGATGTTATAAGGAGTGTTTCTGACTGGACTGCTTTTTGAATAAGTTTTAAAACAGGGCAACCTATCAGAACACACATAATTTACATGTACAGGCATATGCAAAAGTTTGGGCACCCTTGTCAAATGACATGTTTAGTTGACTTTCTATGTCAAAATAAGTTACACATCCTCCACAGAGGACACACTTTTTGCATAAAGTCACAGTAACTAAAGTAGCCTGCTTAACTCTAAGGGATGAACAAAGGCTGGAAATAATCATGTAAAAAAGAACTGAGACCCTTTTTGGTACACATTTCTGAACTTTTTATAAGTTTACAAATAGCCTGCCTTATGTAATCTGTACATATCGAACTGATGACTACATCATAACAGTATAGGCCCAAATAAATGGGACCTCTGACAGGCCTTCCCCATCCTGTGGTCTATCTTCACTTCAGCTTGCAGCTCTGGATACCAACACTATAATAAAAAGGATTTAAGCACCTCATAAACTAATACCCCACAAACCTTTTCACAGTCCTCTTTTGGAAACAGCCGCTGCCAATTCTAATATCATTCAATCTCCAGACCAACTGTTTCCACCCCTAAAGTATCAATGTCTGACACACTAATCCAATAACTGCAGGCTCTATTACTTTCAATTAGCTGTGACAGCTCGGGGCTTAATCTATACTGGGCACGTGCACACATTCTGTCTGCGAGGGCAAAACTGAGCATAGAGATGTTTATGGATGGTATTTTTTCAGTGTAAGGTGAAAAACCCATGACTTTTTGTGACCTAACCCACTTCTTGGTCTCCACAGTTACAAGCATGAGCTAGCTGCCCTTTGCTAATGATGCTCAGCATGGCAGCCATTTTAAACTAAGAAAGAGATACGCACACACACGCGCACACTCACACACACACACACACACACACACACACACACACACACACACACACACACACACACACACACACACACAGAGAGAAAGAGCAGCAAGGTCATTCTATTCAGCTACAAGACCTTGCTGAGCATCGCATACTCTTCAGATTTCTCTTAGTTTGCATGATAATTGTCTTCCGGTCATATTAACTGACCTCTAATGATAAAATATCATTATTGTCTCTGGACACTGGAAGCACCTACTATTGTACTTTTATATATATATATGAATCTTTTTCATTGTCCTTTGTCTCATTATTTTATTCATTTTTAAGGATTCTTGCCCGGAAATGGTTGGTGTTGTGAGATCTTCCTTAAAACTCCAGTGACGAGCATGAAATCTGGGTGAACTGCAAGTGAACGTTTCCACTCCAATGCATGTATGATATCTCCCTGTTTAGGGATAAAACATTATCAAAGCTGTTCACCCCAAAGCCCTGAAGGTTGCCTCCTATAATCCCAACATTGCTTATTCAAATAAGGGATCTGGAACAACTCCAAGAGATCTCCCTGAGAACAAGCCAATGCTGACCTTTACGTCTGACGCATGGTGGCTTCTTGAGCTCAGTGGTCTGCACCAAATGTGTGCACATATTCTAGTGAAGGTACATGCAGTGCTCCATATGAATAAAAAGACTGAATGGGGGGAAATTACTGATGGGTTGAGAGCTTTGCTACTTCATATATCAGCAGCAAGGCCAACATCTGCCTTTCTTTTCATTCTCTGTTGAGTAGAAGAGTAGAATATCACTCAGTGGTTGGAGACACATTAATGAATTTATGCATACAAGGCCATAATATTGTGAATCTTCTCATCTTTACATGTTTGCTTTGAGACCTAAATGATAGAGGATACATGATTCTGTTTTGATGATTTGAGGTTAGGAGGTTTGAGAGATCTCAACCTGAAAAGATGAATGAGAACACCAATTTACTGTAACATGAAGACCCAAGGTGGCTGAATGTAAAAGCAGAGCATTAATAAGCAGTCAACTGTCTAGGAATCAAATAGCCTTCAGAAAGCTTTCAAAGAAACTGGCAATGTCAAGCTGGGAAAAAAGTTTAAAGCATCCAGAGATAAAGAAAAAAAAATGCTCAAACAGGACACAACAGCTCCAAACTGCAACAAGGGAAAACAAACATCATAAATTAGCAAAGACCAGAGCCAAAACAGTGTTTTCTTGTAGTGCAGGGTGACGGTCAATAGTGTGTTGAAGATGAGGCTGCTGATCAGTAGGCCAGGGACACTGATAAGTGTGACCGTGACAATTACACATAGTGAGCTGTAAAGTCCACAATATCAAATTACACTGCAGCTATGAAGAATTATTTTATTATTTATAGCTAGTATCAGAAGAGTTGTTAGTTTATGTTCATACTAAAAAGTAGATTAAACAAAAAATCTGAATGTTTAATTTAGAATCAACCATTAACATGCAGCTGCATAATGACAGGCATCATTAATAAAGATAGGTGAACACAAAAGCTCAGAGAAAATGCCTTTGCATTGTTTAGCCCAGTTTCATACTTTTAATATAAGAAATTCTGATCTTTCATTGAAGTCAATTTAGCATAAGCACGTTTCACAGATTTTGTCACCCCTAGAACTTCTTATGAACAAAATTTAACTGAAGTGTGTTGCCATTTACATTTGACTTTTATTTCACTAAAGTCCAGTATTCAGGAATTTGTTTCACTGGGGCATGAAAATGAACTGTCACTGTTGCAAAGTTCCTTCATTCATCAACATGGGGAAGATTCAACAATACTCAAATGAAATGAGGCAAAAGTGTGATCATAAATAAGGAAATGGCTTTATCCACTGTTAGTGCAATGGTTAAGATGTTTAAACAACCAGAACTGTAATAAATTCACCTGGAGGAGGACGTGTGTCTATCTATGGTTAGAGATGCAAAAATTCCTCTACGAATCATGCCTGGAGATTAGCAGAAGATGCCAGCATTTGGGGTCATCAAGTCTCCAAAAACTACAATTAGACATAGCTTCCATGCCAACAAACTACAACCCCAATTCCAATGAAGTTGGGATGTTGTGTAAAACAAATAAAAACAGAATATGATGATTTGCAAATCCTTTTCAACCTATATTCAATTGAATACACTACAAAGACAAGATGTTGAATGTTTAAATGGATAAACTTTATTGTTTTTTGCAAATATTCCCTCATTTTGAATTTGATGCCTGCAACATGTTCCAAAGAAGTTGGGACAGGGGCATGTTTACCTCTGTGTTACATCACCTTTCCTTTTAACAACACTCAATAAGCATTTGGGAACTGAGGACACTAATTGTTGAAGCTTTGTAGATGGAATTCTTTCCCATTCTTCTTCAGTTCCATTCAACTTCAGTCGCTCAACAGTCCGGGGTCTCCGTTGTCGTATTTTGCGCTTCATAATGTGCCACACATTTTCAATGGGAGACAGGTCTGGACTGTAGGCAGGCCAGTCTAGTATCCACACTATTTCACTACGAAGTCACGCTGTTGTAACACGTGTAGAATGTGGCTTGGCATTGTCTTGCTGAAATAAGCAGGGATGTCCCTGAAAAAGACGTTGCTTGTACATTTCAGCATTAATGGTGCCTTCACAGATGTGCAAGTTACCCATGCCACGGGCACTAACACACCCCCATACCATCAGAGATGCTGGCTTTTGAACTTTGCGCTGATAACAATCCGGATAGTTCTTTTCCTCTTTGGCCCAGAAGACACAACATCCATGATTTCCAAAAACAATTTGAAAATCGGGCTCATCAGACCACAGGACATTTTTCCACTTTGCATCAGTCCATCTCAGATGAGCTCGGGCCCAGAGAAGCCGGCGGCGTTTCTGGGTGTTGTTGATATTTGGTTTTCGCTTTGCATGGCAGAGTTTTAACTTGCACTTGTAGACGGAGCGACAAACTGTGTTCACTGACAGTGGTTTTCTGAAGTGTTCCTGAGCCCATGTGGTAATATCCGTTACAGAATGATGTCGGTTTTTAATACAGTGCCGCCTGAGGGATCGAAGGTCACGGGCATTCAATGTTGGTTTTCTGCCTTGCCGCTTACTTGCAGAGATTTCTCCAAATTCTCTGAATCTTTTGATGATATTATGGACTGTAGATGATGAAATCCCTAAATTTCTTGCAATTGCACGTTGAGAAACGTTTTTCTTAAACTGTTGAACTATTTGCTCACGCAGTTGTTCACATCCTTGCTCGTGAATGACTGAGCCTTTCAGGTATGCTCCCTTTATACCCAATCATGACACTCACCTGTTTCCAATTAACCTGTGCACCTGTGGAATGTTCCAAACAGGTGTTTTTTGAGCATTCCTCAACTTTCCCAGTCTTTTGTTGCTCCTGTCCCAACTTCTTTGGAACGTGTTGCAGGCATCAAATTCAAAATGAGTGAATATTTGTAAAAAACAATAAAGTTTATCCATTTGAACATTAAATATCTTGTCTTTGTAGTGTATTCAATTGAATATAGGTTGAAAAGGATTTGCAAATCATCGTATTCTGTTTTTATTTATGTTTTACACAACGTCCCAACTTCATTGGAATTGGAAAGCCTGTTCTTGAAACCCTGTTGGGTTGGACTGAGGAGAAGAATCCAAAAGAGAGGACTCAGGACCCTGGAAGATCTGGAGAGATTCTGTGTCAAATTTCTTGCTGTGTATTCTCCAATCTCATCAAGTATTCTAGGAGATGAGTAACTTTCAACCCATTTTTACCAAGAAGGCCAATATTTAAGGAGCTTCACTGTGCTGTGTACATATGAACTGCATCATACTATCTATCTACTAGGTGTATACATGGTTACAAGACTCTTAACAACAGATACTGGTTGTAATGCAGAGGTTGGATATTTCTCAAGCATTTGTGGTTAAATATAGTTTGATTTACGTACAGCATTATGAAAACAGCACAGGTCTTGAAAGAGCACAAAAGGGTGGGTATTTATTTTCTGATGACGCAAATGGTAATCACCTCCCTTTAAACACACTTAATCGCTTCACCATGAAACAATTAGCTGTTTCACTGGGAAGGAAAGGGCGGTTCTCTTTTTTATGTATTTGGACATTATGTTCTTAAGTGCTTACAGTGCTTACAACTTGAATTATCATTAATGGAGTGTATCAATCAGGTACAATTGTCTTCTTGCTTCATTTTAATTGGGAGACTAGCTAACGTGAAAGGGCCAAAGTAGCCCTACCTTATTTGGACTGGCTTTTTTAACAGTGGATAAAGCTGGATGTTAGGTTTTGGACTGGAGCAGGCTGTACACTGTATAATCTGAAAGTTTATCCCAGTGCTGGCTGTACATAAAAAATAACATAAGTAGCTGCTTAGAGCCCTGAGGTTAAAAACAACTTCTGGATTATTAATGTACCATTATGTTATTTAAAATGCTTGAGTGAGGGTAAAAAATGAACAGGAAAAGCTGAAAGATAAAGACACGTTTAAGTATTTTTGGTAATTAATATTATGCCAGTTTTTTAGTCTTTTAGTTGGACACAAGAAGCATGATCTGGGGTCAGTCTAACACAGCAGGTTTAACTTCGACAGGCTTTTTGACTAAATTTCAGCTTCAAAACACCTAACAGACAGATGCAAACCTTCTTTGTGCATATAAATCATGACATTTATGACGATCAGCCTGTCGAGTGAAACATCAGGAAGAGCTAAGCTAAAAGTTAGCTGGGTAAGCAAGAAATACAGGGTTGTGAGACAGACCCCTGGATCAGAACGCTGAGAAGATTGTCATTTAAACTTCCAAATGAACAGTCACTCATCAGCAATACACAATTAGTCAGTTATGAATTTATATCATTTAGACAGCTCGTGTTAGTCATTGTTATTGGTTTGCTTCTAATTTTACAGTACCTCAGGTAGCAAGATGGAGGGGTCCCAAAAACCCCTGCTTAGGACCCCCAAAAGGCTAGAGTTAGCCATGCTTTCTCTGTATATGAACTATAAACTTATAAGAATTAATTTTAGAATTTTACACAGTTTACTTTAAATCCAAACTAATAACAGCATTCATTTTATAGTTTTTTGTCATTTTATCTTATTGTCAACACATAGTAGCATATATAACAAAAAAGAAAAAAAAAAGACTTCCGCTGTGTTTCCAGCATATGGTGCTTTCAAGGCCACCACGATGATGTTATCATTGACCTTCTTCCAAGCATATGAGCATCACTCAGAACTCTGTGTGGAGCCAGCAGTCCACACTCCATTCAAGGCTAAAATCTCAGGGACTGAGAAACAATCAGTAGTCTAAACATTGGCTATTTATTTCAGTGCCTCCAAGGTCTGAGATCAGTCAAAAAGAAATCTTTACAGAAAGAAATCCTACATCAGGAATAATCAGTCTGTTTTCATGTTACTGACCTGGTGTGAAATGCAATGAGTAATTAAGTTAAGTTTCCAAGCTTTGTTTAATCTAAAAAAAATGTCACTGTGCATAATACTATTAAGGCAAAACTGAACTAACAGCAACTCTAGAACTTCAACAACAGTTACTGCATAAATCATGTAAAAAGTGCAGACCTACATATTCATGTGCAGGCCTTGGCGTTTTCTGGCACTGGAAACATAGGCAGCCACATGTGTGGGAGCTAAGGAACAGCGCACCATTAAGAGGTCCTGACTCACCTTGTTTTAAGAGCAAGGTCTAATTGCTACCATCTTTTACAGCAGCCAGTGCAGCAGCTGGCATTTACTTAGATCTGCAGGGACTGTCATTACTTCCAAATGAAGCATGGCCCTCGCCACATTCTGCACACCTTTGCATGATCCGAAGAGGGAATAGTCAGGAAAATCTGCATGTAGCCTTCATGTTTCTGCACATGAGGATGTGTGTGAGGGAGCTATTAAGAATATACTCTTCTGACTCGCAACCCATCGCTTGACTTTACGCAAAGCAGGTCCATTATTTAGTGTGAGGTCTCGCCAGAGGAAGAGCAAGTGAAAAATGAAAGCATTTAAGCTGTGCTTTGTTGTAGCACACCTAAGGGACCAGTCATCTATGCAGAAACAAATAACAGAAGTCATCTTAATTAGCTCTTAAAACCATACTGACCTCTCCTGAGGGGAAAACTGAGCCACTAAGGTGCAGATGTCTAATAAAAAGATGTTGACAAACTTGGCTTGGCACTTTTGCTCGCTGTAATTGAATCAACGGACAAACCTGTTCACTCTGCACGGAAAGGACCGGTCAAAGAGGACACGATGTGATGGTCATTGACAAAAGGGGTTATTTGGAATGATGCCATAGAGGAACCAATTTTGTAAGCCTTGTAAGGAAGCTTTTGATTAATGGTACCTTTGTTGTAATAATTTTGATTATGATAGAGATGCACCAAATTCCAGCCACTGAAAATGTTTGATTAAAAACGGTCAAAATTAGCACAACCATCCAACCATCCAACAGAGCATAATTTGACTGACTTTCTAGTGGTAGGTAGTACTGCCATCCTTTTACCCCCATACATCAGTGCAATGTTTGCCTGTAAGTTGTCTGTTATCGTAACGTAACAGTCTCCTCCAAGAGCTGTCCAATGATATTGCCTTAACAGTGGGGCTTCACATGTCTCTCCGAGGAAGCACGTGCTAGACTTCACCATCCCTACTTATTTGTAGCATTGTGTAATTGCGGAGACCTTGGTAGCAGGCAGCCTGGTCAGTAACTAAATTGGGGAGAAACTTGGGTAAAAAAAGTACTTTCAGTTTTTGGCTGAAAGAGAAAAATGGCCAAAAAATTGTAAAAGATTAAAACAATGTAAAAAGATTACCCAAGCCTAAATAAGATTCCACAGGCCTATAATGAAGCTTCAAAATAAAAGATGTGATTAAAAACAAATCTGTGGCAGTGAAATTGAGAAGTCTTATATTAAAAATGCATCCAAACAAAAAAAGTTGACCATATGGATCTCTTTCCCGATTTCTATGAGGGACACTCAAGCAATTTATAATCTCTTCTTATACCCCAAAAACTTCTTCCCAACAGGTTTGATCCCAGAAACCTGACATCCCATAGAACTATCTAATTAAAACACTGAACAAAGTTGCAAACAACAGTGCAATAGTTCAAAGTATAACTTAACAAAGTATGGAATTTGCTTTGGATGTCCAACTGTTCTCTGACATTGGATTTTGTAGCACATAATGCAGTCTACATAGTGATGCAAACTGATTATATTTATTGCCAGTTGTTTGTTTTTTTGGTCTTGGTTTTCAGTTTCTGTGTTGGCCAAAGGTTTGCATTTCAGTGCCTCACTATTCTACACCAATTAAAAGTTTTTCCAAGAATGGTATGTCCTAACCAAGAACCATCTAGGAATCTTTATATTTAGAAATGCATTTACAACAAAGCTGTATTCTTCATTTAGAATTACATCTCTATACCGACCAACAGGATTCAACGCTATCCCTTCCCCAACCCTTGTAAAGTTAACATTGTGGAAGGTACTTTGGTAATTTGCAGTGCATGTTTGACTCATGGACCAATTAGTGGTAACACATTGTAACACATGCACATATAAAAAAGCAAGTAAAGGCATAAAACTGTCACCTCTCTACAGCTTTTACCACAGATGGGAGCAAATCCCACACAAATACCAGGAAGACTGTGCAGGAGGTGGGCTTAACCAGAAACTATTTCAGGGGATCCGTAGTAAATATTTTGACCATTTCACAGGTGGGAGAAATAAAACCATTTTCGTAGTCCTCTGAGCATCCTGGTCTGAGACTCAGGAGCTCATTTGAGAAGGTGCAGGTGTTGCAGACATCCCTGCTTAGTCCTCCCACAATGTTCTCCCTAAAGCCTCAGCTGACCGCATAAACGTCAACAGCTGCCCTCAGTGCCACCCCACACTACCTCTACACACTGTCTCTTTCTTCACAAGCCACATTCAGCTAACTAGCCTTCTGTTATGAAACTGCACCTTAGTCACCATTGCTTATTTTCATATTCTGTTATAAGTAGTCTTTTATATGGATCTAAAATGTTTTGAAAGATTCAGTTGGGACACTCAAGCAATGGCTGTTTTTTTCTTTTTTTTTTTACAAAAAATTAAATGTGACCAAACTACCTAACCTCTATTAACAATATAATTTATAATAGATAGCTATTAAATCAAAAACCCTAACTTTAATTCCTGTGACTTCTCAAACTCCCCTTTATCTCTAAGATTGACTGCTGTATCTCCTTGCTCATGCTACTTGATCTCAGAATGGCATCTGACACCATAGATCATAATATTCAATTGGACAGGCTAGAAATTTATGTTGGGGTCAGGGGAATGGTCATGTGCAAATCTTACCTCCCTCGCTGCTGTCAGTTTATAAATACAATGTTTCTGTATGTACAAAAGTATTTAGTGTGCCTCAAGGCTCTATTCTAGGACCACTGTTATTTGCTAAACACATGATGCTACTGGGTGTAGTTATCCCTGTCATGATATGACATTAGCTTTCAATGTTATGCTGATGGCACTCAACTACATGCATCAACCAAATTAAATGGCAGGCACCAGCTTAATGGACTGTGGGTTAAAACTGAGGATTCTATTGAGGATTTTATTAGGCCCAAAGGCAGTTAAAAGAAAATTGTCTGCAGACTAAGTCTCATTGGCTTCTTGAAAAAAAATCAGTAGCAGAACTATGGATTCTAACTTCTCATTTGATGCACATCTAGATAACATTACGAGAACAGCTTTCAGCAATGTACGTAAGTTAACAAATATACTATATGTAGTCCTTACAAGATGAAAACAGTTCATGCTTTTATCACTTCTGCGTTCCACTATGTTCAACTGCTGTTATGCTTTGCTAACAGAAGTTCCAGTAAACATGCTTCAATTAGTCCAGATTGCAACAGCCAGTCCTTATTAAATCCAGAATGTTTGTCCATATTAGTCTTGTGTTATTTACACAGCAACAGCTTCCAGTCAATGCCTGCATGGACTGGAAAAATACTAGTACTGAGGTTTAAAGGTATTAATTGTCGTTCCTGACAGTATCGCCGTACAGTTTTAATTCATCACCACTGTAATCTTTAGTTCTACTTTTTAATGAGGCAAAAATTAATGTTAACTGAGGTGTTGGTGCTGTGATGAGCTCTGATCTGGGTCTTCCCTCATGCAACAGTCTTTTGCATTAAGACACATCATGTGTTAAGTACAATGTTTTCCCAATATACCTAACTATGTGTTGTGCCTCATTTTGGGATAAACACTGGCTTTTGATGCCTAATTTGATGATGTTGCATTAAAGTGATGTGGCATTTCTGCTATGGCTCCTCCTGCGCTTTGGAGCTGCTTCACCTCAGAAGCGTGAATGGCATTCGCATGTGCCATTCACGCTTCTGTGCCGATGAAAAGCCTCCCCTGGATGCTCCAGAGGTTTTATTGATTAGTCTACCATAGAACTTCCAACTGTCATGACTTGTAATTAGCTTCTTTATGGCCAATTCCCATATTAACTCCTAACCTGTCTCTTGATGTTATAAACCTGATATTAGCTCATATTGCACTACCTACTTTATCCTTTAGGAGTTCAATACTATCTAACGTCTTTCAAGTGTTTTAACATTTGAAACTTGGTCACTGCTGGCTTAATATAATCCTACATTTGTAAATTGACATAATAATCCCCATTATTTGTTTGTAGCTAGAGGACGAGTTGCCATTTTAACTTTTTGTCCATTTTGGTGTCTTTATGTCATGCTCTTAGGAAGCCACTGTTGCCACTGGCATCTCAACCTAGAGTTCTATAAAGCTGCTTTGAGACAATGTCGCTATACAGTACAATTGGAACTGCATTATTTGTATGTACTATTAACAGTTCCTAACTCTGTAAAGATTACATGACTTACATATTTGTTTCTTAGACAATAATGTTCATCATTAGTATGTTAAAGTTTAACACAGTTAGAGTTTGTCATTCATTTAGCGTCCATACAGTCCACAAAAGGAAAAGTAGCACAATATTTTTTTTCTGTGACGTCATGGAAACCATATATTCAGCCAACAACAGTCTACTCATGTTGAAGTTATAAGGAGAGTTTCAGGCCTGAATGCATTCTGAATGTGGCACAATACAGGGCAGCTAATCAGAACAGAGGTCATTTGCATATGCCAGTATTAAAAGCATAATAAAAAAACAGCCTGTTTATTAATGATAAGGAGGTTTGGGTTGCAAAAAAACAAACAAATGCTATACGTGGCCTTCATAAAACACAAGAAAAGCATAGGATGTGGCCCATTTAAGAGGACTAATTTAATAATAGGACAGAAAACACATCAAAATGAAAACCCCAGGTACCTGCTGAGAAACAGTATAAGAGGTTTTCTAATAGGTATACAGTTGAGTATTATTACAAGATCATCAGAAAAAAGGATAAACAAATCAGACTCAAGATCATTACTGGGCAAAACTGTGAAACTGCTGGATGGTGGCACAAACTCCTGCTGTGGCAGTTTGCTCTGACGTGCTGAGTTTGGGCGTGGCGGTCCGTGTGGAAGTCAACGGGATGAGGGCTAGGACATGGTCATTTGTCATAGCGTCAGCGGATTCAATAATTAATGGGCCATATCGTGCCGCAGCTCAGCCAAGGCCAGTCGGCCGGCCCTCTCCATCGCAGAAACCATATTGCGCCCTCGGTGCAATCCATGACTGCCTCCTTCTTCTTCTTCCTTTTTTTAAATTCCTCATCATTAAGGGACGTTCACTTGCTTTTATGTGACATTTATTTGCTCGCCGTGACAAAGTGGTGCCTTCTCCGGTTCACGCTCTCTTTCTCACGTCCCCCCAGCGCCTACTGTTTTAAATCATTTGTCCCACGGGGTAGAAAGACCTCTTGAAGCTGCTGAGATAGATAATTGCCTATAGTACAGTGCAGACATGGTGATGGAGAAAAAAAAGAAATTGCCTTAAATGTAATATATCATCACCCCAACTGTGAAGGTGTTATTTAGACTAATGCGCTGTCTCTTTTTTGCCCTAAAAAAGGAGGCCTGTTAATGTAAGCACAGATGTAGCCCTGTGCATCCGAATGGCAGACCGAGAGAGAAGGGGGGGGGGGGGGGGGGGGGGTGGGTAAAAAGGAGAAAATATAGCAGTGAGCTCTTTCACATGGCTGTGTCCTTGTTTGAGAGAGCACTGAAAGGTGAATGCTGCTGGGCCCTAAACACATAGGGAAGTTTAGGCAGCATTTGAACAGCTGGAGGAGGCCCGTGTTTACCCGGCTGAGAGAACAATGGCAGCTACTGCAGTCTCCCAGAGCCTGTCTCAATACAGCTGCTACCGGTCAGCAGAGGAGAGGTGAGCCGAGAAAACATGGACCGGTCCTTTTGATTAATGTATGCATGAGCGTGGGAGTGTGAGAGTGTGTAGCTGTTTTAGAAATGGTACATCATCACTGTTACCTACACTGGAAAAGCAGAAGTGCTATAGCCAGAGTTGCCAGTTTCCTGTAGGTTTCCTGTAGCTACAATATTTTTTCATTTTATCAGCTCCATCAGCACTGTGCAAAAGTCAGAGGCCATTCAGTAATTATTAAATTTCTAGTTAAAACAGGCATTAGGAACACATTATTCATTTTTTAGCATTAGGGAGGAGGAAATGTGTTAAACAGAAAATTACATAAAAAAGTCTCAACAAAGTTTTCCTTTCCTGGACAATTTTATATCTCCTCTGAATATCTCCTAGAAATGAATGACTTGTGCTTAAGGGTCATTTTGACCAAAAATTAAATAGATTTTTGCTCAGTGTTGTAAGACCTAAGAAATGACGCCAGAATCATCAAACAACACAGACCATATAAGTATTCTATATTTGCTATGGTATTGAGGTGCACTACACTGAAAAGGCTAATACGTTAGATTTACTTGATTGAGGTGTGTGTATAATTTTCTATTAATTACACAATTATAGCCAAAAAAGACAAATTGTGTTGACATTTTTATGTGGAAATGATGCAAATTTGACTCAAGTAAATTCAACACATCACTTTTTTTTGTAATAGTTCACTGGATATTCTCCACTGATACATCATAATGCATTATAGTCGTTACAGGCATACATTCAGACCAAACCTGCGCATTGTAGAGAGAGAGAGAGAGATACAGAGACAGAGACAGAGAAAGAGAAAGAGAAAAAAGTTGGAGTAAGCAGCACCGCGCCATCCACAGCCGTCCCGATAAGATGCGTGTGAATGAGTGTTCCGCTCAGTGCACATGCACCATTGTCGTGTGATGCGATATCGAATCCGTACTTGTGCGGGGTTTCGAATAAAAGGAGTGAAATAAATGTATTCTGTAGATGAGAACGTCACAGTTGGGTAGAGTCTCATCTAAGAAAGGCCATTCCGGCACGCCATTAGTTCTGTTTCATCAGACACCATGTTCTATTTTTCCCCCCTCTCTTTTTTCTGTTCCTCTCATTCCATCTCCATCTCAGCCCACAGGCAGGGAAAAAGATGTGTGACAATCTGATGAAGCTCACACAGTGTGAAAATGCCACCCTTCTCTCGCCTGGTCTTTTGTTTACATTGACATTTACCATAAGGGGAAAAAAATGATCAGCCGTGTGGAACTGTCCGAAGTCAAAAACAACGCTGTTGTCATTTATATACAAAACGAGAACTATGCACTGTTGGTCTGGCTTAGCTCATCTATCGCAAGTGCTTTGTAAAACAAACAGAAAGACATAGAAATAGAAAGTTCAAAGTATCGCAAGTACTGAATAACAATCACAGTTCCACCGGATGTGAGTAATACCCAACTTACTGCAAACTGGCCCTTAAAATGAAGTCGATTTCAGTTTGTGTTAATCATCTTCTTGCCCAGTGGTTCTCATTTCGGGTCCACAGGACTGCACATTTTAGAGCTTCTCTTGCTCCCAATGCACCTGATACAACCAATGAACAAGCTCCCCCTGAGATTAACAGGATGTGGGAACACTACAACATGCAGGGCAGTTGTAAACCTACGAAGTTCACCTTTATGGTTAGTGTTTCTGATAAAATGACCAATGAGTGTAGATACAAGGTGTATTTATTAGGTTTCTGACTCCTGGTGACCATGAGCGTTTCTCCACAATATCCTGTCTTCTGTTTGGCTCTTTAGGTTTCTTAATGCCTTGCTCATGATTCAACATCAATGTTCAAAGACATAACGATTTTCATGTCTTGTTATTTTATTGTCCAGCTTTCGTATTCATACAGAATCACAGAGGGGACCACAGCCTGGACAATTCTGATCTTTGTTTTTAGAGACACATCACATTACATTTGAAGATCTTCTCAGGGGTGTCAGTCTTTGTCAGACTGATGACTGATGGATCATTGGCATCTAGTAACTGATTCATCTACACTGAAAAAGAAAAAAAAAAACATCAAAACTTAAACAACAAACTTTATTTACCTTATTTTGCTTTAATTTAATTTATTTCTTAGAAATATTGCCTTTTACTGTAATTTAATACATTATTTCAAATGGTTCCACACAACTGTGTTAAATAGCTTCTAAAACACTTGATTAATACGTACTCAACAAATCCAAGTACATCACACTAAAGAGATACAAACAAATCAATTACTTAAATGGACTGATTATGCATTACCCAAAAATGAATTGTTGGATTTAATTAAAAATGTCAAGTATTGCCACATAGCGGTGTTGTGTAGTTTTAAAGTGCTGAAGTGAGTAATATGTATTCAACTCAAATATGGTAATGTTTAAGTTAGTAGGTTTAAGTTTGGTTTACATAATTTTGTGAAGTTTTAAATGTGCTACTTAGCTATTATAGAATAGCTCTGCAGTTGATTACATGGTAACTTGCACTTGCAGGCAACAACAATGTGGCTAAGCAGTTAACTGTGGAGTATAGGAAAGATGCTCATAAAGTGGAAGATAGGCCAGGGTTGAAGACAACATGAAGAGGCTGAGTAAAACAAGAAAAAACATACACAAACAGATGATGCCAGAAGCCAATAAAACAGATTACTTTACCCAAACAAACACATATGAATTAAAATGGACAGTTTCATTGAAAAAACTTATCTAACTCTGAGGGATCTAAGGGCATTTTCTCTATTTCTCATATCTTCTTAAATTCACCTTTTTCTTAAATTTGAATTTAAAACCAATGACAGAGTGATTTCATTTGTAATGATTCTGGTATTCAGTACCCATTAAATGAACACATCTGTGAAATAAGAGTGATAATTTGTTTTTTTTTTTAACCTCTGTCCTTTAAATGAAAAAAAAGTGAAAATTGACCATTCATTTTTACAGTACTTTAACAGTGAGAATATTTTTTCCCCACATAAGCATGTGGCCCTTTTGTGAAAGAGTGAAATGGTTTTGCCAGAAGGTGACAGCAGACCAGGGTTCACTCGAGGTGTTCAGATGCTCATTTTCTCTTTGGTGCTGCATCACCACCCCTCTCCTATCCCAGGTGGCCATGGGGCCAGGCCCGGCTGCAATGCGATAGGCTTAATCCCATTTAGTCTAATTGCATCTACAGAAGGAGCTCTTTTGCTATGTTTGGTCACGTCCCTGCTTGCCTTCCCTCTGCTCCCATCACACACACACATCCCTGTCACTTCTAAGCATGGTCTTGTAGCATGCAGCCGAAGAAGGTGTGAGAGAATGACAGGTTGATCATCTGCCCAAAAGATAGTAAAGGATGTTAGGATGGCATGAGCCCATGAGCTTCTCCCAAAGGGACCGAGAGAGACACTGCACAGGAGCTGACAGGATAATGAGAAAGAGGGAGTGAGAGAGAGAGAGAGAGAGAGAGAGAGAGAAGGAAAGAGAGCTATTCTTGTACGTTTCTCACTTGTTATCCTCTGCACAATTGATGGAGGTGGCTTAGACATTCAGACAAGTCTTAAATGGGTCAGTCATAATGGACAGTGAAACATCATCACCACAATCACCCTCAGAAAGCCCTTCATTACATACACACTCCTGCAGGACTGGCCTATGGGGTAGTGAGGTGTTAGAGGTGCCTTGTCCAATTAAACCTACCTACTGGCCAGGAAAGCTAAAACAGCATCAATCACACACATATGCAGCATCGCCATGACAACAAGTCTAATCGCCTCATCTTCAAAAATGATTAACACTGTATAAAAAGTTATTTGTTGTCTGTGCAACTGAAACAAGGTGAAACACTAGATGATCATCACAAATTACCACTTTGGTCCTGTCTGTCATCTTTCAGAATGTTGGATAAGCTTCATCTTAATTGTCTTCTTTTATACTGTAACTGTACAAATGTCAAAGCACAACAGAAATATATTCATTATAATATTTTCATCCAAAAATGAAATAAAAAACAGGTTTTCTCTCTATTCAGAGACAACAATCTAGTTTCTAGAATATCCATGTTTTTTTTAACCATATTCTGAAGAACAATCCTAATATATTTCCTAACATATTGCTCATATCTGGATTTATATTAGATTTTGTCTTAAAAATGACATGAAACATTTCATAATAATGATAGATTGTTTTCTTGATTAAATAATAAAACAATAAGGTTTCAGTGATCTGTGCCATAAGATCTTTTCTCTTCAGTTTGTTTTCATGATGAAATAATATATTAATTGTAACATTGTCTGCAAACTAGATTTCAGATTTTTTAAATTATGGAGTTGCTGGCACATTTAAGAAATCTCGTTTGCACATGTAAATGTATTTTTTGCAAAACTTCCAATACAAAAAAAAATGTGAGTAATAAACTGCCAAAGATACTGTATGTGTCTTTTTGTGATTGGTTTTATCTGTTTGCTTTTTATTTAATTCATTATCCTTCATGGCCACTGGTTGGATTCATTCGAATGGCCATTGGGTGGATTCACTCAGAGTGAGCACTAGTTGAATTCGTTCAGAAAGGGCATTGGTAGGATTCACTTAGAGCAGGCATAGATTGGATTCACTCACAGTGCTCATTGTTGAATTCATTCAGAACTGGCATTTGTTGAATTCATTGGTTGGATTCACTCAGAGTGGGGACAGGTTGGATCCATTCAGAAGTGGCATTGGTTGGATTCACTCATAGCGGACACTGGTTGGATTCATTCAGAGTGGTCACTGGTTGGATTCACTCATAGCGGACACTGGTTTGATTCACTCAGAGCAGGCACTGGTTGGATTCACTCATAGCAGACACTGGTTGGATTCACTCAGAGTGGGCAGTGGTTGGATTCACTCAGAGTGGGCACTTGTTAGATTCATTCAGTAATCATATTGTGGACTCATTCAGAGCGTGGCAGTAATTGAATTCACTTAGAACAGGGACTGGTTGTATTTATTTAGAGTAGGCATTTGTTGCATTTATTTGAAACAGGCCTAGGTTGCATTCATTCAGAGTGGGTGTGAAATGCAAAGAAACATTCAATCCATACCACATTTGAGTTGGTAAGTGGAAGAGGAGGTCATTTTTGTACATACAGTGATGTCTTGTGGAAAGAACATCTGTCTAGCATATTTGCCAGTAATTTGAACTGAAAGGAGATAAAGAATAATTAAGACCCAGACTTGAAGAGGACTCATTTTTTAGGCTTTGCCCTTGACAAGGTCTTAGACTCATTATTCTGATTTTGATTATAGATTAAGACTGAGGCGTTTATATGCACTCTACTCAACAATCCAATGGAAATCTCAGTTTACATGCACACTACAAGTAATCAGATCCAAAATTATGTGCATGTGTAGAGAACCACTTAGTGTAGACCTTTCCCTGACAATGAGCATCACTGAGTCCAGTCAGAGTGAGAAGAGTAGCAGTGCTACCTCAGTTTTCCTTTGGCTTTTTAAAAATTTGCTCTATGCTTTGTGTAAACCCACTGACATTCATTGCCTCATATACTTGTTTGAACAGCTTCTTACCGCGAGCTAAATGGCCATCCAAAAATTGGATGGCTTCTAAAGATTTAAATAATTTAAAGCATAAGGCGTTTAAAGTTTAAATAATAAACTTGTTCTCTTCTGCACACCAATTTCTGGCTCCTTTAGACTCAGGCTTAACTCTGTCTTGATTAGTCATGGTCTTGATGGTCTTAACTACAGCTTTACACCCGTGGCATATCTCAATAAACCTTTCTTTATTTACAATCACTGGCTTCAAGCCAACGGAAGATAATGCACATCACAACGGGAACTGGAAAATAGTTCCAATCAGTTTAAACAACTGCGATCAGGTGATTGCGTTGAGCTACCGTTAGCATGGCAGACAATTCACTGTTATGTTTTTGAACCTGCCTATAGTGTTAATTAAGTAGAACAACACAGTAGTGTAGCACTTTAAACTGGTGACACAATGCTACATAACAAAGTGAACTACAATTTCTTATTACATTGAATGGAATTTTTGCAAAAGTTACATAAAGCTTGCCCAGTTTCGTAAACATACCTACAAAAAAGTATATCAGTAGTTCATTACAAGAGAACAGAATACTGCATTCCCCAGGACTTACATAAATGTACATGTAGATGTAGTGTAATGTAAGCAATCCATGATATAAAGATATAATCCATGATATAAAGCTTTGTGTAAGTATTATGTAAACATTGTTTATGCTGTATGGCAACAAAACAAGGCTGTTTACAGCTTTCCAACACTGACGAATTGGCAAAATATGATTATTTAATATAATTTTCTTAAAGTAAAAAAAGAATAGCTCATTATCAAGGATTAAATATAGATGCAATGTAACAGGCTGGTTTTGAAAAACAAAGCGTAAGCTTTGTTTATGCATTATGTAAACATTGTTTATGCTGTATTATATGTCAACAAAACAAGGCTCTTTTTACAGCTATTCTACACAGCATTTGCTTATTAAATCTATTCAGCTCTGCAGGGAATAGTCCACCTCTTTTAGCTGCTATGCATTTACAATGGCTTAGATGAGATCGGATACAAGAAAACTGTGAGATCTATCATAGCCAGAGGAAAGGGGGGTGGGGTTGGGGGGGTTGTATAGAGTAAAATAGCAAATGGTGTAATCTTAGACTGATATTAAAAAAAGCAGCATTTGGAGATTTGGATTACATTTTTTTAGTAAAATAGATTGGTCTCTCTTTCTCTCTCTCTCTTTCTGTCTCTCTCTCTGTTTCCAGGGAGGAAGAGAGAGAGAGCCTTGTGGGCTTATGTAAGGAGTTGTGTGGGTTTGAATATGATTATTCTCTCCCAAGTTAAAGCAATTTCCTGCTAAAAGGGGGAAAAAATCACCTAGCTTTTGTGTGCAGGTGAGCTGCCTGCAGACAACTACACTTAAGACTGTCACCTTCCTGCAGCAGCTCCAGATTCAATTAATATGCAAATTCACCTGACTTGATGCGGTGGCACCTTAACAAATAACCCTGAACAGAGATAAGGTTGTTTAGGGCTGCTTCTTTTAATAGACTCCCACGCAATGTCAAATTAACGAGTGGCAGGCTAGCGAAAGACCAGCAGAGCCAAAAGCATTTCTGTATTCAGCCGTTTCTGCAGTGGAATGCAAAGCGGCCTGTGCTGCATTAGCCGCCTCTCTTTGATTTAGCATCAGTCATCTGCTTCTACATAAAACTAATTTAAGAGGAATATCTATCGATTCTTTTTGCCCCATCCTTTGTGCCATTTACAAAAAGGGCGAGACAGAGGGATGAAGAAAGATGAGATCCATCCTGAGCCTGATTGATCTGTGTCCCCAGTGAATGTTCAGTCTGGCTTGCAAGCCTGCTCTTCCTGTGAATGTCCTGGTTGGCGATGCTACAGGGTCAACTCCCTCTCTCTCCCCCCCCCCCTCTCTCTCTCTCTCTAATGATATTCCACCTTCATCGGAAGAGTATATGAGCTGAAACCGCCGCCTTGATTGCTCAGCGTCCACCAACTCAGCAGTTTTACAAGATTCGTTTCTCAAATGCTCACACGTGGCTGCCTTTGATTGGAGCTGCTGCTTTTTAAAGTTCGCATCTTAAAATGCTTCAATGTTTACAAGTAATTATTGGGAGTGGATTCAATGAAGGAGACTGCCTCTCCTCAAGAAGGGCACCATAAAAAGGGGAGAAAATGAGTGTCAGCGTGATAATAAAATGAGCAGGCTGCTGCAAGAATGCAGAGATACATCAAGTGTTGGAACAATGCTGAATGCTTCCACTCCACATCTTATTCAATGGAATAGCTTGGCAAAATGAACATAATGAACATAATTTTACCTCAAATGTAATTGAACACTTAAGTAGTAACAGAATACATGTAACAGCTTTACGTAATCATGATTCAAACAAGAGGTAACTGTAGTCTGTGGAAAAAAGGCAGTAATCTGTTTACAGGTGCTTACTAGAAAAATACAGTACAAATACTAGCAGGATTACATTCACCACTCACATAGCAAATAACATTTTTGGATGGCAAAAAACAGCATTATTTCATTCATTATCTGTTCATTTCTTGCCATCTTTTGCAGATGACATGAACTCGCTCCACCAATGTTAGCTGGATTTGCAGTTGGTATAGCTAACCACATGGTTGCATCCCAGCAAATACAACTTTTAACAAGCCTTTAACAAGGATAAGTGTGTCCTCTGCTTTGTCATGTATGTTGCTAAATCGCCAAAATCAGCGTAAACCAGGTTACAGACATCTGAGCTCAGTGAAAGTACACAATGGCAACATTTAGAAACGTACAGGACTCCACGCAGCCATGAATGAGACATGAAACATGTTTTAATAGTAAATTATTAAAACAGCAGTTGACTGTTTCTTTAAGCAGCTTCTGACAATTCTATGACATTCTGTTAACTATAAAAATTGTCAAAGGGAAAAAATGACAGATTTTTTTCTGTACTTTTGCTGTACTTTTTTAGTAATTTTAACATTAGCACTGCAGCTTCAATGTAAAGCTAAAGTAGCAAACTTTGGACACCAATCATGCCTTGGCTGAGTAACCTCATTTGAGGTAAGACAGTTGCATAAATGTAATTCATGTATTAATATAATGTACTATTGCTTTAAGATATAACAGGGGTGGCAACACACCAGTGGGACTGTATCAGTGTGCAAAATACTCTTTGGTATTTGGGGGGTCCCATGTTGGCTGGCTACTCCAGCATTGGCTAGCTGTTAACTCACTCACCTTAGTGTCACTGATGGTAGCTTCAATGGCACCAAAATGTTCAGTTCAACCATTGTTGTTTTGGAAATGCTCTGGTTTGGTAATGCAGGCTTCCTCACATTAATTGAGGTCTAGTGTTTGAAGAAAAGAGTATCAACTCACTCTTTTCACTAAACTCTTGGGAGATTGGACAGGTTTTCAGATTTAGAAATATGCTAAAGCATATTGTAAAGTTTTTCAGAGGTATCCTGGGCATAGTTACAGTTGCCATGTTATGAAAGACCAATATGGTGAAAAAGTCTGCACAGCGCCACCCCAAGCAGACCCATGCTGCATTGCTAGATTAAAGAATATTAAAGGTACCTTCCCTGAATTTGAATTTGAAAAAGTGGTGGGCATCAAAAAGTTGTAGGTCAAATGCCCATTTCCCTCAATATTCTGACAGTTATGAGGGAAAACAAGGTTACAAACAGATAAGTCTTAAATGAATCAATTATTATGGAAAGTGAGACACCACTACCATCAGAAAGACAGTAATTGCAGAGCATAACAGCCCATCCACACTATATATAGTCACTGTTGGATCAAAACCATGCAGCATTACAGTGTATTCACTGCCCAATGGCCTTAAATACAGCTGATCTAATAAGATTTTAGGTCTGGAACTATAAGATATATTGACTAGATTTAAGATCATTTTTCTGAATCCCATGTTTTTTTAAGGTGTCCAGTCTGTCTCTTTTGTTTTTCATCCTCCGCGTATCCGATCTTGAAACTTTACACAACTCAGTGGTACAGTCCATCTTAATTTGGTCACACAATATAAAGAACAGCTGTCATCTTCAAATGATGAAAAAAGTAAAAAAATGTGAAAACAAGGTTTATTAAGTTTGAAAGTTGATCTGAATGTGAAGATATGCTTAAAGCAAAGATTACATGAGATATTATAATGTTTTTTTCAGTGCAGCATCAGCTTGGCCTTACACACACACACACACACACACACACATGCATACACACTCTGCGACAAAGGCGGAATTATCAGGCTGAGGGCTGATCATGATTAAAGTGTCCCTCACTCACCTGCCCGAGTCCAATCAAGGCAGCCGGTGATTGCGCTGGTGAAGTGACCATGTGCGCGTGTGTGTGGGTGCGTGTGTGTGTGTGCAGAATGGGCAGCTGGAATCCTGTGAGAACACCCCTCTCCCCTCCTCCCCTTCAGTCAGAGGTGAATCAATCATCTCCAAAGATGTCAGCATCTGCCCATGCAATTTTATATGGGCCTAAATGGCAGATGGGGATGTTGTTCTCTGTTTAATCAGTTCCACCAAACACGGTTTTATCTCGTCCAAAATGAAACCATCTGTACCACAGAGAGGTGTAAAGGTTCAAGCTCGGATAGGCAGAGGATGGGAAGGATGGAGGAAAAGAGACAGTTGGGCCACCAGAAAAAAGACAAAGACTTCAAAAAATGATATCTTGGCAAGTGATCATTGTAAATCAACTCAAGATAATTAACATTTCTCATGATAAAAGAGATCAGATTCTAAAATCTGATATCTTCTTAGCAACTAGATCAGAGCTAGCTAACAGGCTAAACTGCTCACCCATTAATATTCACTGTTAGACTTTCTAAAAAGTAAAGAATATTGTTTAAATGTCTTACATGCTCTGAATGTCAGTGTTTTTGGTTAGATCTGCAATAAGTAAAACAAATGTCTGGCACTGTGAGTTTCATGCTAACACAACAGGAAGCAGCACAGAAGCGCTAGTGGAAATGAGCATTACTGTTGCTGTGGTGTTTTGTTTGATTCTAACTTAAATTATTTGTTAAACATGTATGTATTGTATCATATATATGTTACTTTAAAAGCACGCCATTATATTTTATGCATTACAGAGATTTAACCACAAGTAAGATTGCTTTGTGTCATGCCTATGGACACCACCTACCTGTGATAAAATAACAGTAATGCCTAGGCTCTCATCATCATAGCTTATTACCTCATCATAGCTTACTGCTGTATTAGATTGTTGTTAAAATAATATAAGATCATTTAAGATAAGCAAAAATAATGCTTGAAATAATGTGATACACTGACTAGATTTATGATGACTTCATAGGCCGAGATATGATTTTCCTCCAGTGAAGGACATGTTATAATAGCCTGCCAGTACTACCATATTCAGTATGGCCTTTTTCACTCTCTCTCTCCTGCTCCCTTTCCATCCTCTCACAGGACTATTACCCATGGGCTCCAGCCATTATATCCAGGCCCATTTATTTTCGGCACCTCGAGCCAGGCACTTGGGGCGTAATTTAGTCTCGAGGAATGGTGCAGTGGCGAGTGTTGGGGGGTGGACAGACAGGTCTGATGAATCCCCTTTGTTTTAAGTGGAGATGATGGCTCCCAGTGAGCAGCCGCTGCATTTAAAGGGCCAGTTTAGGGGGCGGCAGCAAGAACCGGGGCACAGAAAAAGACGGAGGCCTAGTGAAGCTCCCAGCACAGTGCGTTCTAAAGAAGCAGCGCCTAGCCCTCTCCATCTGATAGACATCATTAATACTGAGCTGTCATATTCACACACCAGGGGCCGCCAGGCAGGGAAAAGAAGCACCTCAACCGCAACCCCCCTTTCATTTGAGAGACTGTCATTATGCGCTAAATTGGAGAGTGTAGGGATCGTATTCTTTAGCATGACGCTAATATCCGCAGGGCTGCTCCATCACCGAAAATGTCTAAAGATGAAATTAGGTAGGAGGAGGAGGCCATTTGCTTTACCATTTCCCTCCCCTGAAATATGCCTCTGTTTGCTAATTAGATCTCAAGAGTTGTCAAAAGCCCAAGAATGACTTTGAAGGCAGATGAAAAGGCAGCTAAAACTTTGGCTTCATGAGAGAAGTAAACAAAAAAATCAGTTCAAGTTTTCTCGGCGCCCCATCTTTTTCTGAGATAGACCTTTATACCTCTTCAACAAGCTCTGCTTTAGTGTAGGCAGTCGATAGCACTTCAAAACAATTGGGAGACAGGAGGGTTTCAGAGCGAGATTTTCAAAAGCAGAATCGATCTGATCCATCCACTGTGTCTCAAAGATTTTTTTCTTCGTGTAATTAATTTCCGTCAGGAAAACAGCATCCTTATTGATTCGCTTCCCTTGTGTGAGCTTCAAAGTGCATCGGTCCCCATTCTGAGGTGAAAAAGCCCTTGTTATCAGAATTTCTTCAAAATTTTCTTTGGAAAAAGACCACAAGGAGGTTTTTCTAGAAAAACCTAGCAAAACTGGTTCAGCCCTGGCTTATTCTCCACATCCTGATCTTAAACCTCATTGGCTTCAACAGAAAGATAGCATTTGGCAAAGATTTGGCAATCTTTTTAATTTGCTGATTTGCCCCTTAAATTGCCCCCCACCCCTATTTTGAAGATTCCCCAACATTCACTGCAGCAGAAAAAGGCAGCAGGCTGCTGCTGATAGGATGGTCCCCTTGTTTACATGAAAGGTTGTGTCCCTACCCTCCCCCATTCCAGGCCATACCCTAAAGCAGAGGCATTAATTAAATTTTCTGCTTGGTTTGAAGATGAGAGCTGCTGACCTGATCTCCAGGAAGCTGTCCTCCTCCTCCTTCTCCTCTTCCCCATCTGACTGGCCCACCCCCATCACGTGACACTTATACGACGGATATATTGTGACGCGGATTTAGATCCAATAATTTGTTCCGGAAAAAATGACTTTAAGCGTCACATAGTCATGCTAACCCGAAACAATGGGGTGGTGGGGGTGGGGGTGGGGGGATGGGGGGGCTCGTGGAACCGGGGGGCCGTGGGACGCCGCTATCTCCAGCCCACAGCAGCGCTGGCTGTTGCCGTGGCTTTATCTGCCCGCCGGATGAATATTTAATATCGGAGCAAGCCAAGAAGAAAAAGAAGAAAAAAAAATGCTCTAAATAAGTGCGGCTGATGAAAGATTCTGATTCCCTGCCGTGAGAGGAACGCCATGGCGGATTGAGAATTTCCGAAGCGGCAAAGCAGAGGAGGACTGGGGTGATGGTGAGGCTAAGAGGGGCAGGAGAACAGTCAAGAGTCAAGGAGAACTTTACCATCGTCCCATCCATAAACAAGTATACAGTGAAATGAAATAACCTTCTTTCAGTACTGAACAAAACATAGCCAGTGTTTGCTGGGCCCAGCGAGGGGGATGTCCAAGGAGGGAGTGCAAGGGGATGCCACTGTTTAAAAAAAAGTGAATAAACCCCCCCCCCCTTTAAACTGCCAAGCCCTTTCCATCCCCTTTTGATTACTGTTGTCATGTGATATAACTAAATGGGTCTATCATACGTACAATTCCATTCTTATGTAAGATTTACATGCCAAGTTGCCATGCACCTATTTGAAGTAAACTTATATTTGTCCAGTTGTGTGAATCTAACGCCTTACTTAAAATATTTTACTGCTCGATCACTGGCAGACCAGAGCAGTGCAGAAAAAGTGCAAGGTACACACAGACTACTCAAGACAGCACAACACATTAAATTACAGCACAAGTACACTTGCGGTAAAACTGTAACATTAAATGCAGTAAATATGCAAAGAAAGACAGTATGAGGCAGATTTAGTGTTATTTACAGGAATATGAGCAGTGCAAAGAGCATAAACCCAAGTAGGAACTGTGCCAATTAAAAGGTTAAGAGTTAGATGTAAGTTATCCCTTAAAATCTACAGTGTGTTTTTCTTCATGACATATTTAATTGCGTCTAACTGTTACTAAGTTTCTATATGAGTTTTCTTTTATGGTAAAATTTTACCATTTGTTCACACTCTGAAGTACAATGTGATGGCAGGACAACATTGAATTCTGAACCTTCCATTGTCTCCAAGTAAGCTTTTTGGTCAGCAGGTGTGACAGCAAAACTGGAATTAGCCAGAATGCAACATGGCAAATTAGCTGGCCTGTGAAATGCTTTGCAGGTAAGATTCAAAGTAATCTGGGAAATACTGAAAAAGCGAAGCTTAACCTGATATTGTGACAGTGTTATGGCTCTATCTGTACAGCAGTTGTGGCTGAAGATTTTACCAATATTAAATCACATTTACTACCATGTTTTGGGTGTCTTTGCTTTACTTTTTCTTTTTAACATGCAGAACGTTTGCCTGCACGATAACACTGTGTCTTGTGTTCTATTCTTTAAACATACAATATAATGAAACATATCATTACATTTAAATTGTAGAATAAAATGAAACTGCATTCTAAGGTTGTGGGGTATAACACAGGAGTGCCCAATCCTGGAGATCTACCACCCTGAAGGCTTCCAACATCCTTGGCTTTAATATTCAGATGTCCCTGAAAGCCTTGATTACCTGGATCTGTTAGTAGATCTCCAGCAGCAGGATATTGTCAACCCTAGTATAACAGGTATACTATAACCCGTGTCTGAAATAATGTAACCTAACATTGCTATTACAAGATACACATGCAGTATACACCTTGTACTATACAGCATTTAATTTGATTTACAAAGTGGCTACAGTAAGTTCAGAGATGGCCATTAACATGAGCATTCAAATGCTGTGTTTGGACCTAAGAAAGATACAGTGAGAGAGAGATAGAGGGGCCTTGAGGCTGTAGGCCCAGCTTATGATCCAACAGAGCTACTGGCCTTGAGCCTCCTCTGGGGTTAACCAGCGATTGTGTCCATTTTGGAGATTTATCTGCTAATTGCAGTGTCTAGACGGCAGTGATCGTGCTAATATAGGTGGCAATTAGCAGGGCCGGAGAGTGAGCATGCAGACAGAACAGCAGAACATGGTTGTTTCTCTGTCTCTCTTTCTCTCTATCCCTCCCTCTCCCTCTCTCGCTCCCTCCTCGCCTGCTCTACCTGACTGAACGGACAGGTGCCAAACGTCGCAGATGGGAGATCCAAGCACGGCAGGTTCACGTCAAATGCTCATTTCCAGAACACTGACAAAAAGCTGTGACAAGACTGCAGCAGAAGCAGACAAGGCTCAGAGGCGGGAGAGGCATTACTTTAGATTAGGAGATGATTATCGTGCACATGCAGTAAATTTAGATATAGCCATGCACTTCTTAGTTCTGGGTTGCATGGTATAACAGATAACAGACGCCTGAAAATAGTATAACATAACATAGACATTAAAATCCACTGTAATATCATGTATCTCGTGTAATATTAGTTGCACAATCTGATTGGCTGAAAACTGTTCTACCCATGTAGTTGATACTCCTGACTTCTAATCTAAATACACCTCGGTTCTTCTACTGATGTTTTACTATGAAAAATTGATCAATTGAGATGACAGCAACTGTGTTCATGTGGTCAGCTGAGGTATGGTTAATGTAGCCTGCATAGGTGACTGCTCCATTGCATATTTCAGAGTTGTATTTTAAGTTCTAAATACAATGCACTATTTAGTTTAGAAAAAAAAAAAAATAAGAAGTCCATATTTTCAATATGTTAAATTCAGCAAATAAACAGTACTTGTGCATTAAAACGTGCAGAGATGTGTTCTCTATAGAGAACATATTCACTTACTGTCACTTAGAAAGTCAACAAAACATCTCATTTGACCAGTGCCACCCAAACTTTTGCAAATGACATGGTTTTAATATAAGAATATCCCACAAGTAATATTCTGCATCACAACTGAATGCAACATGGGCTCCATTTCAAGCAAATAGTATAATAGTGAGGTTAGTTAACTACTGCATTGCTTTATATGTACTGTACAAAATAATGAACCAGAGCATGTGTGTAGATTGGTGTCCTCAGTGCTGTCCTCAGTCTTGTTACTCCTCCACAGGGGAAAGATATTTCCAAAAAAGCCCATTTCCAGCGAGCTGAGAGGGTTTTGGTCATACATATGGATCCCGCTGGCTAGGCCATGCATTAACGACCTCCCCCTGGAATCTAAAACAGTGTAGCGGGGGCAGAGAGGAGCTCCTGGGGGAAATCAACATATCAGCAGCAATTCAGGTCAGATCCTGTGTTACAGCTCTATTTGCAGCTCAACCAACACTTATTCACACTGTGTACAACCCCTGCATGGTAGTATTATGTGAGTATTGAAAAGGGCTGGGGAAAATATTTTTCTTTTCTCACTACAAAATAAAAAAGGCAAGTTGATTGGATGTCAGGCAGTGCACTTTCTGTCCTTTATTCACCATGAATGTTCTTACCCAGCTGCAATACAATGATTCATGTGTATGCATAGTAACATCAACCTATTCATTACAAGAATAACCAATGACCCCAAAAAAATCAACAACTACTAGGTTACAGGCTCAAAATTTACTGTATATCACATTGATTTAACAATGTCATGGTAACACTTTTCATTTCCCCAGCATGAGATAATCACTAGGCACAAATCAATGTGACATGACTCAGGAGTGCACCTCCTATGCCCTGGGGTAGAGGAGCTGCAGGTCAGCTGAGTCTATGACCCCCATGTGCAGGCTGACCTCGTTCCAGCACTTAAAAGGATCGTCTCATCTAGAGGAGTGGTGGCACGGGGAGTGAATACGCCTTTACAGGGCTGTTATCTCCAAAAGAGGCCCCCTCATTAAACATGTAGGGTGGGAGGGTGGGCTATCCTGCCTCCCCCTTACACACATATATAAACACAGCCATAAACACATAGCTGACACACCTATCTCTGTGATCAAACTCACGTCTGCTAGGAGTGTGTATACATTTGAGTAGAATAGTTTAACAAACTGTAAAAAAAGCTTGATGTCAGAAAATAACAATGATGCTAATAATTTGTGCACAAGGGAACCCAGTACAAAGTGAAAGTATACATTGGTATAAATTAGGGGTCGGTCACCCAAATGTTAATGAGCCATTTTATCCTTTCAACAAAAATTGAACTCCCTTGGAGGCCACAATTTGTTATGTCCATGTTACCATCTTGGCTGTAAATATGTCTCAGTACATGCTAATGTACTAGTATAGGCAAAAAATACAATATAAATGAAAACACACTCGTTGCTGACACCTGGTATAAACACCTACTGCAATTATTCCATGTTTCATTTAAAGACTTCAGGTGGCGGTAATGCACCCTAAGTTAGCCTAGCAACCACCATACACACAACAGAAGAAGGTGTGGGCGCCAATGCTACTTGGCGTTAGGTGAGCTAAGGCTAAGGCTCTTGCGTTTCATGTGACTCTGTGTCCTTGCTTGAATATCATGCTGAGGGTTGCTGCTGCCATGAGCTGCCAGTAGATTTAACCCAAGCAGGGAGAGCTCTAGTGGCTCGTTCTCAGCTCATTTTCAGCTAATTGACAAGGCTAAATTGGCATTAGCCGTGAGCGAGCTGCAGGACGAAAACAAGAACACCTAGCTTAGCTTAGCGTGCGCTAAAGTTCACAAAGAAGGTGCATTCGTTATTCTAATGTTCAAATTTGGAAATGCACAGTATTTGAAAATTAACAAGAAAACTTTTCTTTTTACCTTTTCACCTGAAACAGCACACATAGTTAATAAAACAGTTAATGCTGAAGTAAACAGGGAGAGTAGCCCATTATTTGCCATTTAAGTGAAATTTTAACAAATCGCTGCTGCCAGAACAAAACCTTTTTTGTTTTTTTGTCGTCTTTCAATTTTGACATAATTTGAAAATGATTGTTGCCCTTTACATTATGTGTAAATTTCATGAGGAGTGGACCAAAAGAAACGGCCCAAAATTGATTGGAAAAATGTCTGGTTCTGTTGAGTTATATTAAATGTGAAGTAGGTTCTACCCTTCTCATGTAAAGTTACCATTTTGGAGGTTTTCTTCTAGTAACAGCGAAATAGTTAGTTAATACTGCTTTCTCTATTTAAACACTGTTTAAGTAGCTTTTTATCCACCCAGCTGAGAGCTAACGGTGATTTTCTTTCACAATTTAGCTTATAAGATGGCGGTACGCCTTTTTTAAAATGATGTGAGGTTGGCTATTTAAGCTTGGATTGAGGTCCTGAGAATTGTGAGATTACTTTTTCTTGGAAATAATAAGCAATCCCAGTTTCAGAGAAGTAGTGATTTGAATTGAATATTTTTCTAACTAACCCACTACTGGTCAGTGATGGGTCAGCTTCTTATTTTGGAGTGTAACCATAGTTTTGTGTTCTTGGAGTAGATTGTGTGTCTATGAAAAAAAAAAATTGAAAGGCTAATTTTGGACCATATGTTTGAGGTGGTTAGCTTCCTTTTGTATGCTGCTGTCCAGCTTACTTTTTTTTACTGTGGCTGCTTCACCCAGGCATAATGTATCAAAAGAGCATGTGGCCCTGCAGTCTGGCAAAACCAAGGTTGCTGAGCTTTGCTTTCAGTGTTGTGTGAATGCTACAGTGTATTTTCAAATCAAATTTGAGCAAATTTCACATAGGGTCTTAGATTGGATACATACCTTGTCACCATACAAACTGATAATAATGGTCAGATTGGAATTCATTTTACATGTTTTCATCAACTAGTGTATAGCTTGTTAGCAGCAGCTAACTTGATAGCGTGCTCAATGATCCGTTCACTTCTGAGGTGTCTTTACAATTAATGACAGATAAGTGTTACTTACAAACATGAATGTGAACTTGAAACAGAAAAATCAGCCTTGCATTTTGATTCTGGAAAATAAATGCAATACCACACTTCCCCTCCACACTTAGCCATGGGGAAATCCCTACCACCATCTTGGAAAGCATTTTGATTCTGAAGAAGGTCGAAGGAAGTTTCAACTGGCCACTACCCAAACCCATAGCTTATCTGGAAAGGTAGTGTTTTCAAAACTGTACCCTTCAGACGCTGAGGGGTTGTATAGCTCATATGAGTCATCATTATGGCCTGTCATCTTGTTAAAGTGTGAGTGAGTGATCAAAAATGTTTAGTTCACATAAGGACTTTCTAACACTGGGTGAGTCCAGAGTGATGCAGTCCACCGTAATCTCTAAGTGTATTCCTCCAACACACACACACACACAAACACACACACACACACACACAGTGCAAACTAACACTAAAATCTGTGTATTTTCATCTTCTTTATTTCTTTTCAGCATTCTTATTATTTATGTGTTACCCTGAGGTGACTACCTTGTAATAAAATGAAAACTGTCAAAAGCTTTTAACTTAAACCATGACCGTCACTATTCTACAAATTAATACTATGTAAGTTAAGGTCAGCATTTCTCACTGTCTACCTTCTTGTCATCATCCTCCTTTATTAGCATTTTCATTCTTGAATGGGAAAATATTCCCACAGACACACTCCAAAATCATGTCAAAAGCTTATGGAAAGCTTCCCAGAAGAGTGGAAGCTGTTATAGCTGCAAAGCAGAGACCAACTGCATATTATTGCCTATGGATTTAGCATGGGATGTCATTAAAGCTCCTGTAGGTGTAATGTGTAGGTGTCCCAATACTTTTGTCCATATAGTGCAAGTACTGTGTGATACAGATACAACGTTTGAAAAGGAAGAAGAAAAGTCAGCGAGAAAATGAAAGGATTTTGGAGCAGATCTGAGCAAAAAAACTGCAAATGTGAACTACTGAGTCCACTATACAAGTGTCCACTGACCATGAGACAAACCTGACTCATCAGAAAGAATCCGTCCATGGGAAATACTGTGTGTCATCACTGGCATCATTGTTAAAGGTCCTGTTGTTTTCAGTTTCATTTTATTTTCCTGTAACGGCCTGTTCATCACAGGCACGGAGACTGTGCAGATCTTCACAGTCTAAAATGATTTTCTGTATCAACGTCCAAACCACCCATAGCTGTCCAATAATGCTCTGACCTTCATTTCTACTTAGCTTTTCTAAACAATATCCCCTCTGTTCACAAAGCTGCGCTGCAATGGACGAGCATTTTCAGCGGTTAGTCTGCCCAGGAAAAGCTCAGTGACACAGCCCTTTGGGTTGAGCTCAGCAGAAAAATCACACTCTATGTTCTAGTGAGGAGAACAAAGGGCTGTCTATTGGGTCCTTGTGTCCATCGACTCACCCCAAAGACCCTGTCACACCCCGGCTATGACAGGCATGAAAAGTGAGTGGGGAGGGCTCACACGCATCCCATTTCTCCATCCCAGCATCAGCTACTATGTGAAAGAGTGATCCCACCAGCAGACGCACAAGGAGAGAAGAGAAACCGTTCATCACTAGAGTCTCAGAATGCCAACAATGCGTCCGTCATCTGCATCACAAGGGACGAATGACCTGGCAGTGACGCACATACTCCCACGCACACACTCGCAACGCAAGCCATGTCTTCGTCTGATGTGTTTTGCAAGGGATCTTGGGTGGATAGAAAATAGACCCCCGCTGGCGCCAGGAGAAGGAAACTATTGAGGCTAGAGTTTATGAGAGAAATGTGTATTTCATTGAATGTAATTAACCATGTCAGGGCCAGCCAAAAATGGCAGTCTGAATCCATAACAGGCCTATTTTTAATGGACCATATAATGTTAAGGAATGGAGTAAATAGAAGCAAAGTAATGTAATGTAGATTTCTGGTCCTTATTTGGGTGTGCTGAACAGGACACCTGTGAACACTATTATTCCTGTATCAGATCCTGTATAAACCATATAATGAGCCTAGTGAAAGATAATCCAAAGGTCCACTGAGTGATGAAAAAAGACACACATATAAAGGCGCCAAAAAGGATTTTAATTCTTAAGTTATTTCATTTAAAAAAATTATATTTGACCTTTCAAATCAGTGATTTTAGGTAAAAACCTTAAATGAAATGGTCTTTAGAGAACAAAAAGTAGTTATTTAAAAGAAGAACATAGCTATGGGAGGGCTGGAGGGGGAGGGCTAGGCCTTCTCACTTGGAAGCCAGGTTTCTAAATGCTCAAAAATGAACCCAGTGGTGCTAGCACCAGATAGAGCAGAGTCAGTTAACCAGCTGAGTCACAGCTGACAGGAATCAGTAAGTAAACTTCCCAAAAATACTGACCTTTCACTTTTACTTATCCCTCAGTGAAACCAGCAAATAGTTCTGGACGGTCAGTAGTAGCTTCTGTTCTCTTTATATGTGAAATATATCCCATTGCTCATTGGACAGAAGGCTGGAAACACCTTGGACAGGTCGCCAGTCCATCGCAGGGCAGACACAGAGACATGCACAGTCACATACACACTCTCACACTTTAGCATCTCCAATTAGCCTGAGCACCCAAAGGAAACCCACACGGACATGAAGAGAACATGCAAACTCCACGCAGGGAATCCAACCCAGGCCCTTTTTGCTGTGAGGCAAGTAGCATAGTATAGTATTGTACTGTATGTAGAAATATTTAATGTAAAAAATGATATTCAAACAATTACTCTCCATACTTAGATTTAGGCCCTACTTTAGGCTGTACAATGGAATAGTGGCTATAATGACCTAGCCCTGGGTTATAGGGTCTAGACATGAAAACCTCCACCTAAAATGAAAACTGATTCCTTAAAGAACCTTTAAAAAGGAGTATTTTCAGTTAAAACCACTCATTTTTCAACAGGAACCCCATGTATGTTTTAGCAAAGGTTCTTTTTGAAGAACCAAGAGTGGATCTTATGTCTCATGGTTCTGAAGAATTATTTATGGCACCTTTAGTTTCAAGAGTAATGAATTCAGCTATAGGTCTATCATAAGCATTTAGTGTGAAATTGACATAATAGACCTGCATTGCTGCTTTTGGGATGAAATTACAGTGACTTTGGGCACTGAAAATAAAGAGCTAATGACAAATCTCATTTTCCATCTCATCTGAAGAAGACCCTCCAGCTTCTGTCAGATGGACTGTGCGACTCAGATACAGTGCAGAGACAGTGGCCTATTTATTCTGCCCAGTCTGTGCAATCACATTGATAGACTAGATCTAAAAGAACTCTCTCCTTCTCTCTTTCTCTCTTTCTTGCTTTCACTCATGGCCTGCACCATCCATCTCCAGCCGTGGCGTGCGGGTGTGTGTTTTGTGATGCAGTATGTGAGTGTGTGAGTGTATGAGGGTGAGGCGGCGGCTGCATGGTGATTTATAACCCCCGCAGTGCGCTCATAAATCACACCTGAGGCTGGGCGCTTCTTAAACGCCCCGCGTGCTGACAGCATTTACCTTTTATAAATGATCAGCCTTTACCGCCCATTGAGATTCAGCCTCCACTATACTCTCTCTCCCCTTTCTCTCTCTCATGCTCTCTCTCTCCTCTCTTGCTTTCAGAACACTCTCTCTATTGCACTTTCATTCGTTCTCCACCTCTTATTGTCTATCGCTCTTTTACTTGTTTACCTCCCAGTATCTCTATCCCTTTTTCTTTCACCACTGTTTTTCTATTTCTGTTTTCAACTTAAAATCGGCCTTGCTCTGTGTGTGTGTGTGTCTCTCTCTCTGTCATGCCTGCTGCCTCAGGATCTACAGACATTCAGGTAATTAATGTGTCACTCTCCTTTGTCTGTATCCCTGGCCTTTCTGAAGCCTTTTAAGGGGAATTCCACCATTTTTTTCCAAATATCCGCATAATTCATTGGTTGAGAAAAAGTCAGTCAGAGTGGTTGGATGTGAGTGGTTCATTGTAGAGAAATTTACTGACTCTGCTTTCTTTACAATGGTGGTGATAGGAAGCAGGAGATACAATGTCTACAACAGAAACATAACCACTTTACCATCCAAAATGACCAGTGAACCTGCATGTGTCTTCAAAGTTGTCATTTGCCATTTTTTGTTGCAGCATTTAAAAAATAGAGAAAACAAACTTAAAACGATTCTAACACAATGTCTACATATCAGCCAATATATCCATATTCATTTCATGTAAAAACTATTCTGTGAAGTAGGTTTTAGAAGCATTAAATGCTTTGTATTTCACCACCTATTATTCTTTATTCTCTAGATTTATTTAAGGTAAAAAAACAAGCCAACCAAAAGTAATATTTAACACATTATTTCATGTGATCACATAATTTTTCACATGTTCATCACTTTTCAAGCTAATCTCTATCTGCCTCCATTCTAGCATGTTCATGTGAACGCTGGCCAGAATGGCAATCCAAATCCATTTTAGGTCTATTTTTAGTGGACTATCTCTAAAGAACCTTTCACATAAATGATTGCAAGGTAATGTAGTATTCTGGTCTTTATTTGGAGCTGAACAGTACCCCTGTATGTTCAGTATAAACCATAAACCATCCATTGAAAGGATCTTTTGAGAAAAGTAGTTCTCTAAAAGAATGGGCATAGCCATTGGAGGGCTTTGGGGGGGCGCTAGGTCTTTTCACTTGGAAGCCAAACCCCCCCGCCCCAAGTTTTCTACCTGCTCAAAAATGAACCCAAAGGTTCTTGCATTCATGTTCTTTTTTCACCTTCCTCAAATAAATATGATCTCCAAAGCACTTATGTTTTTGGCAGCTCCTATCACCAGTGGTAATGACTGCATGGTTATATCAGTTACATACTGTCACTGTTCTACACAAATTCTGCAATGAGGCACAGGCCGATTCTTATTTTCTCTCAACAGCAACATGTAAACACAGCATTAGTCTGCTTGACTGTTACTGTGGGAACTTAACTGAGCTTAACCTTGTGGCATGTATATGCCGGTGTACTTCTGTGTGTGGTTCCTGTGCAGCAGGGTGTGTTCATATGTGCAGAAATGTGTATCTTGTTGCATTTGTGAGTTGTGAATAAGGGATAGTGAAGAGTGAAGCCACGGCACACCTGTACACTGTATATTGTGTCAGCATGGGGTAAAGGAGCGAAAGCACAGCTGCAAGGCTGCACTGCCAGATGAAGGTGAAGTCTCAGGCACAGCAGCCGCAAATATAAAGCCTGCTGACTCCATATAATAACACAGAATAGAGCCTGTGAGAATAAACACACACACAAACACGCAGCAGCAACACTGAGAACAAATAAATACAGCTTCATGCAAACTACTTGTCGTTCTTTCACCAAAGTCTCTATGTATGCATCACCTGCATGCAAACTCACACACATCCACGTGTCTATTGGTAGAATATGCAAATAATGGAGACCAAACAATTACGTTAAAGGTTACTCTAACATACAGTACAGTCGATTTCCACACAGTATGCATTTGCTCTTCAAAAACAACAAAAAGCCCCTTCAGAAGGGTGAGTGAGAGTCAGTGTTGCTAAGATCTTTTGAGGAATGAACAAGCACAGCAGTAGTGGTGCATTTGTGATTGATAAATAAAGACTTAAAAAACAATGGTTCTTCAGGGGTTCTTTAGTAAATATAATGGTTCTATGTAGAACCATGAACAGTCAGAGAACCATTTGAATGGTGAAATAGTTAGAAATAGATGGAAATCAGATTGATGGAGAATGTGTTATTTATGGTTCTTCATAGCACCAAAAAGGGTTCTTCTGTTGTTACAAGCTTGATATTGTAACAATAGCAAAACCCTTCTGATGCTATATAGAACCAGTTATGAAACTGTCACTGGGGCAGTACCCTCAGTAGTACATCTCAGTACCTTTAGTCAGGGAAAATAATTGTACCAAAATCCAATGAAATGTTATCTTCTAAGACTCCATACACTTAGTATCATCTCCAGGCTTTTTATTTTATTGTTCTGTTGGAAAAATAAATAGGTTATAAAAAAAGGTACAAATGTGTACTTTTCACCTGGGAAAAACTTCTTTAAGGTACACAACTAGACCTTAAAACCACACTTTGAGGGCACATTTACACTGTTTGTACCTTAATGAACAAAAACAATCATCTGGACCAAGCAGGAAACGCATCAAAATTACTGCCTGTTGTAACTGACAGCACAGTACAGATGTTGCAGCTTGAGATTGGGTTGATAAAAACTAGAATATTCCTATAATTTCACATTTATATCAACTGTGTACACTGCTCTTGGTCTTTACATTATGCAGAAAAAGAATATTAAATATAGTGCATTCAGTGCATTATAGCAGCTATGTGGATCAGGGCATCTGTAACCGCTTCTGTCTTATTTATGACTCTTCCCCTGACAGACGCCTGATATCTGAAGCAGTGATATAATTCAAGTTGAGCCTCAGAGCCTGCTGTAACATGAGCAGTCAGTATGAAATGTAACAGTGTGTGCTAGAAAGTCACCACTGTGCTCTCATGACATGGATGGAATTTATTAAAGCCAAACATCGCTACCAGGTGAATTTCTTTTTTAGAATTTTCCAAAAGCAAATCATCTACTCAAATAGCCTCTTCCTGTCAGGTACCTAGTGCTCATTCTACTAGGGGACTTGACTTGAATATTTTAATTATAATATATAATGTACTCTATTTTCCCCTGCAACTTTTCTCAGATGTAGACTCTGTTGGCTCTCTGTGTGTGCAGTGTTCAGTGTTTAAGATGCTAGTGGGAAATGTGGGGTGAAAGGGGAGAGATGAAAACCTCCTATTGTGAAAATAATTCACACCTCATGGAAATACAATAAAAACACTTTTATAAATGTGGTCTTACTCATGTATGAAGACCAAAATTTACTTCCAGTTTTATAAATTATACACATGTCCATTGAAATATATTCCATTGGAATGCATGATTGAATGACCTAAATACAATGAAAATTGTTTAATAATCTCATAGTCTTGAGGTAAATTCCTAATTATGGCTTTAAACTATGCAAAACGACATGTGTTGACATCATTCATAATGAGCAGTTCACACATATAAAACATTAAAAAATGGACTAGCACACCAAAAATTACAATAAACATAGAAGCAAATAAAAATTACGCTTCATTACCAAGATGTAGTGAAAGAGATACTGTAACAACTGTTTATCATTATTAAACCACAGAAAAAACCCTGAATCTCCAAAAAATGCACCCATCATATATCAAATAACCAAAGACACTGTAACTAACTGCCAATGATGTATAAATACTATCCATGTATCAGCTGCTCATTTAGTCAGCAATCCATCTGTTAAATTGTTACACACTTGATCTTTCCTCTAAAGTGCCATTTCTTATTCAGTTCCAACTTTTCATGGCAAGATATAAAAAGGAAGATGGGACAAACTAGATGAATCAAAAAAAGTCCAGCAGCCTTTTTTTCCCACATTTTTTTAACGTGACAGTTGTCCTTTGTGTTTGTGTTGGCCAGGCTACAGTGGAACTGAGAAATGTGATAGAAATGAAGAACGGTCTCCCAGCCAGACTGCTGGGTAGATATAGAACGAGCGTTTAGAAAGAGCGAGCGCTCTTCTCTTCAGTGAGACAACATCAGGGCTTTTGGGATGACCAGAAAGAGGGGGAATTCATCAGGGAGGAGGAGTGAAACAATATTTACAAGATAGTTTCTTCAAGTCCAGTATCATATCTTCTACTCAGGGGATACTTAGCATTTTGCAAGTAGATGTTTATGGATAATTGCTGAAATTGTAACATCTTGTTTTGCAAGATTATAACAAAGTAAGTGAGACAAAGTGAGAATCATTCTGCAGTTATTTGGTATTCTGTGAAGTCACTTTAATGTGTGGAGATCCAGTTAGTATTGTTAGCATGTTTCTTGCAGCCATTAAATGCTAGAAGAAGGCTGGATTACAACACAACAAGAAGCAGTATTTGCAAGAAATAAAGTTTTATGGTCTGATCCGCAACATAATGGCTAAAATGCTAAACCATGGTTCACAGAAGCAAACCGGAGGGAGTTATTAGCCTAGCGCTCGACCTTCATCTTGTAAACAGCACGGTGACCCTTGTGTCTTCTTCTAAGGTAAGTGCTCTACAGGAACATGCTTTCTGAGGGTACAGTGGGTTTGCTTCAGACTTTAGAGCTTTGAGCCGAATCATTAGCCCATGGCCGAGGGCAGTGTCAGTGGGTTTTAACAACCTCCCCTGCCAAAGCAAATATTGCATTCATATGTTATTAATTAGCTATTAAATCCAGATTGTACTCTTTACAAAGTGGAGCAAGGCCATGGCATTGTAATTGCATGTTCTTTCACATGTCTAGCATTCACTGTGCACATTTTTGGAAAAGTGTCCTCATGTTCAACAACCCAAGGTCTATATGCTTTGCTGAATTGGAGTCAAATGAAAGTATTTGGCTTGTCGAATTGCAAACTGATCCTATAAACCCGTTCAAACATTTTGAGCGCTGAAATTCTTCGACTGCCAATTCTGACTTTGACATTTTAAATAGGAATCAGCTAAACACATATTCCCAAGAGGTACATTCCACTGAATTGATTGAAATGTTGTTAATATATTGAGCATGAGTCAGCTAATGCTTGCTTTTGATGGAGCGATTTGGAAAGGAGGCCGTAATGCTGAAGAAATGCTGAATTTAATGAGTTGGATCACCTTGAGACCACAGCACAGGTCTCCCCAGCCAGAGATATGCTGGTGTGGTGATTAGGATGGAATGTCTTAAGGGGGTCAGATGTGATAGGTAGGATATTTCTCTTTGAAGAGGAAAGAAATATAAAACATTTCCTAAAATGCACTGTATTGTCTTCTACATTGTGATATGTTAGGTCACATTAACCTCACCTTTGTCAGTCAGGTTTTCTCAGTAAACATTATTAGGAAGTCTAGACTGACAGCCTATAGCGCTGTCAGTGTTGATGCCAAACAGTTCTTGAAAACTGGTAAAATTCTACTGAAAGGTAAAACTCCTTCCAGCCTGACATAAAACCAGTGTGAAGGCAACAAATCTATCTGCACTCTACAGTCCATCTGCCCAGGAACGCTTCCACAGCAGTAAACACTATATTAGAATGTCAAAACTTATTTCATACAAAATACCACATTTCTCATTTTCTCCGTGCACCTGTGGTAATTGTTCCACAATAGCTGTACTGTACATAGCACAACATTTAGCTGTAAAAATAAATAAATAAGGGTAAACAGCAGCTTTCCCAACATTTTTTTTTCTCATCCTCCGCAGAACATGCAGGAGTAATGAGAGGCTACCTGTAATTACATCCAGCTGCTGTCTTCCCTGACGAACGCTAATTGCCAATAATGATTTTGGAGTGCAGTAAAAAAAAATGTGCAGACTGGGAGCTGGCACCGTGGTGGGAGCCCTCTTACCACTGAGAAACGCTGTTAATCTCGGCCTCTGACTTATCGAGACACCCGCACTCACCTGTTTGCCATCACTTTCATGAGCTGATAACGAGTTTATTGGAGTCATGAGGCACAGGTGGAGTGTAAAGGTCTAGGCTGAGTTCGGAGGCCTTCTGAAAGCTAGTGCAGGAGGGAAAAAAGAACAGGGACTGGGGATGGCTTAGGTGACAGTTGAGGATACTAATGAGATACATGTGTAATTAAATGACGACTGCAACTGGTAATTAATAAATTGTTGTGCCGCAACGGTGTGTGGCAATAAGAAAATTGGTGAGTCAGGCAGGATGAAATTAGATTTTGCAGAGCCAAGCGGAGAGAAGCAGAGGAATGTAAGACATGGGGCTGATCAGAAACTTGTATGTAGTGTTAGGATTAGCTGCGATGAATTAAAAAGCACGTCCTGAAATTAATGCCTGCACTACATTCCAAAAAAGTTGGGACAGCAACAATTGTGAAATGTTCCGAAAAGCATCTTCACCAGATGATGCCATCATGCTTGTACATAAAAGATCCATGAAAGGCTGCATCCTTTATGAATAACCACTTTGTCAAAAAAAGTGGCAACAGTGGAGGAACAATGTGGAGAAACAATGTTCCTCAATGAGCAATTCCAAGGATTTTAGGTATGTCACTCTGTATGGTGCATAACGTCATGAAAAGATTCTGAGAATCCAGAGAAATCTCTGTGCATAAAGGTTGACGCCAAAAACTAAAACTACATGCCAGTGACCTTCAATCACTATGGGCACAGGAATTCTTTGGAAAGACCTTTGTTAGTAAAAACAGTTTGTCACTGTGAAAGGACTCTACAGTGCAAAGTAGAAGCCATATAGCAACAACATCCAGAAATGCCACCGACTTCTCTGGGTTAAAGCTCATCTGAAAATGTGTGCTGTGGTCTGATGAGTCAAAATTTCAAATTGTTTTGAAATAATGGATGTCATACTTTTTAAAGTTAAAATGACCATCCAATTACCAGCTGTTTAAAAGCCAGCACCTGTCATGGTATGGGGGTGTTTTAGTGACAATGGCAGGGGCATATCTGTAAAGGCATCATTAATGCAGAGGGGTATATACACATTTTGTAACAACATTTGCTGCCATCTACATCTAGATGACGTCTTTTTCAGCAAGACGAAACCAAGCCATTCTGCACTGGTTAAACCAGCATGGATTAATGGACATTAAGACAGTGCAGGTGCTACACTGGCCTGCCTACAGTCCACTGGAAAAAATTACACTTTCACAACAACTGGGGTCCTTATTTCCCAAACAATACTGAATGCTGTTAAAAGGAAAGGTGTCATACACAGTGGTAAGCGTGCCTCTGTCCCAACTTTTTAAAAAATATGTTGCAAGCAAATTTATAATAAGCATATATAATATGAAAACAATTAAGACAATTAGTTAAAACATTAAATATTTTGTTTTTGTACTGTTCTCAGTTGAATACAGACGAAGAAGGATTGTCATTTTTCCCACTGTCTTCACTTTTTTGGAACTGGGTTTGTAGCATCAGAATTAAATTGGATAAGTTGCACAGCACTGAACTATAATTAGTTGATACCAACTGATCTGATGATTTGAATGAATCAATGAATTTCAGCTCTGCTGTATATGCCTTGACATGACTGCCATGGTGTGAAAATATGAAGGCCTTAATGAGAATCTGATTAATCTACCGCTTGTAAATAAGATTTCTATCATTCAAGCCCATGTGACTTGGCTTTGTGATGTGAGCCACCCAGTGGGAGAAGCCAGCTTTTATCTTTATCTCAGGCCCTATTGATCATTCTCTTCAGAGTTTTGGCTTTTGTCAATAAGATAACTCACTACTTCAAGAGAAAACAAACACACCAGTACACTACATATCTCCTTAAGACCAAATAGGAAAGACCTGACTGAACGGTTTATGGCAGCCTATCTTAGCTACAATGCAAATCCTCTCACAATTATGAGGTATCGTTAAGGCCATGCCTTTGCCGTAGAGACCGTTCATGGTCTAAGGCCTGAACTCGTTAACATGTTTCAAGCTAATGAGGGGAGTTCAATGCATAGCACAGCTCCAGATCTCACTGGGTTAACTAGCACATCTATGATCATTATCATCATTAGCATAAAGTTTCTACAGACTTGGTTGGGAATTATCACCCAACTTTAATTGTTTAAAGTGTTAAGAAGTCTATGGCGTCCTTACATGGCTTCACATGTCATCAGTCCTAATCATGAGAAGCTTTGTTAAACAGTAACTCTGAGCAAAGTACAGCAAATACCAAAGTGTATGAATAATAAAAATTATTGACAGGAATTAATAGCTCATAGTCATACATCCATCCACAGATCTCGCCCGGCTCATTTTTTATGAAGCTCACTGTGTGTATAAGGGTAGACCTTTGAACAGCCGAGGCTGTGGGAACCTTCTAGAATAACATCCTGCAAAGTGGGCTATCTTATCTACTCAGCTATGCATTTCAAAGGTTCACATGTTTATTGTTGTGTGTGCAGAGAGCGGTACATTCTCTGGATCGTGTGTTTATGGAGGGATGATTGCAGTGGCACCACCCTGCTGTTACTTTTACTTAAAGATTGTGCTTCAAACATCATCTCCGAATTGCTGCTGGGAAAAAATGCTGGCTGTAATCTTATGTCTAGTTTTGAAATCTGTCATGAGTCACATCTGAAGGTTTGTGTGTCAGCCTATCAAATCTACAGCTGATATTTCGGCTTCTGTATCAGATTTCTGACTATCAGGTAATGTAAAATTTGTTATGAAGGGGAAACAAGACTGCATATCCTGGATTTCGTGCCAAAGCGTAATGTAGGTTATTCATCTTTACTCAGTCTTTAGCTTTTTAATTTCTTCTGGATTCTACTTTTCCTATATACACTCTGAAAAAAAAGGTCCCAGTAGGGGTTATTTGAATGGTGCCATACAGGATCTACTTTGGGTTCCCAAAAGAACCAAGTTTGAACAACATTTCTGAGCATAAATAACCTTTTAAGGAACCTTCACATAATGTAAAGGTTCAATAGCTTTTTGAAAAGGGTTCTATATAGCACCAAAAAGGGTTCTGCTATTATTACAAGCTTGACATTGTAGCAATAGCAGAACCCTGGTGCCATTAGAACCATATACAACACATTCTATATTTATCTGAAGACCAAGTTCATCACGCAAAGAACCATTTAAGCATGCAAATGGTTCTTTGAATGTTTATGATTCTATATAGAACCATCATCTTTACTAACGAACCCTTGAAGAACCATAATTTTAAAGAGTGAATAGGTTTTCTGTCATACAGAAGAACCATTTAACAATGCAAAGAACGATTTAAATATATTTTACTGATCTCCTGACACCATTCAAAAATGGAACCGGGACAACTCAAAGATGGCAAGCTGGTTGCATATGATTGAAGTTTTTTTTTTTTTTTAATGGTTCTATATAGCAACAAAAAAAGGTTCTGCTACACTCTTTGAGGGTTCTTGAAGAATGTTTGTGGTTCTACATAGAAGCTTTTTGAAAATTATGCTATATAACACAGACAAAGGTTACAATGTTAAGCTTATAACAACAGAAAACGGTTTTATATAGAACCATCTATATAGCACATTCATGCCCATTTTCCATCAGTTTAGAGAACCCTTTTTATGATGCAATGAACCCTCATGCAAAGGTTCTTTAAGTGTTTGTGATTCTATATAGAACCCTTGAAGAACCATCTTTTTTTTAAGAGTGTACTTATAAAAGTCAGAGCACCCCTTTTGGAAAGAGTGTATCAAAGAATTCTTAATAAAGCCCTTTTTATATGTGCAGGGTACAGTTATGCCCAGTTGGTTCTAGGCCTGCATGATTACTGTCAGTTCATTCGGTTTTCAGCCACACATGTAGTTTCTTTACAAGAAAATAAGAGTCTTAGAATCATAACTTCTCCTTCCTTTCTTCTGCAATCAGGACATGGAAAATAGAACATTCTCTGGCAAAACACAAATCCCTTACACATTTTGTCATGACACTGTTATGATGAGTAGATGTAATAAAGGCCCTCATGACATCCATAAATTTATCTCACACTTAAGAAAAGGAACAGATCCATATAGTCACACTCTGGAGGCTATATGAAAGATTATTTGTTTAACTGAGTCCGTGGACAACGCCACTGATGCAATGGAAGCTTTAAAGAGATACGATGTAGGATTTTAAGATCAGAAGTTGGCACTTTGGCAGTTTATACACTGAGTCAAATCGTGTTAAGTAGTGTATTTTTTTTCATAGCTCCACTTTTTTTTGCTATTTTAAGAAAAGTAAACCTAGTACACATTCACACCAAAGGTTTCACATTCATTTACAGCTGGCCAGTTGGCAAAACAGTATCACATGGCAGTGATATTATCATGACAGAAATAAATCCATCTCTGTTACGATGCCGATGATACAAATCTGTCACCAGTGAAAAATTAACCTGAGCTATTATAGCCCATCATTTTTAGAGTGTGCACTCCACTAGCTCTGTGAGTAGCCTACAACTTTTGACAATAAGGCAATTTGCCTTTCAGTATGCCACTGCCCACCGAGCATGTAAAAGCTCTGTCTCTCTCTCTCGCTCTCCTCCTGTCCCTGTGCCTCAGCCTGCTTGGAGAATCAAGCGACACGGCATCTGATCCACAAACTTGGCAGGCACTCAGGAAATGAAATTTCATATGGGGGCGAGCACGGAGGGGAAAGAAAAAAAAAACACCATCAGGGATAATTGAAATGGAAAGCTCTGGGTGGGGAAAGGAATTGAGATGTTGTCGCCTAGTTGTCCCTATCATCGCCTGGGCACGGAGGAAAAGCAATTAAAGAAGCAGGGAGGATGGCAGGGTGGTGGTGGGGGTGGTGGTGAGGGGGCAGGGTGTTCGTCACAATCCGAGCGAGGCAGGACGACTCCCGACCGAGGAGTTGGGGAGGGGCAGGGGGGGGCATGGCTATTAGTGGGGGGTGCAGAGTAATTGGGGCTGGAGGTGACAGATTGAAATCATTAACACGTTGCGTTTGCTTAAATTTGGTTTTAAGCTTAATGAGTAGACCTGCCTATTCATTTTCTCAGCAAATCAATGTCATTTACTTGGGTGCTGTCACGAGGGCGAGAACAGGCCTGGCTTTATTATCTATATCCATTAGAAGGGGGTAACATATCTTGGGTATATTTGTGGCTATTAAGGATTTCAAAATGTAAATGTAGGGCATTCTACACTGGGCCTACTATGAACACCAGCATAGCAGAGCCATGGGCTGCTTTAAGCCTGTTTTCAAGGACATTCTCTGGCATGAAACAATGAGATTAATACTCGTCTTTTTCCTCTTTCTAATGAACGCGTGCAGAGATTAAAATGGGCCAACGCTGATTGATGCTGAGAGCTGTGATGGAGAATTAAAAACTTCCTGACAATTTGGGGGGGAAAAGGAATCACAAGGGGTGGGGTGGTGCGGTATGGTGTGGGAGAGAAAGAGAGAGAGGCAGGGGGCTGCGCGCTTTTAGAGACAATTCATCAATCCCTTTTTTCCTCCGTCCAATAAAGTTGGCCATGCCTCTCTGTGGTGCTGGCCTAACAGCCATCGTGGCCTGAATCAGATGGTAGATTACGTTCCACTGAAAAACCCACGGTCCCGGAGGCCCTGAGAGAGAGAGAGAGAGAGAGAGAGAGAGAGAGAGAGAGAGAGAGAGAGAGAGAGAGAGGAGGAGGAGGAAGCGAAAATGGCTGTGGCCCGGCAGGGGGGCTCATGCTAATGAACAGGTGGTGGGGGAGAGGTAAGGTTAAGCCCGTTTGGGTGGGTGTCTCTGGAACCCCGTGCTGCGCGGACAGATGTGCGCGCGGGCGCTCCGCTCCTCATCGCCCCCCCCCCTCCGCGCGCGTGCACTGCCAAGCGAGCAGCCTGTGTTCAAAACGCGCTCATTTATCCCTCTTTGTTCTTTGTTATTTTTGGACCCGGCTCGCGGGCGGCCGAAGCAGGGAAAAAAAAGAAAATCACAAATAAATTAAATAAATAAATAAATAAACAAACAAAAAAACGGGTCTCCGTCTCTCCGGTTCTCCGCTCGTATCAGCTAAAGAACAATGTTTTTATTTTTCCGAGTGCTCGCGCGACACTTGGCTTGTTGGGACGGGAGTGTGAAAACGACCACTGTGACCCCTCCAAAACTGTCTTTTGTCCGCTTCTAACGAGTTTCCACGTTCCAGCGCTGCCCAAAAAAACCACACAGAAGGACTAGCGCGGCGAGACTTCTCTGACCCCTCGGAAAGCAGCGCGGAGCCCGAGCTGAAAGTGAGCAGCGTTTCTCGGCACTCAGAGCTACTGCAGCTCGCGGCTCGAGGCGCTCAGCAGGTGCTCGCGCACGTCTATCTAGTCACCCACTCCCTCGACTCATCTCCATTGTTGAGATTCATCAATCAGACCTCGCAGCTATTGTGGTAAAGTGGTAATTGCCTCAGCAGCGGAAAAAAACACCCAACTGCCTCGCGCTGATCAGAGCAGCTGAAGGCCGATCTGAGGAGAGTCAGACGTTGTTGACTCAGGGGAGTGGAAATCACCTGCTCTGCTGCGAGCAGCTCTTTCTGCTTCAGCCCGGAGAGCAACACCTGCAGCCACCACGGGGGAGGAAAAGTCAGTTAACAGAGTGAGCACTCCCTGCCTCCCTTCACCCATTAGGCTCCTCTTTAGCCGCTTTCAGACAGAAAACTGTTCCAGCACCGGCGCCGGATTCGCACGTTCAGCCCGGAGCGTTTCATGAGAAGGACGTGACGTAAAACGCATGCGGCGAAAAACGCGCGTTGTTTCGAACGAAACGTTTTCAGAGTATCTGTTTGCTGAAAAGGCTTTTCATTACAGTCCTGGGTTTTACAGTCCTGGGTGTTACAGACCTGGGTTTTACAGACCTGGGTTTTACAGTCCTTGGTGTTACAGACCTGGGTTTTACAGTCCTGGGTTTTACAGTACTTGGTGTTACAGTCCTGGGTGTTACAGACCTGGGTGTTACAGTCCTGGGTGTTACAGACCTGGCTTTTACAGTCCTGGGTTTTACAGTCCTGGGTTTTACAGTCTTGGGTGTTACAGACCTGGGTATTACACACCTGGGTTTTACAGTCTTGGGTGTTACAGACCTGGGTTTTACAGTCCTTGGTGTTACAGTCCTGGGTGTTACAGACCTGGCTTTTACAGTCCTTGGTGTAACAGTCCTGGGTGTTACAGTCCTGGATTTACAGTCCTGGGTGTTACAGACCTGGGGTTTACAGTCCTGGGTGTTACAGTCCTTGGTGTTACAGACCTGGGTTTTACAGACCTGGGTTTTACAGTCCTTGGTGTTACAGACCTGGGTTTTACAGTCCTGGGTTTTACAGTACTTGGTGTTACAGTCCTGGGTGTTACAGACCTGGGTGTTACAGTCCTGGGTGTTACAGTCCCGGGTGTTACAGTCCTGGGTGTTACAGACCTGGCTTTTACAGTCCTGGGTTTTACAGTCCTGGGTTTTACAGTCTTGGGTGTTACAGACCTGGGTATTACACACCTGGGTTTTACAGTCCTGGGTTTTACAGTATTGGGTGTTACAGACCTGGGTTTTACAGTCCTTGGTGTTACAGTCCTGGGTGTTACAGTCCCGGGTGTTACAGTCCTGGGTGTTACAGACCTGGCTTTTACAGTCCTGGGTGTTACAGGCCTGGTTGTTACAGTCCTGGGTTTTACAGTACTGGGTGTTACAGTACTGGGTGTTACAGACCTGGGTGTTACAGACTTGGGTGTTACAGTCCTGGGTGTTACAGACCTGGGTTTTACAGTCCTGGGTTTTACAGTCCTTGGTGTTACAGTCCTGGGTGTTACAGTCCTGGGTATTACACACCTGGGTTTTACAGTCCTGGGTTTTACAGTCTTGGGTGTTACAGACCTGGGCTTTACAGTCCTTGGTGTTACAGTCCTGGGTGTTACAGTCCCGGGTGTTACAGTCCTGGGTGTTACAGACCTGGCTTTTACAGTCCTGGGTTTTACAGTACTTGGTGTTACAGTCCTGGGTGTTACAGACCTGGGTGTTACAGTCCTGGGTGTTACAGTCCCGGGTGTTACAGTCCTGGGTGTTACAGACCTGGCTTTTACAGTCCTGGGTTTTACAGTCCTGGGTTTTACAGTCTTGGGTGTTACAGACCTGGGTATTACACACCTGGGTTTTACAGTCCTGGGTTTTACAGTATTGGGTGTTACAGACCTGGGTTTTACAGTCCTTGGTGTTACAGTCCTGGGTGTTACAGTCCCGGGTGTTACAGTCCTGGGTGTTACAGACCTGGCTTTTACAGTCCTGGGTGTTACAGGCCTGGTTGTTACAGTCCTGGGTTTTACAGTACTGGGTGTTACAGTACTGGGTGTTACAGACCTGGGTGTTACAGACTTGGGTGTTACAGTCCTGGGTGTTACAGACCTGGGTTTTACAGTCCTGGGTTTTACAGTCCTTGGTGTTACAGTCCTGGGTGTTACAGTCCTGGGTATTACACACCTGGGTTTTACAGTCCTGGGTTTTACAGTCTTGGGTGTTACAGACCTGGGCTTTACAGTCCTTGGTGTTACAGTCCTGGGTGTTACAGTCCCGGGTGTTACAGTCCTGGGTGTTACAGACCTGGCTTTTACAGTCCTGGGTTTTACAGTCCTGGGTTTTACAGTCTTGGGTGTTACAGACCTGGGTTTTACAGACTTGGGTTTTACAGTCGTGGGTTGTACAGTCCTGGGTGTTACAGTCCTGGGTTTTACAGTCCTGGGTGTTACAGACCTAGGTGTTAAAGTCCTGGGTTTTACAGACCTTGGTGCTACAGACCTGGGTTTTACAGTCCTGGGTGTTACAGTCCTGGGTGTTACAGTCCTGGGTTTTACAGTACTGGGTGTTACAGTACTGGGTGTTACAGACCTGGGTGTTACAGACCTGGGTTTTACAGTCGTGGGTTGTACAGTCCAGGGTGTTACAGACCTGGGTTTTACAGTCCTGGGTGTTACAGACCTTGGTGTTACAGTCCTGGGTTTTACAGTACTGGGTGTTACAGACCTGGTTGTTACAGTCCTGGGTGTTACAGTCCTGGGTTTTACAGTCCTTGGTGTTACAGTCCTGGGTTTTACAGTCTTGGGTGTTACAGACCTGGGTTTTACAGTCCTGGGTGTTACAGACTTGGGTTTTACAGTCCTGGGTGTTACAGACTTGGGTTTTACAGTCGTGGGTTGTACAGTCCTGGGTGTTACAGTCCTGGGTTTTACAGTCCTGGGTGTTACAGACCTAGGTGTTAAAGTCCTGGGTTTTACAGACCTTGGTGCTACAGACCTGGGTTTTACAGTCCTGGGTGTTACAGTCCTGGGTGTTACAGTCCTGGGTTTTACAGTACTGGGTGTTACAGTACTGGGTGTTACAGACCTGGGTGTTACAGACCTGGGTTTTACAGTCGTGGGTTGTACAGTCCAGGGTGTTACAGACCTGGGTTTTACAGTCCTGGGTGTTACAGACCTAGGTGTTACAGTCCTGGGTTTTACAGACCTTGGTGCTACAGACCTGGCTTTTACAGTCCTGGGTTTTACAGTACTGGGTGTTACAGACCTGGTTGTTACAGTCCTGGGTGTTACAGTCCTGGGTTTTACAGTCCTTGGTGTTACAGTCCTGGGTGTTACAGTCCTGGGTTTTAAAGTACTGGGTGTTACAGTACTGGGTGTTACAGACCTGGGTGTTACAGTCCTGAGTGATAGATAGATAGATAGATAGATAGATAGATAGATAGATAGATAGATAGATAGATAGATAGATAGATAGCTCACAACAAAGGGAATGAGAGTGTGGTGCTTTGTCATCCCTTGAAATGAGGTAACTAAGTAGGTATATAAGTAAATAAGTGGAAAACATTTATTGATGAATATTTGAAATTTTAACTTGGTGTTATAACATCTTTAGAGGGCATTGGTGAGTAATGTTTGTTTATTTCCGCTTCAGCTGTTTCTGTCTTCAGTTAAAAGTTAGCATGAACCCCATCCTAAGACAAATATATCCTAAGGTAACTATAAGCACTTTATTCATTCACATTAATGTCTTTCAGGACAGATTTATGTGTAGATGAATGTAGAAGACATTGTTTGACTTTAAAAAAGATATCATTTGTCATTTTCAGTAATGATGTTTTTGTTTACTTTGAGGCTAATGCAACTAAAGTAATGGTGGTCCTCCAGTGTCTCTTTCCGTTGGTCACTTCAGGTGTTCCGTAACTCAACTTTTCCCTTCAGATCGAAGAAAGCTAACCAGCAAGACTTTTATGCCTAGAGAAATATTAATTGAGAAACAAACAAGAACATGTTGGGTTCCTGCGGTACATGCAGAATTACAGGTGTTTACAATGCTTGAAAACTGTTTTTTGATGTGATTTGTATTTTTTGGAAGAATAAAGTGCCGTACTAAAGCAGGAACCCATGCTTTTTTATTTTCTCCCAGTGATTGGCAAAAAGACAAGGGAAATATGCAACACTCAGAAGTGGCTGTAATTAGGGGACAACAGATTTTGACGGGATGCTGTAATCCACATGGGAGAAAAATATGTTTACATGTATGTGTTCAAAATATGTAAACATGTAAAAATGTATCTGCACCATATTTGCGATACACCTCATGTTTTAAAACATGCTAAATATATTTAATCGTGCCATTTTGAATGTTTTAATTGAATGTATTGTAATACAGTTTAGTTTTTTTAAAAAAAAAAAAAGATGGTTAAATAGTTAATCATATTTATTTGTGCAAGTCGGTGAAACATCAGTTACAATGCATTGTTACATTTTTCTGTGTAAGGTACTACACTGCAAAAGAAGTGCTCATGCTCTGAAAAAGGCTAGCAAATTAGCCTGGAGCAGAAAAGAACATGATTAGCTAAACTAAGCATAAAGAAGCTACACTGCTTTGAACTCCTGCAGACATTTCTAACATTGGTATAACGTAACATAATTACTGATGGCTAATTGCTCATTTGCTAGCTTTTCAAAATTCCCATTTAGCCTAAACATTCAGTTCATCATTGCTCAGAGCAAATATGGCCTGAATGCAAATGGTGATTCAGGTCACTGGCCGGCCCACCAGTTTCACTGGGCTACACAACTGAAACAGCCCACCTCTTTCTTTACCCGCAACTAGCTGAGCAAATGACAGCTCGTGCTCTTGTCACACAATAAACTCCTTGCACAAAAAATTACAGGAAAAAAAATTGGTCCAATTTTTTTTTTTTTTTTGGCGAGCTCAACCGAGGCTGGAGGTCAGTAGGGATTTTTGGGATTTTTTTCCTTTTTTCAGCTCTGCCGCCTGACGCCCACTCGGCGTGGCCGTCCTTTTGAGCGAGGCGGCTCGGCCACCTGCTTGCATTGTGGCCGGCAGCTTTGGAGCGCAGCAGGGGGGCCTGCGGGGACGGCCGAGCCGGCAACATGTTCCGGCGAGTTTGTTTGGAAACGGGCGGGCCGGGCCAGAGCGCCGCTCGGGAGGAGGACGGAGCCAAGCACAGCTGACAGACACACACGCCCACTCTCTCGCTCACGATCGCTCGCTCGCTGCCGCCTGCCTCCTCCGTTTTTACACAAATGCTTCTCCTTTCTGCCCCCCACCCTCTACCCACAGACCCCCCATCCACTCCCCTCCTCCCTAACAGGGTCTGAAATCACAGCTTAATTGGCCATTCTTTTGTGGATGACCATCATGGCTTGGCATTTGGGTCCCACAGGTGTGATGTCATCAATAATCGCAGGGTGGCGGGTGATTGTTTATGCTCTCATTGACTACTTTAAACACTATGCCAAAATAGAACTGTAGTAAAATAAGTACGCCCAAAACCGTAGAACTCAAATAGCGGAAAAACACTGCCCAGATGCCATAATACATTCAGACTAGTAGTATGAAAAGGCGTACCTTCTGAGGTGACAGTCAACTTTGAGAAGATTGAGAGGCAGATTTACTAAAAGAGGCGCTTATTACAGATAGTCTACCAATACTTTGTGCTGATGGAAGCGGTTTAGCCGATTATCTACTAAGAACCTCAGCGCAGACGAACACAGGTGCAGCTTTGTAATTAACCCATGTCTAGCTCAATGGTAACCTCTGTTTGTTCTTCATTGTTTTCGTATAAAAGCCCTTTTCCACCACGTAGGAGAAAAAACCTTCTTCCATCCTTCTGTTTCTGGCTCAAATGGTGACTACTTATTGTGTCTATGACTGATTTTCTTGAGATTTTAGCTTAATTAGACAAAATAGTGAGTAGAAAAGGTTGAGAAAATTTGTTATTATTCTTCGATAAAGCAGGTCCAACATTATTTATGTATAAGTCATTATATTAAGAAAATAATATGCTATTTTGACTTATGACTCTGTTTCAAAACAGTTTCATTTAGCTGATGAACTGAACTTGAAACTGATCACTGTTTAATTTCACTGTACATATCCTGGTCGTTTAGGATTTGTATGATTTTAACCTCTTAGCTACGTGCACTGCATCAAAGGCAGTGACATTTCTGCCACAGAAGCCACAGCGCACACAAAGTAACGAACTAGTGAAGCAATGTGTAATTCAAGCATGGCAAAGCCAAGAGAGTTTCAATATGTGTTTATAACAATCCTTAAAACTGCTAAATCTCTATTTAAGATTAGATTAAGTGACCCACAACGGGGAAATTTCACCTCTGCATTTAACCCATCTGTGAAGTGAAACACCACATACACACTAGTGAGCACACACACACTAGGGGGCAGTGAGCACACTTGCCCGGAGCAGTGGGCAGCCCAATCCGCAGCGCCCGGGGAGCAGTTGGGGGTTAGGTGTCTTGCTCAAGTATTCAGAAAAAGCTGTTTAAAACATTCCTTTACTAAACAAAGTACACCAATCAGGGTGCAGCGCACAGTTTGTTTTGACCTGTTGGACATACCGACCCAGTGCAAGCATACGGTTCAACATCAGTGCAGCAGCGAAAAAGTTCGGGAGAGTCTGTTCAAACATAAATGATGGAACTGACCTAACTTTGTGTAAATAGACCACAATATAGAAATATGTACACACATGCAGTCGTGATTGATGTCTTTTTTACTTAATTTATACAAACACTTTCATGTTTTAACAATTGAATTTTATAGTAAACTTGTTTTTGCTAGTTTATGTTTATGAACAGAGACCTACAGATGCAATACAGTAAAGCAAAACACATCTGTGAACCTGCATTTAAAGCATGTTTTTATTAAACTCAAACTTGTAACTAAGTTGCAAATAAATCTCAAACTGAAACTTTGCTTGTTTGTAAAAAGTGATTTCAGAGCCACTCAGTTCTACCTGATGAAAACTGTTTGCCTTCAGTGTTTTGTGCTTATGATCATTTTGATCATTTTAATAAACATCAGTGTCAGACTAATTAATGACATTCTATTAAAAGATTGGTTTATCAAGAGTGGCACTGGAGTATTTTTACCTAAAATGTGTTAATGAAGCAAAAGTCTTGTTACAAAAAAAGGTCATAAGACATTAGAGTCGTAATGTACTTTTACTTTCAGTACTGAAGTGCATTTGAAGGCAAATACTTTTGTACTTTTACTCAAGTGGAGGTCTAATGGGAGGACTGCTTTTACTGGAGTAATATTTTACCTTGGGTATCTCAACTTTAACTCAAGTACATGTTTTGTGTACTTCATCTACCACTGTTTATCCATATCTGAGCACAAACAATGGCAACCATATTAGGACCCAGAATAAGGCAAGCTTTTCACAGGCACAGTCAGTACTGACTACCAGTCTGGTTGTGGTTAATTACAATATTCTTTCCCAGTATTTTTTGCTTAGTGTATTCCTATAAATGCATATACAAATACACAAAAGAGCAGTACCCCCCCACCCCCCAACCCCCCAACCCCCCCCCCCCTTTCGTTTTCTTATAACTGAAAAAAAGGTTGCATAAAAGTCAGATTTACCTGATTCAAACGCATACGTTGGCTCAACATGAATGAAATATGTTACATCATCCATGTGTGAGTACTGTTTTGTTCAATTTGAGTTGGGCGGGACTAAATTAGGCAGAGGTAACATCAAACCTGCCAAAGTGTCAATCAGAGTTAGCAACACAGTTGTACTTTACAGGCATGGTGCACAATTAGGCACACAACAAAACACAACTTTCTACAAATCACAACCTTAAGGATTTGAAACCAAGTTGACCAGGGCTTTAAGGAGAATAGCATGAACCACTGCAATTAAAGACTCTGCATGTGGTACTCTGCATTTCAGATGTCACTGTTATCTCAGTATTGTAAGCCACTGGGCCAGCTCACCTGAACAAGCCCCTCCACTCCCTATGGTCTCATTTAAAGTGGTTTATATATCATCATGCTACCTTTAAGGGTACCACTGAGGGAACAGCAGGGCCACGTGCTCACGAGCAACTCTCAGGAGCCACAGTGGCACACAATTACTTCCAGTGGTAATGGGTCTCATTCTGAAAATTCATGAGATACATGCAAGTCCCTTTAATGACCAAAGACCTGGGGAACACTTTTGTTTTTTCCTACTAATTTATGAACCTGCTGTCTCCAATTTTTTCTTCTGTTTTTTTTTCTCAAACACAACAGTGAGTGAACACTGTTCCACCCTTTCTCTTCAGATATTTGTAGACTGCTGCAAATGGGTGCTTGTTACAGTCAGTATCACTTTGTTATAGCAAAACAGGGTTATAGCTAGGAGATTGTCATACGCTGAATAGCGACATTGTGCTCACATCAGATCTCCAGACATACTGTGACCTTGAAACTGAAACTTTCCATGCCGCATTACACAACATATGGCAATGATAACACTCCATCGTGCTTCAAATGTCAGCTCTGATGGCCTGCTGATAGTCATTCAGGGACGTTGGTATGGTTTATTCATGAAACATCCATCTCTCGTGTCATTTCGGGCATTTGTTATTGTTGCTAGTGCCATTAGCGCAGAAGGTGACACGACCAGTAGCTAGTTTTTAAATGCCAACGAGTTCAACCGGGTCTTTATCTAATAGGAAAGAGGGACCAGCAACACAGCGTGACTCAAAACAGCCAAATGCACGAAACCTTCCATCAGCAGTAGTGCTGCACCCGGGTAGTAGCTGCAAGGGAAGGCATGTGGGCTTGCACATGCACAAACACCAACACACTCACACATTGACATGACTTCAGCATTTTCAGTGTCAACGAGGGGTAGATTGAGGACGGCGGTTTGTGGGCCGGCGAGGTGACAAAGTCATTGAGAGAGTGTGTGAGAGAGAGAGTGAGAGAGAAAGAGAGAGACAGAGGGACCTCAGGGGGAAAACACCTGGGCAGCAGAGGCACGGGCCAGAGGAGATGAAAGCGAGTTGGAGCAGCTTTTTGATAGCCCTCTTCAAAGCCCTAACAGGAGAGAAAGAGAAATTCTCCCAGAAGACTGCGCTCACCTGCTATATCTGGCACAGCAGGCTTCCGGAGCGCGCTGTACCACCGCGCAACTTTTGCTTTTATCAGCCCTTCCTCTTCCTCTACTTTTTCTTTTCTTTTCATTCCTCCGCAGTCAGGGAAATTACCTTTTACTTTTTTTTCTGATTCTTTTTTTTTAAAACAATAGCAGGCACAATTTGCCGAACTACAGCTATGTGAATAAGTTGTTTCCAGAGGTGGAGTGTTAGTTATCTGAGTGGGATTTTTTTTAGCATATTTTAGTCATACAGCAAAGAAAAGACGTCTAGCTAGTGACATTTACAGCCCACACCGAAGAAACCACATCATGTCTCATCATGCAAATATTGCATTTTGGTAGGTTGTGACGTGCCCTCTTAACAACAAAGGTTATTAAATGGCCTTTGCCTTGTGTGTCCAGTTCAAGGAAAAATCTTTAATCTTGGCAGAGAATATTTACAATGTAGAGGCTCTTTAACTCCTTAAATGACCAGGACCCACTGGCGGGCCTAAAGTTGTATTACACACTTCTATAACCTAAGAACAGCTATAAACAGCCAATTTTGCTCCTACAGTGGTGCCGCAGTAGAGACAAGAGTGAGATTTTCCCGTTTAAAGATTAGAAAAACCTTAGATGATGTACCTTGTAGGTGGGAGGAACTTTGGGAAAATTGCAAGCACTTTTTTGAAAGGGGGGGCGGGGGGTTGGGGGGTGTATTTAAAAGTGAACAGTTTTGATTGTTTTGGTAACAAAGATAGCTAACAGTAATGCTAAGAAGCCAAAAAACATTTAAAAAATTCATGCATTTTGTCAAACTTGTAAGGTGGTGGTATGCAATGTTGCCTACTTGACAAAAAACATGTTAAATAAACATAAATCTAAATAAATAACATGGAAATTTTAGTTCAGGATGCCCCTTTAAGGAATAATGCATTGAAAGTTTTTTAGGGAACCAATAGAGGTTCTTCTGTAACATCATTCAAAAACATTCTTTAGCACATCAATTCTAAGAGTGTAGATGTGCAGACTGTGGATTTGCATTGCAGAAGTGAAAGTTACAATGAATATAGTTTTCAGATTTATTGAAACAGCCCTTCACTGGCAATCTTCAGATCTAATATAGACACACAAGAACTTTGCTGTGCTATGATGAATGGTAGCTGGCCTGATGGACATGTGTGGAATATTAGTGTGTTTATTAGAGAGAGAACATTGATGTTGCTTTCTATCCGGGTGGAGAAGAGAACATCTCAGATCCCCTGACTAACGATATTTATGCACCAGCACGGTGACACTCGTAATCAATCATTAATATTCACACGTCCGTATCTCATACAGCGACTACCAAACACACACACACACACACACACACACACACACACACACACACACACACACACACACACACACACTCAGAAACATTCAAGTCACATAAACTTGCAATGCCCTGATGCTCTCGCTGACATTCAGCTGTCCCCAGTGCACCTATGGGAGACATATTCACAATGTGTTTGCAGAGATAAACAGCCAAATGTGCAGTCACATTCATATTCCCCTTCCGACAAACTAGAATCAATGAAAAGAAATTCTGGTCATAAATGTGGATTAAAATGATCACAGTTGTGTAGGATAAAATTCATCAAGTTTTGAAATACACCTACAACTTTGCTTTAGGATTGGATTTTCATGTAGCTTTGATAGTGTTAACTCTTTGAAGTTGCAGTTATTGCTGGTGTCAACAAAAACATGGTGTGATGTTATTACATAAATATTAATTACCTTGCTTGTAGCCTTTTGGAAAAAGAGGAGAAATAATGTTTAAAGTTCTAAACATTTAATGAACTTGCATTTGTAACAATTATAGTTACATATTAATTTGATGAAAAGCAAAGGCAAACCATGACTTCTAGAGCTATTACTAAATGTCAAAGCATGGTCAACAATGAGAAGAAAACACATCTACAATAATGCTAATCTATGCTGGTGCCCCTATAGGATTCTAATAGTGTGTTAGCTTTAAGCTATCTGCAATTCACATCAACATTTTTTGCCTTTTTTAGATTAAACGCAGACAGACATTGGAAGCTTGTAAAAGACATTCAAATTTTTATTTGAAACTAGTGGCACATTTATTAAGTTATACCTTGTAGCGGTTTTAAAGTGACCTGACAGCCCTGACATCGAGCTGCCGCTGCTTATTTCCATTTCTAACACCTGACTGAAACCTAGTTTGATTATGGCATGTACTCACACAGAGTGACAGATCTAGGATCTAGATCTATCCATAAGGCATTATATCACAGGATTAGTCTCACTCTTTGAAAATGATAATATAATTGTTTGATTATACCATCAGTTTCTAATTATGTTAGTGGTTAATGTGAGAGGCTTTCATATCTGCTCGTGAAGTCCTAACCTGGCTGTATCTATGTAGATGCACCAGAGGAAGAAAAATCCTGATTCGAGCTTTCTTCTGTTTGCTGTTTTCAAGTACTCTTTTTTCAAAACTCTTTTATTTGCAATGAAACTCAACAATGCAATTATTACAATGCTTGCAGAATTTAAATACAATGAGCATGACTATTATATTAAATATGAATGAAACAAAAATTACACATATGTATTTTTATTTTACGCGATCATTAGGCTTAGAAGGCCCTGAGGTTTCCCACTGATTAATAGTTCAGTACCTTTACAATTTTTCCACAAAATAAAACATTTTGAAAATGGCACCACTGAATGCAAATCAAATGTAAATGCAATGCATTACAATACTCTGTAATTAATGCAATTATGTAATTACTTTTAATTAGTACAGCAAAATGACAGTAATAACTCGACTTCTAAGGGATATTCCTGCTGGGTTCAGAGAGTGAAATGTTGAGTCTACTTTTGTTGCTCATAAGTGATGAAGCTTTGAAGACGGGGTTGGGTGTTAACGTGTGTTATTGCTTTCTTTTTCCTTTTTTTTCTTTTCGTTCCAGAAGCCTGTGAGGCAGGCCAATTATTGCACAATCGTACTTTTTTATTGTTCCCAGCTGCTGAAATGATTACTAAATGTCAGTAAGATGCAACATTTCCTGTGAAATTACTGACAGTAATCACTTCTCCTCCCAGCGCCGCACTCCCTAATATGAATACACTGCCGCGGCAGTCCGCCTTGATGCTTTACGCCCGGACTTCTTCATCTTCTTTATTGGATTCTTCTTCCTCCAAACCCAATCACGGTAAACACGCACACTGCATCACTCCCTCATTGAGTGACTGCACCTCCTGGCATGTTTGGTAATAATGTGTTGTTGCATTGCATTTCTCTGTGTAGGGACCCTCGATCACAAGGAGTTTGGGGGCTGAGATTCGGTTGCAGCCTCGTGAGGATGAGCGCCCACACTTTCATCTCATCTTCGCCTTATCCCTTTTCCTTCTTTAAAAGTTGTTAAATGCTACTTTGTGCCATGGTGTCGATGACAAAGTATGATAAGTGAAAGAAGATGAAGACAATCAACATATCAACATAAACTGGACAAATGATATATTTTGTTGATTTTCTAAGTGAAAATAAGTTACACCTTCAATAGGACACAAACTTAAATATGGCTTTTTCTTGTAAATTGTAGTGTGCAATTTAAATTTTTATTTTAGTTTAACCTGTTAGAAAAAAATAAAACTCATATGTAAAATAACTTTTGCAAAGGCCAAACTTCATGTGCTTTTTGTCTACAATATGTTAAATTCAGGATATAAAAGGTAATTGTACATTTCAATGTGCAGATGTGTGTTTTCTGTGTATCGTATGGATGTGTTGTCATTTTCACTTAGAAAATCAACAGAATTTGTCAGTGTGCTTCTTGTATCTCCACTCTTTGTCCATTTTATCAGGTCTACCTATCAAGTGGGTGCACTTTGTAGTTCTACAATTACAGACTGCAGTTCTTTTTGTAGATCTGTAGATCTGTTTTTCTGCATAATTACTTCACCCCCTTTATTCTGTTCTTCAGTGGTCAGGTGACATCCCATTCTTAATCCATAGGGTTTAATATGATGTTGACCCACCCTTTGCAGCTATAGCTTCAACTCTTCTAGGAAGGCTTTCCGCAAGATTTAGGAGTGTGTTTATGGGAATTTTTGACCATTCTTCCAGAAGCGCATTTGTAGGGTCAGACATTGGTGTCAGACAAGAAGGCCTGGCTCGCAGTCTCCGCTCTAATTCATCCCAAAGCCGAGGGTCTATCGAGGTCAGGACTCTGTGCTGGCCAGTCAGGTTCTTCCACACCAAACTTGCTCATCCATGTCTTTATGGACCTTGCTTTGTGCACTGGTGCGCAGTCATGTTGGAACAGGTAGGTGCTATCCCTGAACTGTTCCCACAAAGTTAGGAGCATGAAATTGTCCAAAATCTCTTGGTCTGCTGAAGCATTAAGAGTTCCTTTCACTGGAACTAAAGGGCTGAGCCCAACTCCTGAAAAATAATCCCACACCATAATCCCCCCTCCACCAAACTTTTCACTTGACACAATGCAGTCAGACAAGTACTGGCAACTGCCAAAACCAGACACGTCCATCAGATTCGATGCTTTGCATTGCACTTGGTGATTTAAGGCTTGGATGCAGCTGCTCGACCATGGAAACCCATTCCATGAAACTCTTTACAGACTGTTCTTGAGCTAATCTGAAGGCCACATGAAGTTTGGAGGTCTGTAGCAATGGCCTACCACTTCATGGCTGAGTTGCTGCCGTTTCCAGTCACTTTTACTTTGTTATAATACCACTAACAGTTGACTGTGGAATATTTAGTAGTGAGGAAGCTCCTGAGAGTGATTCATTCTTTCACAAGTGTTTGTAGAAGCAGTCTGCATGCCTAGGTGCTTGGTTTTATGTACATGTGGCCATGGTAGTGATTGGAACACCTGAATTCAATGATTTGGATGAGGGACTGAATACTTTTGGCAATATAGTGTAGATAGATAGATGGATAGATACATAGGTTTATCTAGAGATAGATAGACCAGACCACTGGGTATTCTTGGTTGGTGGACTGTTCTCAAACCAACTGTGACACTGCTGTGCTGAGAATTGTCCCATTGGTCCCATGATGAATACAATAGAGGGGGGCTGGTAAATTGTGCAGCAACAGATGGGTTATTCTCATGAACAAGACAAACACTGGAACTTGAAAAAATTGAAATGAATGAAACAATGTTTTCTTTTTTCCCTTTTTTGAATATGCAAACAATGATATCTGGTCGAATAATTAATGTTAAACCTTAATGATTTAAAGTTTTTAATCAATTTTAGTACTTCCACTTTAAGTGACCTAATTCTACTTACTGCAACACAGTAAGATAAATTTGTAAAAAATATATTTTTTCCCATTTTTTAAAAAATATCTACAAATCATTGTCAGAGTATTTAAAAGCATTTTAAAGAGTTATTAAACATAGATAAAATATAGTATTTACCAATGTTATCTCATTACTGCAACACAATCAGTCATTGAGATTTGTGTTATTGCTTGTGCCAGTTTACATGAAAAACAAGTGAAAAGGCAAACCTATTTTTCCGAATATAAAAAAAGTTAAATATTAGAATCAAGTTGATATAGCATAGTTTACTGTAAAAAAAAGTACTGCTAAATTTGATGGTCAGTGTCTGGTTTCAAAATTTTTGTAATTGAAAAAAAAACAACTTTTTTTTAAATTTTGATCTTTATTTCACAGATGTTTGTGTTTATTTTAATGATTGCTATTGTTATTATTATAGTAAAATACTGTATGTTACTAATACTGTAGTTGAGCGTAATTGTTTGATTCCCTGCTCGGGCATGTACATCACACTATAGCAGCAAGACACTACTTTTGCCAACCTCTGTAACAGCACTGATCAAATCCATTAAAGCAGATATAGTTAGAAAGAGATCCATTGTGATTATAATAATTTTAGCAAAAAAAACCCAAAAACTTTAAAACATAAAATAAAAATAAAAAAACATACATTAGGTTAGTTTGATATACCAAATTTTATGAATACCATTTATCTGAATGACGTTCCTAGACATGTTTACGGCTTTTTAATGAGAAAGACCCAGATGGGCTATCAAGTCATTATAAACCTGCAATGTGCATCTATATGGAAGGTGTTTCTGATAAAATGGCCAATGATGTATTTACAAGGTAAGCGTACCTAATAAACTGTGTACACTTATTTTTCAAATGGAAAGATGCATTGTGGCTGGAATTCAGGCAAAGATGAAAAAGTAGAAGAGACAGCACTGTTTTAAGGGCAGAGGATGAGAAGTTGAAGGGATGTTATGGTGTTTAAGCAAAGCTCCGTCCAATTCTCTTTGATAATGAGGAATATTTCTCGCCGCAGGTGTGAATTCATTGTGAGGCACAGGCCTTAATGCACGGCCATGCATGTCGCAGACACTGCAAACATAACTATTCGCATTAAATGAATTCAATTAAAGCCGACACATTGACAAACACCCTTAAGGCTCGTAGATAGAAGCTGTTTACACAGAACAAGAATAAGTTGTCTTATGAGAGGCACAGCTGCCACTTACCAGGAAACCAAACATGAACACATGCACAGGCTCTGCGAGAGGTTGAGGAGTATCTAACGAGGGTTCGGCATGCAAACAAACATTCCAGCGATTTTGTGCCTGCTACCTTGTTAGTCTCGGTGATTATTAAAAAGCTGGCGGGCTGTTTGATCTGCAGAACGGATAATACTCTTGCCATCTTTCTCTCCCCGTTTCACGCCCACATGTGTGGCATAAAGAGAATTATTCATTGTTTTTCACCAAGCAACAAAAGTGTGCCAGCTCAAAGAGCATCTGCCTTCCCAGTTAATTTAATGTTCGTCAGGATCCAAATTCATTGATGATTTGGGGTTGATTCATGTAATCTGCCCGCTGTGCCAAGTTTGGAAGGGTGAATAAAATGGATGTATTCTTTAAGAGGGAAAATGAATATGTTCTGAGAGTGTCTTCATTTTTGTACCTTTAAAAAAACACAGGAAAATTCTTTAAGATAATGTTCTTAATGTTGTTGGAGCCTTTTTACTCTGCTAGCTTTTAGAAGTATAGATACTTGTTAATTCACTTGTTTTCAGGAACAAAAAGATCCATCTGCTTGTTTTGTGGGCTATGTTTCTAGGAATTATTCTGGCACATCATACTGTTTTGCTCTTAAATCCATCAACAGCTCCAAACAACCTCTGAGGCTTCTTTCCGCTTTTGCCTCCATGTACCTTGCGCAGCATTTTAGTTTGTGTGCCTGCATGTGTGAGTGAGTGTGTGTTTGTGTGTGTGTGTGTGTGTGTGTGTGTGTGTGTGAGAGAGAGAGAGAGAGAGAGTGTGTTTTCTCACCATTGCTATTGTAACATGCAAAAGGGTAACCTTACAGGAGAAGGACACAAGCATTCTTAGCATCAACATCTTTGTAATTTAATATGTTTTTTAATAGTTTAATGTGGTGCATTTCTGTTCATCTATTAATCATAAAATGTACAACCCCAATTCCAATGAAGTTGGGATGTTGTGTAAAACATAAATAAAAACAGAATACGATGATTTGCAAATCCTTTTCAACCTATATTCAATTGAATACACTACAAAGACAAGATGTTTAATGTTCAAACGGATAAACTTTATTGTTTTTTGCAAATATTCACTCATTTTGAATTTGATGCCTGCAACACGTTCCAAAGAAGTTGGGACAGGGGCAACAAAAGACTGGGAAAGTTGAGGAATGCTCAAAAAACACCTGTTTGGAACATTCCACAGGTGAACAGGTTAATTAGAAACAGGTGAGTGTCATGATTGGGCATAAAGGGAGCATCCCTGAAAGGCTCAGTCGTTCACAAGCAAGGATGGGGTGAGGTTCATCACTTTGTGAACAACATTGTTGAGAACAATGTTTCTCAACATGCAATTGTAAGGAATTTAGGGATTTCATCATCTACAGTCCATAATATCATCAAAAGGTTCAGAGAATCTGGAGAAATCTCTGCAAGTAAACAGCAAGGCAGAAAACCAACATTGAATACCCGTGACCTTCGATCCCTCAGGCGGCACTGCATTAAAAACCAACATCATTCTGAAACGGATATTACCACATGGGCTCAGGAACACTTCAGAAAACCACTGTCAGTGAACTCAGTTCGTCGCTCCATCTACAAGTGCAAGTTAAAACTCTGCCATGCAAAGTGAAAGCCATATATCAACACCACCGAGAAACGCTGCCGGCTTCTCTGGGCCCGAGCTCATCTGAGATGGACTGACGCAAAGTGGAAAAGTGTCCTGTGGTCTGACGAGTCCACATTAATTTGTTTTTGGAAATCATGGACGTTGTGTCCTCCAGGCCAAAGAGGAAAAGGATTGTCCGGATTGTGATCAGCGCAAAGTTCAAAAGCCAGCATCTCTGATGGTGTGGGGGTGTGTTAGTGCCCATGGCATGGGTAACTTGCACATCTGTGAAGGCTCCATTAATGCTGAAATGTACATACAGGCATTATGAAGCGCAAAATACGACAACGGAGACCCCAGACTGTTGAGCAAATGAAGTTGTACATAAAGTAAGAATGGGAAAGAATTCCACCTTCAAAGCTGCAACAATTAGTGTCCTCAGTTCCCAAACGCTTATTGAGTGTTGTTAAAAGGAAAGGTGATGTAACACAGTGGTAAACATGCCCCTGTCCCAACTTCATTGGAACGTGTTGCAGGCATCAAATTCAAAATGAGTGAATATTTGCAAAAAACAAAGTTTATCAGTTTGAACATTAAATATCTTGTCTTTGTAGTGTATTCAATTGAATATAGGTTGAAAAGGATTTGCAAATCATTGTATTCTGTTTTTATTTATGTTTTACACAACGTCCCAACTTCATTGGAATTGGGGTTGTAATAAAATGAACTAATGAGGTTCACTTACAAACTGAAAAATGCAACATTAAATAAATGAACTCTGTCATTTTTAAGTAACTGCTTTATTCAAAATGGATCAAGAATAATGAAAGTACATTTTAGTGAATGAAAACTGTTGGGTACAAACAGATTTCACTTCAATGAATTGCAGTGTTTTCAAACTGCAGATATACAGATATATATAAGAGCCATTAAGTTCAAGTTAATTTTTCAGATTCAGGAAAAAAAAAATATGTAGAAGCCAAGAATATTACCAAATTTTGTCAGTACTTAGATTGTCCACAAATAGCTTTTATCAAAGCTTCCGTTTTTTTCAGGAGAAGAAGTCTGCAGGGATATTTTTTCACACCTCCAAAATTCAGTTGGTTACACTTTCTTCTTCTAACAAACCAAGGAATCCCAAACACATTCAGTGATGTTGAGATCTGGACTCTAGGGTGTTTAGACAACACCAAGTTGTTTTTTTTTGCGAATTTTCTTTTCTCATTAACACCTTTTTGACACACATCCTTCATAGTTTTCTTCTCACAGTGGAAGGACTGACAGACACTTGTGGATAGTTTCAGATCTAATTCAAAAGTGGCGCTTCATATTCTCCTCTTTCTCAAAGATGGAAGCTTGAAATACCGTTTATCTGATGGTGACAGGTTTGGTGGTCTTTTGATATTTTAATAATGTAGCTTTTTTACTTTTATAGTTTGATTGTTTATTCGGTCAGTCTGTGAGTCAGTAAGGGATGAACTGTATTGCACAATGTCACAATGCAGCGTTAATAGTTTAAGGGCTGTCCAGTAAAATAGTTGGGGACATTCCAACATGAGTGTTCCAAAAACGCACCTGTTGCCCTACTCTGACTGAGTCACCCCACGCCACCTCTTACACAGGGGATGTCAGAACAGTAGGGGATTTCCTGAGTGTGACAGAGACCTGAGGACAGATTGAATGCTTGAGGATTAGATCAGACTCACTCATTCAAATGTACAAAGCTTATTTTGGTCCGTTCTCTGTTTTGTTACGCGTTTGGTGTTGTATTATTTGATTAACAAAATACCAGCCTTTGATTGACAAAATTATGTATCGTATTGAGTCATCTGGTGATGCAAATGCACTGGAAACAGTAATGCATTGAAATTACTCATGTGTACATCATTTGTACATAAATAAAACATTGCCAGAAATAAGTCAACAGATTTTTTTTTACAATTCATGTAGATTCAAATAATTTAAATCCAGTACTTTTTCAGTGCACAGAAAGAAAGTTATTGTTAAAAAATGTTTGCTGTACATTGCACTGAGGGCACTGTTACACTAAAGCAAAGCTGAGCAACCACAAAGCATGAACTGAAAAGTGCAAGTTAACTTAAAATGCATCAATCAAAAGGAGAACCCAGTCTTTCTGAGTTTGTTACACACATGAAGCAGATAAAGTGTCTGCTCAGACAGATTCTCAGAAGAATCCATAACAGGTTTCTGCAGAAGAGGGTGAACTGTTGCATATCAGATTTCAACTAGGAATACTGAAGAGTTCATGATGGAAAGAATATAAAGACCCTTCAGTAACCTTCTTCAGAAACACAGTAGAGATAACATCAGTAACAATGTGGAGGAGTTCATGTTTCTGGTTTCTAACTGCCATTTGGATGTTATGACAAGGTTATGATAAACGGCAAGAATTTTTCACAAGGCTCAGCTGAAGGTCCTGCACTGCAAATCAATGTGGTATGTGGTAAATAGATTTTTAAGGTTTTTAGCAAATGCTTTGAAGGAAAGTTGTACATCACTGTGCAGTTGGTGGCAAAAGAGAAATAATCTATCATGCACAAAAGGACACTTAACTGTATGAATCTTCAAAGAACAAGTTCTAGATTACCTGGAATTAATATCTCCTGAGGGCCTGGGGTCAGATTCACAAAAGCAAGTAAACCAAAGATGTTAAGATCAACACCGGACATTCATAAGAATGTTCTTAAGTGCAGTGCTCAATGAAATAAATAAATGAATCAACAAATAAATGTAATTTTAAATATTTTCTTAAAGGGCTACCCTGGCCAAAAATCCATATCGGTGGTAAATGTGCTTATTAACCCTCTGCAGTGATGCCAGATGTCCTAATGGTAAGATTTTCAATTTTAAGGCTAGGAAATCCCTGATTCTGATGCTGTATCGTCGTGGTGGGAGGAGCTTTTGAAAAACCACAACTGATGTGAGGCAGAGACCTGAGGGCGGGCAGTTTGACGTTTTTTTTAATCTTCTTCCGTTAGCTGGCTAAGGCAGAAAGACGCCAGATAGTTAACATTACTTATAGGAAACTGAATTTCCCATCTGTATTTATAAGCCTCTACACCAGTGGATTTCTGTATTGCTGTAGAGGAGACTCCCACCATTTGTATGGTATGTGTGCATACTGGTTTGTATGCATGCTGGGTAATGTAGTGAGCAGACACTGATGAAAGCACAAAAAGGATTTAAAATAATGAATTCTGTCAAACTGATGAAGCTGAGAGACACACGCCTGTAGTACACAGCATGACAAATGACATATTAAATGCTGTTTATTTTCCTTTGCAAGCTATAGGTTATTTGTTGTGTAGCATATCAGTATCATGACACATTTTGTGAAAAATGATATTAGATTAGGGCTATGAAATGTAATATTTATATACTGTTACTGTCATCAACTGTGATATTTGTTGTTGATCAATCACATGAAAACATGCTTTTCTGAGGCTACTGTGGACATCATCAGTGCTTAAAGAACACTGACCAACTGCATGTTTCATTTTAAAGGGAGCAGAACTAGTCTCATTTACCTGGATTAAGTACTGTGTGAAGAATTGAATAAAAATATAGTCATAGTTAAAGAGTATATTTTAAATGTAAAAGTACATTTTAAATTACTTGCTCTTTTTGTCTGTTACAACTTCAGAAAAACAGAATATTGTGATGAATAAAATGTATTGTTAAAATTTTCTTCCTTAACTGCTCATTCATTTTAATCAGCTCGGTCTGGGAGGAAAGGAAAATGTTAAAAAAAACAAAAACAAATACATTTTGGTAACCTTGATCTACTTTAACAAGTTAAATGCATGTCATTGTCAGGGGTGAGCACTTCATTTTAGGTTCTTAGCACAGCATTGTGCCCAGGTTCCCTTACAAGAAAATGAAGTGAATGTTTATTATGTTTTATTTCTTTATGACATTGGTTGGTTTGCATTAAGGGTAAAACAGCTAACAATCAATGAGGTAAATCGTGCTTTCACTGATAAAAAAATGGTATCTTGGCAAGTGAAATGATCTTAAACAGTCATTATATCTAATTTTTTTTTTAAATTTTGAGATAATTAAAAGTTTTTGTAGGCATTTTAACTTGATTTAAGTAATTTTGTCAGGTAAAATGATCTCACTATATTGGTAGATAATTCTGCTGCTTTCAGGCATGTTTCTTAAAATAGTGAGATAATCTGACTTGCTAAAATTACATACACCAAGTAAAATGTCTAGAATAGAGTTAAATAATCTTAGAGTTACATGAACCTCAACATTAGAAGTATTAGATATATTAACTAGTTTTAAGATTTCACTTGTCAAGTTACCAGTTTTTGCAGTGTTGAATCATCAATCTAACTGTAGTTCAAAAAGGATTCAACTTCAGGTTTGTCTCTGTACAAAATGTCAGTCTAATTATAGATAAAAAAGCATATTTATTCTAATTTTTTCTCAAACTGCTCAACAAATGGTTGATTGTAAGTTGAAATAACTAACTCACTTTGTCTCATGTCTTCAGCTGCCTCAGTAAAGGAAGAGGTGTCATCTTTTTCTCCCTCAGTGACTGCAGCTGCCTCTGGAACTAGCAGTGCATGTGTTACAGGTTAGCTGCTGAACTGAGGCTGAGTTATGATTACAGACACGTCTGTTAACTCTCAATTAACCATTCCTACAGTGGTTACTAGCCCCATTAAATCAAATCCTGCTTCTTTATCAAACTTATACTTGTTTGAGTAATCGCTAGTTAGCAAACGAGCTAGCTTACTTCTCTGCAGACTATGTAGCCTACTGTTTGGCACTTTAAGCTCACCTATTTGCTGAAAGACGCTTGTCAGCAGTTGCCTGCCTGCCCTCTTTCAGCTTTTTCTCTCACTCTCTGCACTCCTTGCACTTCTGGAATCCTGTTTTTGGTTTTGGTTTCAAAGTTGGTGAAAGTCGGTGACTACTCTCTCTTTATTTACACCGTAGGAGGATCAAACCACTTTTGCTTTAGGGGAGGAGGGAGAGTGGGGCAGGAAACAGACATATGAGCAGATAAAGGAAACAGGCAGATTAGCAGAACTTATCATGGAAGCTAGTATTTATTTCTGTATTATCAGAAGAAATAAAAATGAGCAAAATTAGAAACTAAAATGAATTTATTTGCTTTTGGAGGGCCTCTCTTCCTGTAATGGGTAGCGGGGAGGCAGACACACGTGCTGAGATAAGCGAGATTTATTAAGGGCGAATCCAGGGTCATGGTCAGAACGGTCCAGGTTTATATAGCCTATACGGATAGATCGGGGGGCAGACATGACATAAACCAGACTACAACAGACCAAACACCACAGCAGATAACACCAACAACAGAGACAAAGATCAGCACAATCAAACAAAGCAAACACCAATACAGCAAACAAAGATTCAAACAAAGACCAGCATTAGACTAATGAAAACACAGGGTTTAAATACAAGAGGGCTAACGAGGGTTCACAAGACACAGGTGGAAACACAGGTGAGAATAATCAGGGGCGGAGTCATGAAACAAGGGGGCTAAACCAAAACAAATGCACATGGGCTAAACCAAAACATGAACATGGACAGGACTGGCACGGGCCAATCGTGACACTTCCAGGCAGGGCCCTGGTTAGTCAGGTCCATCATTACCCATGGTGCGACACCCCTGGTGTCTGTGGTGGTAATTTGGTTTTAGTAAATGTAATTCATTACTGTACTTAAGTTGTTTTTTCATGTATCTGAACTGCAGTATTTCCATTTTGGGTGACTTTTTACTTTCACTCCACTACATTTCAAAGTCAAATATCTTACTTTTTACTCCACTACATTATGTGAAATCTGTCATTCCTTTTGGCTCATGTGTGTATAAAAACATAACATTTTTCAAAGTGAAAATGAAAGAAGCGTGAAGCACGAACACTAATCAGGGTATAGCGTGCAGTTTGTTTTGAGCTTGTTTTGACCTGTTGGTCATACCGAAACAGAGCAATCACATGGTTCTGCATCTATGTTTTAAAGACACTGGTCATAAAAATAAAAATAGTAGCCTTCAAGATTAAAGCCGTAATGTTTAGAGAAAAAAAATATATTTCAAGAAAAAAAGTCATAATATTTCGAGGATAAAGTGGGCCAACTGTAAGGGTCTGCCATAACGTGCTGTGGTCTTGGTTGCTGTACTTGTGGATCGATCATTTTGATTATTATTCTCACTCTCATGCCCTATATATGGTAAACATTTATGAGTGTTTTCTTGACAGTTTTGCAAATTCCACCACTGGTCTTCAGTCAGATAACACTATGTAACACAAGTTTTGTTCCCAGATTTTTTATGTTATATTCCAATTGCTTATGTCTAAAACAAATTAAAAATTGCTTACATTCATCATAAACTTCGCTTTTGTGACCACGGCAACGAAAATTATGAATTTTTATTATAGAAACAGACGATTTTGCATCTTCTCATTTATACAGTCAGACTAAGAACGCTATAGGCATTGCAAATTTACACAGAGTGTGTGGTTTTCCGAGATTTACGACTATACTGCAAATCAGATTCACGAATCAATCCCCAAATATAGTCGCCCATTATGTTCTCGTTATATTGTCCTTGGTAACGGCATTCAAAGTTCATAATGTCCTGGTGGAAGTGCTCGCCTTGCTCCTCTGAATAAGCTCCCATGTTCTCTTTGAACTTGTCAAGATGAGCATCAAGGATATGGATTTTGAGTGACATCCTGCAGCCCATTGCAGCATAGTTCTTTATCAGAGTCTGGACCAGTTGTACATAGTTTTCATCTTTATGATTGCCTAGGAAGCCGCGAACCACTGCGACAAAACTGTTCCAAGCCGCTCTCTCCTTCCTATTCAGCTTCTTGGGAAATTCACTGCACTCTATGATCTTCTTGATTCGTGGTCTGACGAAGACACCAGCTTTGATCTTTGCTTCAGACAGCTTAGGGAAAAGATCTTGGAGGTAATTGAAAGCTCTCGACTCCTTATCTAGAGCCCTGACAAATTGTTTTATGAGCCCCAACTTGATGTGTAGTGGTGGCATCAGCACCTTGCGTGGGTCCACCAGTGGCTCCCACTTTACATTGTTCTTCCCCACAGTGAACTCTGTCCGCTGAGGCCAGTCCCGCCTGTGGTAGTGCACTTTAGTATCCCGGCTGTCCCAAAGGCAAATAAAGCAAGGATACTTAGTAAAACCACCTTGGAGGCCCATCAGGAATGACACCATTTTGAAATCTCCAATAACTTCCCAGCCATACTCATCATACTTCAAGGCACCTAGCAATATCTTGACACTGGTGTCAAGTGAACTACAGGAAGAGATGGGTACTTGTTCCCATTGTGAAGCAGCACGGCTTTGAGGCTCTTGCATGAGCTGTCTATGAAGAGACGCTACTCATTCGGGTTACAGGTGATACCTATAGCCTCGAATAGACCGGCCACATTGTTGCAGAAGCACAGTCCGTCTTGATGACTGAAGAAGGTGGAAAAAACTTGGTGACGCTTCCTCTGACCTGTGACTTGGACGCTTTCATCTAATAAGTTCCATTGCTTGAGCCTTGATGTCAGAAGCTCTGATCAGATCGTTGAGGTCTTTTTGGTTAGGGTAGTATGGCTTCCACTCCTTATCTGCACATGAAGAGAAATCGTGATCTTCAACATCTTCCTGGGTGTCTGACCTGCTGCTTTCTTCTGAAGGTGGTGTTGCTCTGTCTGGAGGTGTTGGTACAGGAAGTTCAGGGCAGTGTGGTACTGGGGCAATAGATGAAGGAATGTCAGGATACGTTACAGGCGTTGCATTTTTGCCAGTGCGACGTTTGGAAGGGTCCACCATGCAGAAGTATGCTTTGTAGCACACATCTTAGCAGATGCTTCCACAGAGTACCTTTTCGCTCTTGTCTTTATAAAATGGCCACATACATAGCAAAATGCGTCTGCTGGATGTATGCAACCTCTTGATGCCATCTAAATTGACTAAGTTGCTGTGTACTGTAAGGAAAAAGGATGTCTCTCTAAACTCAATAAAATGGTCAATCTTTATTCCATGCAGTATCAAAGTACAAGAGTGTACTGAGGATTCAGCAGAGCAAGACTGATCACCTGATTACAGCAGAGTAACACACAATATATACATTTGAAAGTAGTGGTCTTTCCTAAGCTCCTCCTATAATGGGTGTGGGGTGAAGTGTGAATACTGTCGTTATCAGAATCTGAATAGAGAATGAATTCACACCTGTCTGTCTAGGTCAATTCCCCTTTGTCTGTGATGGCTGTTGCCCACTTAATATGCAATCCCAATCAAATAGATCATGTCTCTCCGTCTCTCAGGAAGGGCTATAGTGGCCCTATATAACTGTGGTTATACAGCTACCTACAATTCTGTACAGTCCCAGAAAGTTCTAGATAATTCTGGACAGTTCTAGAAACTTCTTGATAGTTCTCACAATTCCAGAAGCTTCTTAAGTATCTTGAAATATGGCGAATATCCTTAAAAATAGATCAATTTCAAAATATCATTGTGCTGAACAAAAGCAAAGTTTACAGGGAATAATAACTTTTTTCTATTCATTTAGGGTACAAACAATCAGGAAAACACACTTAACAACTGGGAACATTTTTTTTGAAAATTGTTACATAATCGATTTTTATTCCTGGTCCATCACTAATGCCTAACTAACCATGCTGGAATGACCCACCACCCACCACCCTTCATCCCCCCTACATTGCAGTCCAGTCACTGGCAGCTCATACCACCAATCATGAAGCCTGTTAGCAGGACAGATGATTGGGTTCACGCTAACAATGGTGCAAAATTGCTCCAATCTCAAGCTGCATTTTCGTTCAAGCATTACTGCGAGGACCACAGAACTGGCTGAAGACTTCCACACCTGTTCGTTCACTCTTTCATTTTTAGTATTCTGGTTATTCCTCAGTCTGAGCCAAGCCATGGCAAGCACATAAATCACCCATCAGTCCAGTGAAGATTGAAGTTGGAGGTAAAAATAAGTCTGCAGAATACAGAGAGGGGAGATTTTAAAAGATGATACAGAAATATTGTCTGGTGCACTGAAGTCTGCATCAGTTAGAGTCACACTCTAAGAACTTTAGATTGGCAAAGTAAGCCTGGAGAGGGAACATCTTGTGATTGCACTTCTTTTTCTTTTTTCTTTTATTTCTTTCTTTCTTTTTTTTTGGTCCTTCGCCAGCCTGTGTTTCTAGCCAAGATAGGGAAAAAAGCAGAGTTGTCTAAACCTGGTAGACAGCACAGAATGTGTGAATTGACAGGTATTCCATTGCCTGCCAAAATCAGCTGTCTGAATCTTCCGCCATCGCAAGATCTGCCTTAAATAATTCAGCGAGTGAATACGCATTCAGTGACATTCTCTTTGACATACTCAGTGTAAAGTCAATTACTCTGATAAAACTTTCTGTTTTGATGACAGGATAGAAAGATGCAAAATTGTTCCAGAATTTTCATGTTAAAATGGCTGATTTCATGTCATATTTTGTGCTCACTTACTTGATTAAAAAGAGACTTATGAGTATAAATATACTTCACAACAAATAAGGAATAATAATCTATAAAAAATGATTGCAATGCAACTTATAGGCAGGGACACATTCACCTACATTTACCCTCTTTATGTGCCTGTAAATTTTAAGTGGTGTTTATTTACATTAAAGTATGTGAACACCTATCCTAATTATTCAGATGTTTCAGCCACACCCATTGCTAGCAGTTTATAAAATCAAGCACATAACTATCCATAGCCTTACATTGGTAGTAGAATGGGACCTGAAGAGCTCAGGGACACTGCCACAAATCAGTTCATGAAATTTTTGCCCTGCTAGATCTGTCCCAGTCAAATGTAAGTGCTATTATTGTGAAAAGGATGTGGGCTAGCTTCCTACACTCTCAGAAATAAAGGTATGCAACTGACTGGGGCAGTACCCTTCTTGTCGCTGAGGTGGTACTGTCAAGAGTACATCTAAGTACCTTTAGTCAGGGAACATAATTGTACTGCTATCCATTGAAATTACATTTTCTTGTATTGACTACACACACCCCGTCTCGTCTCCAGGCTTTTTATTTAACTGTTCTGTTTTAAAACATTAGATAATGAAAAGGTGCAAATATGTACTTTTCACCAGGAAAAACTTATTTAAGATACACAACTGCACTTTAAAACCACTGCTGTACCGTTCTTGGGATTTCTTAAAAAGGTTCTTGTTTTCACCGAACACATCTAGGAATTGCTTGACTCTGCTTAAGTGTTTGCTGGGGGTTTCCTGGACAACGGTGCCACCCCAGGCTCCCCTCAGACATGCAACTGCACTATGATGTACTGCTAGACAAGGTGGGATTTTAAACTAAAGCAAATTATCAGTAACTATATCATATTGGAACTTTAACAAAACATTTATGTTTTATGGAAAGTACAGCATATGCAATAAAGGAAACCAAACATGTGCAGTTCACATGAATTAATACCACTATAGTGATAAAAACATATGCTTGGTCTATGTATGTGTTTGTCCATTATTATGCAGGTGGTACCCACTGAGGATTAGGGTTTACTTACCTATTTACATCTACATTGTATTCATTTGGAGAGTAATTACTACTATAGCATGTTTATATTTTTTAATATGTTAGAATGTGCCAGGAAAGAAAGTAAATTAAGTCTTTTTTTCAAGAAATACCTTACAGAGAGAAGAAAAATGTGTTTTTTGATAAAGTACATTATACATGTATTCAAACTTGTATGTGCATTTTTTTTACAAATGAACATACAGCATTTCAGAATAAAACTCTTCAAATTATCCCTGTACATATGTTTATTATACATTTTCCTTACTTTCTCATGTTCATAATCAATGAATGCAAACTATCTTACCTCAGGTTAAGTGCAATACACAACAGCATCAATGATCCAACCACTTCCAAGATGAGCTTGTAGCATTTTTGTAGTGAAATAAAGCTGTTATGTCTGTCTTTTAATCTGTTGTAGTAAGGTACCTTCTTGATGCAGTTGTCATTTTTACTGTGATATAAAAAACATTCAACAAAGCTGAGGATTTGTAGAATTTTGAGCAAGCAAATAATTGTATAAGAATATAATTCACTATAGTTGCATGAAACAAATCAATAATAAGCCCTTAATGATCTGTATTCCGTTTTGATCTCAGTGCATTCAACAATGAAGTCAGTATTGTATTTCTTTAATTTACCGATAGAAAACATGGTATCACCCAGAAACCTCAACCTCCAAACACGTTGGAATCTGCTCTCAAGGCATATTTTGTTGACAGCAGGTAAGATAGAGTTATCATGAGGTAGAACATTTCAGAATTGAAACTCAGTGATCCAAAGCCTGAATTTCTTTCCTATTTCACTCATTATAGCAAGACATACATAAACATACATGAACACCTTACCAACATAACCCTCTGGAGACAACTCTTGTGAGTGGTTCTTGCTTTGGCTGGCAATGTAGAATTTTAGCACACCTGCCTGCTTCCTCACAGGATCTGCACATGCTGGACCCAGATGAGAGCGCTCTGAAGTGGACGCCAGCAGATGAAAGAGACTCCACTGTAGGATTAGCAATCATTTTGCATGCCTTGATGACTCTGGAATGGTCCACCTCCAAGCTATAATAATTTTCAAGAAATTACGACCAAAAATCTGCTCCCAGGGAATACTGACACATGAGTATGGTGCATTCATCCTTTGCACATATATTACATGGAAGAATGGTTCAGTATTTTCCTACACTCTCAGAAATAAAGGTTCCTTAATGGCTCTTGGCTGTAGAAAAAAACTTACAAATAGTCTATGAAAAAGCTATAAAAGATACCAAAGCTTCCAGCTCACAATTTATTCTGTCAAAAATATCATTAAGAAATTTCATTTGGAGTGAACTGTGGAAGTCATGGCAAGATCTTGAGGAAAAAATCTGTAGAGGTTAGATAGAACAGCTCATATGCTGGTCAGAAAGGCAAAGCAAAACCCCCATATGACATAATCGGTTAACTGATACAGGAGGAGTGGTGCATTGTTCACTGCTTGCAGAAATGATTGGTAAGGTATCAATAAAAAACTTCACCTGAGACCTCATTGCGAAAGTCAGTTATGCAAATTAGGAAGTCTGAATTATGCACAGCAACTTCTAGATAAGCCAGATCGCTGTGGACTGATGAAGCACAAATTGAAGAATTTGGCCACAGTCACCAAAGGTATGTTTGAAGGAAAAAAGAGCAGCATTTGATTGCCAACTCTTAAGCATGGCTTTGGATCTACTAAGCTTTGGCATTTTGCGGCAGCTTGCATAGGTAAATGGAAGAGTAAATGTCACTAAATATCAGCAAATTCTACAAAAAAATGTGACACAGTTGTGAAACTGCAACTAAAAAGTGTCTGACTTCTAGAATGTTGACAATGATCCAAAATCCACTTCAAAATCCACCATGAACTACATCAAGATTTCTATTTTGTGAATTATTCAAACATTTAGTAACAGTGAATTAACAACTGCAGAAATTTTTTTAAAAAAACATTTAGTGCAGAAATGATGTCTACATATACAACTATATTTGTAAATGCAGAGGTTCTTTAAACTTTAAAGAACCTTTAAATGTTCTTTAAAGAGCTATTGACTGACTGAAAAGCTCTTTGGGGTATTCAAAGTGTTTTTTCCCTGCAGCTTTATTTTTAAGACTGCATGCAAATATCAATATGACGCATAGCACTATACCATTACAAATATCACACACTACACAGCAACATGCACCGCTGGGACATCCCCCATCATGTTCATTTACATGTAATATAATGAATGGTAGCTTAGCACAAAATTTCCATGTTGGTAAGGAAATAACTCTCTGCAGTGTGAGCCCAGATTGGAATCACACTATGCCAGTCCCACTTACTCTCCCTGGAAACCTGAGTGAGAGAGTCAACAGCTCTATTTATTTCATTAAGTGAAAGAGAACGGTAGCATCTGTACCTGAGAATGACACATGGCTGCTGCTGTCTACACTGAGTGGCCTGCTTCAGCTGGAGAAGATAGAAGCTAACTTTATAAAGTTTCACCAGCTTTTTTGAAAAGTAATTTGATAAATGAACATGTTACTTGATAAAATGAACAAATTAAGTGCAACTTAATGTGGGGTGAAATGTTACTTGGCTTTCTTTATGTTGTTACACATGTAGAGCATTCTTGTGGCCTTCTAATATTCTCTAAGCAACATCATCTGTGAGTTTTGACTGCTGTCTGGCTGATGTTCCTTGAGACTTTTAACATAGTATTATTTCTTTGATGACTGTAAATTATCATAATTTTGAACAATATAAATAATCACAGCAACTCCAACCAGCCTAAAGTACAGCTTCCACATGGCTGGGTTAGTCTTTAACACAGTGTTATAATTAGGCCTAATCAGTTTTCCAAATTTCAATTACTTTCTTTAAACTTTTGTATTCACATAATTCATCAAAAAATGTACCGTACATGCTGGAGAAACCGTGGTGTGGCCAGTGATCATGCTCATGTCTTATGGGATTGTCCGAAAATACAGATGTTCTGGATGTTAAAGAGGAGTTGCAGAAAATTCTGGAAGTTCATATTCCCTTGGACCTATTATTGGAAGTGTTGCCTGATCACATATTTACCAATAACCAGTGTTACATTGTTCATAGTTGTAAGAAAATGTATTATTATTAATTGGATAAAGCCTCCCCCAAAGATTGTTCAATGGTTACAAAAAGCCAAGCATGTTTATATGATGGACAGCCCAGGACTAGATTTAAAACCACATTTTTTTAATAAGATGGAAACCTGTTATTTTTTACCTCAGGTAAGTTTTTTTTTTTGAGCATGTGAGTATATGTGTATGGAAGTATAGAATGTGTAGATGTATGTGTTCTGTCCCTGCAGCATGTATGTTAAGTGAAGCCCCAATCTCAGGGTCAATTTGTTATATGTTAAATGCCTGTCAATGTGTGTCAGCAGCAATTAAGTCAAAAAATGCACTATACATGTCATGTAAACAAAATATATTGTCTCGGCTGTTGCATTTTGTAGTCAAAATTTATTTACAGCCTCTTTATGTATTTTTCTACATAATTACTTAAACTATAGATGACTTGCAAAACAACAGAATCATATGGAATTAATTGTGTAATTGTGTTACAACTAGTCCCATAGTCTGTTAACATTTTGACTTTTGGCTGAATTTATCACAAATGGTAGGTGCAGACAAAGACAAAGTTTAAGCTTTCATTTGGTGCAGAGATGTATAGGTTGTCTTCCAATATTACTGCTATTTCTCAAATATTTTTAAAAATATCCAGTAAACAACAAACTGTTGTTGCATGGTCATGCATGCTTTCCTCTACGTGTAAAATGTCAAAAGAAGACCAAATGTCCCCAAAAATGTAAAAAGCGTATGATGATGCAGAGTGCCATATGGGTGAAGATCAGGATCTGATGAAGAAAACACAGTTCAGGGTATCTTCTACCTGGAGCATTTTGCTGAACTGAGCTTTTCTAAGAAGTCATCGATTTTCAGGACACTCATGCATATGTGGTCCACAGTGAGCCGTTCCAGAGGAGACAGGGCCATAAGAACAGTGGACCAGTAAACAAAGCAGTAAACAAAACTAAGCTCTATTAAGATGCAGACACAGGACTATGCTAATTTTACCCTATATCCTACAGAAGTAAAACAACAGGACTACGCTTCATTAAGAAAGGCCATGCATTATTCAGATAACACACGACTAGAGGAAAAGACCTCAGGCCAATTAAAGGACTCTGCGCCGGAATTTTCCAGAGCCTGCACTTTCCTCTCAAACAAATGCACCCAGACACATGCTCGCTGTTCATTTTTAAACAGCCGTATATCTTATCATTATTCAGAAAGGAAAAAAAAAACTAAAACAGAAAGGAGAATGAAAGAGACTGTGGGTGTGAGACTGAAGGAAGCAAGACTGAAGGAAAGTGAGAGAAAGAGAGAGAGAGAGAAAGAGAGAGAGAGCATGTATCAGCTATTAAAATGCTAACTGTGCAGGTATCCCCAGGGTAAAATGGTTGACCTATTTCTCTAATGCCAGGGTTCAGCTCTTTGCTGCTCTTTGAATGCATACTCACAGAGACAGCGAAAAACCACCCAGAGACGTCTCATATTTCTCTCATATATGATGCGCAAACACACTAATATCATGACATTGCTGTGTTTAATAAACCTATATGTTGAAATGGTACGTTTAAGGAACAGGAGAGAATCAGTCTTTATTTTAATGTATGTTAATAAGATTTTATTCCACATAATTTTGCACCATTTCAGTTCAGTCATCGTTTCATATAAAAAATGTGATGGTATGCTACATGCTACACTAGGTAATACAATAAAATTTTATATATATATATATATATATATATATATATATATATATATATATATATATATATATATGTGTGTGTGTGTGTGTGTGTGTGTGTGTATACCAATTCAATAGTTCACATAGATAGATAGATAGATAGATAGATAGATAGATAGATAGATAGATAGATAGATAGATAGATAGATAGATAGATTAAGAGTGGCAGCAAATACTGTGTGTGTGTGTGTGTGTGTGTGTGTATGTGTGTGTGTGTGTGTGTGTGCGTGCGTGCGTGCGTGCGTGTGTGTGTGTGTGTGTGTGTGTGTGTGTGTGTGTGTGTGTGTGTGTGTGTGTGTTTGGCAAAACAATGGATAGTCACTGAGCTGATTGCTCGGCTGAGTGAGCGTGACCCTGGCTGACTCCATTAGAAGTGACTCACTATCTCTGCAGGCACCTTCTTCTCTCTCTCTCTCTCTCTCTCTCTCTCTTACTCTCGCTGCTCTTTGTTCTATATGATTAGATGATGAAGTCATCGTTCATTTAGCCTCCAGAAAGTGTGGTCATACTCCTGCAAAAGGACACTGCATCATAACAGACTCTTCACTGGACACTGTCACAGTGGAAGCACTATTAAATGCCTGAACTTTAGAATATAAATGCAGCACTGTCTTCCAGAGGCACCAGCAATCATCTGTGTATTCTCCTGATTTACAGTTTGTGCTTTATATGACTTTGTCCATATTATGATTTCTCACAACTTTTTCACTCCAATGGTTCAATATCAGTACGTTAGTTAAAATAAGATGTAATTATATCAGTTTTTATGGTCCATCTAAAGGTTTAGCACGATTAAAATGTGGTGCAGACTGATATTGGCCAGGCTATTCAAGATTTGGACATGTAAACACTCAGATCGCTCCAGTGACTCAGAGTTCTGCGCCATTTTACGACACTTTCTGCAACACCATATGTGTGAAGACAGCTTCATGACACCAAAACAAACATGAGTGTGAAAAGGCTAAAGGGCTTGCACTTTTCATGAGAGAAAAAGACATCCATCATGTAACTGTGAGCCAGTAATGTTTTGTGCTGCCTACAGTGGGCTAACAATGTATAAACAAACACATATAAACACAAGAATATTCACACGAACCATAACCACCACAAGTCTACATTTGTAGTGAACTGGGGTGGGTGGGGGCGGGGGGGGTTAATTCATCTACCAGAACATCATGACCAGAATTTAGAAAAAGTAGATAGTGAACTAAATTTGAACAAAGATTTGGTGGCTTCTTGCATATCGTTGCTGTTGGAAGAAAACCTTGTTTCTCCATTTTTGGCATTTTTCAGTTTTTGACATTATTTGAAAGTATCTGTTATTCTTTACATTGTTTGTAAATTTTATGATGAATAGCCTTAAAGAAATGACCCAAAATGACATGGGAAAAAATCTGGTTCCGTTGACTTACATCAAAAGTGAAGTAAGTTTTTTCCTTCTCCTGTAAAGTTACTATTTTGGAGATACGAGGTTTTCTTCCGACAGCAGCGGTATGCAAACATGGCCTCATTCACCAATCATTCTTGGGAAGAAATTCCTTCACAAAACTCACTTATGCAGTTTTCTCAAAGATTCTGAGATTCACCAATGTTTTCTTTTTTGGGATTTGTTCCTTGGTAAGAACAGAATCTGCACACACTCAAAAGCACAAAGGTGCGAACGATTCTGTGGTTTAAGAACATGTCATGAATCCTTTTCTTAGGACCTTACTCAAGGACAAACTTAAGAAGAAACTTAACGGTGATGTTAGTGAATGAGGTCCATTATTTTTAAACTTAGTTAACCAGTAAATAATGCTATAATATTTTTCTGATTCATTTTCATGAATTTGGGACCCCTTTAATAATTTTCTCAGTACATTGCTCTGGATTTTTCACTTTGTAGACCTCCCTAGTTGCTCTCCACTGTAGCACCTTTCTTCTGCGTGCCTGCATTTGAGCTTTTTTTAGCATTAGGAATGAATTACAAGTGCTCATTAAGGATAGTTCCAAGGATTTATTGCATCCATGTCACTATGATCTGTGACAGCACTAAAAAGTAGGTAAACAACATGCTTTTATTTTCCATACGTCTTTGTAACTATGGCTCGTGCTCTCTTAGTCTCATTTAAGTGGAGCCGAGATGTCGACAGAATCGACTTCAGTGGAGTCTCAAACAAACGTGAAGTGGAGCAAATGACATCATAAACATGTTGAGCTTGAGCATACTTACAATTGCTTTTATGCTAAGGGAAAGGGTCCACAGTAAGTCTTCTGTCACTTTCCCCAAGAACTCAGTGAATTAATGACAGAAGGAACAGCAGCACCTTTGCTAACAGTAGGAAGTGATGCAAGCCTGAAACAGGAAGCCTGGGTCTGGGGCCGGTGCTGGCCTAACACTGGGCTGCTGCTGGTGCAGTCACATGACCTGCAAAGAGACTGTGGTCGACAGATAGTGGCCAGGAGGGCCAGCTGGTGGGGTGTGATGAAGTAACCATGGAGGAAGTGCGGGGCCGAATGTGGCAACAGCCCTCAGCCCTCGACTGTTACTGACGAATAGCGAGTCATCCTGTCACAAGATTTACCACAACTGTGGGACTTCCGCTGCAACTTGGCTCTTCTAGCAGGACTTGACTCGGGGGCCTAGTGGGGCTCTAATTCGGATGCAATCATGCTGGCTACAGGGCTTGGGCTTGGGACTTCATTCCAAGATGTTCGTGTGAATGCCAGGATTTTCAGTCTGGCATTTTGCCAGTTCTGCATAGGTTTGTGATGAAGTTTGTGAGTAAAGTCATTAAGTTCCTACTAATTCACACAACTGCTTTACTAAATTGGTTTGCATCACTAAGTAAAGCGGTACCTAGTGAAAACTGACTAATGCGTAGACTGTGACTAAATATGGCCCTGGCCCTTAAATGGCCAGGACCCACCAGCTTGCCCAAAGTTGTATAATACATTTTTAATAAACCTAAGAATGCCTAAACCAGTTTGCACTGACTGCACTACCCCTAACCCTAACCCTAACCTTGTAGTTACTGAATAATAAATGCTAGTATAATAAGTAATAAATTTGGGATTCTAAGTGATTAACACTGTTGCTGTTCTAACACGGTTCATAATCCTATCATGGAAACATTTAAAGCAACATTTGTTGACATCTTGTTTCCTGTAAATGAAAACTATTTTGAACAGAGTAATAGATTTATGTTTAGATTTTTTAATTGAATTGAATTGTTCAGGTTTTTTGAGTGCCATATCTTCATTCTCACAACAACCAAATTTCTGCAACTTCTTAAATAACACAACAGCATTAGGCCTTGAGTCAGGGGTCACTATGCAGTCTTCATGCCCACTAAACCCACTGCTTCTATAATGACAGGTGGAAAGAACAAAGTAAAAGTGAAGTTGCGCACTGCTGCTCCTTTCTGTGTGTGCCTGATATAATGGCCTAACAATTAATATAGAAGGATTGCATTCATCATTTGCTAAATAAATAGATCTTTGATGATCTGTTGTATATGCAGCTCTCTTGTTGATTCTCTCCTGAATGTGTAGCTCTTCTAGGTTTCCAAACAATTATTGACTTTTTTAATTATATGATGGCAGTGCTAAGTAATGTTTGTTTATTTGAGCTCAATCAACCAGTTTGGCTACTTTAGGCATTAATTTGCATGGTAATTGCCAGCTAGTTTCATGATCATGACAGACTGAACTACAGTAATTCAGTGGTTTCAGTACAGCTTTAGTGGTCTCACCACAGCTTATACCTACTTTGAGGATGGTACAAATATGTCGTAGCTATTAAAAAAACTACATTGTGTGGTGCAGTGTTTTGATTTAACTTGACTTAGTAAACAGCTAAATTATAACTAGCCTACAAGTGAACAGGTGAAGAACAAAGCTAGCAGTAACTTTATTTTGAGTGGTCCTTTGTAGGTGATTAACAAACTCTTAACAGAGTTTCAGTAACACATCAACAACATATCAGTGAAGTTGCAGTAGTGAAGCATCTAGATATGCTGAAGGAAATATCTTGAAGATATTCTATTGATACATTACTTAATTAAGTAGATGTATTGTTGATATGTTACATTAAATAGACTTAATGTTACTGTTATTATGAAAAATCTAACCTTAACCAAAACCTAACTCTAACCCTGGCCCTAATCCTGAATCTAGCCTTAACCTCAACCCAAAGCCTAATCCTGACCCTAACTCTGGTTCTAATCCTAACCCTAACCTTAACCTCAACCTAAAATCTAATCCTAACCATACCCTTGCCCAAATCCTAACCCTAACCTTTACCAAAACCTAATCCAATTAAATTTGAATTAGAGAATGGTGTCAACAGCATGACAGCTTGTTGAGGATGTTAAGACGGTCTGTTTTAGACCTGCTACATGTTCAGTGACCGCTCAGGTTAACATCTACAGATATGAATTTGAACTCTCCAAATAAAGTGAAAAACAACTGAATTCAGCAGATTATAAACAAATTATTAATTTGTTACAAATTTGCTAATGCGGGTAATGTGGTCTCTTGATCATCTTTGATATATTGTTGCTGGTACTGAAAGTCTGTTGAGTGTTTGTTTCATCTAAGAAAGTCCAGTTAAAATAAAGTGTCACCAATGCTAGCTAGCCGATCTATTGCTACCATATGTTCTAAACTGGAACAAAGAAAAAATATATTGCAATACATATAAGCATCCATTACCATCACCCTAATGCTGTCATAAATGCTGGATGCTGTGCACAGAATCTAACTCACCACCAGAATAGCTCTCACACCAATCTGATAGGCCTTCCCCTTAACCCCTCTGTAATAGGCTTCACATATGCTTTCATCTCATCTGAGAGTCTAACACTACTCTACCTATGTCTCCTGCCCTGATTTGCCCAGCTGGGTTCTGCTCGAGCTGATCTCATTACAGGCCCTGGACCAAGCATGGTCTCGTTCCCCAGAGACAGCCTTTATACAGGCAGTCGTCCTGCCGCACGGCCCCTGGGGTCACAACCCAGCCCGCTGCTGAGACAGGCCCGAGCTTTGACAGCCATGTCATCAGGTGTGCATCTGCACCCCTTAATGGGCCCGACGCAGGAGAGCTGGGCCTATGCACATCAGCAAACGAGTAGGCTCACCTGGTGCAATGTGCCGGGGCTGATTGAGCGAGCGGGGCTCAGGGGGAAAGGTCGTGCCCAGGGACGGTGTGCTCCAAGTGGGCTAAACCGAGCAGCTGCGTCCCCCTGAGACCTTTGCCCCTTTTCCAGGAAGCCTGCAGTGGAGAAAACATCAAGATGCCCTGAATACATATTCAGCCAAGACTAAGACAAAGGAATGGTTGTGAATGTTTAAACAACCAGAGATGGTCAAAACACAGAGGGATCGGCCAAAAGGGGTGGCAGTGTTTGTGTGAGAAGGTTCAGGGAAGTCAGCTGGGTGGTATATGTAACCCTGGTGAATGCAATATTCCAGTAATCTTCTCTAACAGTGCCGGGAATTACAACAATAGCTCAGCAAAAAATTCAAATTATCCTAAAATAGTTGATCAGTCAGGGCATGTTTGGTTTCCAAGGTTTACTTGTGACATTGTAACACATATTGAGATACTTATTTATAAAAAGTGACTAAAGCAGGAAGGGAAGGTTTGTGAACAGACTTTAGGTTGGTTAAAAAAAATAAAGCAGTTGCAAACACTATTGATTGTTTTTGGTAACTTTGATAACCATGTTTATATAGTAACTCCAGATAGTTGCTATGGTGCTGTTACAAGGTTTCTATGGTATTACAGCTTGTTATGATATATCCCAGGTAGTTGCTAAGGTGCTGCTAGGCTGTTGCTATGCTATCTCTGTTATGTGTGATGCTACCTATGTGATGAGCTTGTGTGTGCATATGCGTGTTATTAGTGAGGAGGAGTGTTTGTAACATGAATTTAGTGCATTTTCATGTAATAATTGCATTATTACTGTAAGTGTGCAATGTATGTAAGTGGGCAGTATATGTTGTATTATAATTTACTGTACATTAGTATGTGTATATATATATATATATATATATATATATATATATATATATATATATATATATATATATATATATATGTATATATCTGAATCTAATGTGTGTGAGTGTGTGCGCATATGTGTGTTAATAGTGAGGGTGAGTGTAGCATGAATTTAGTGCATTATGGTGTAATAACTGCATTATTACTGTGTCTAAGTGTGTAATAATATGTGTAAGTGTGTGCTGTATATTGTGTGATGTCTTTGTAAATAATTTTTATATTAATATTGTACATTAGTATGTATATATCCAAGTCTTTGTGTAACATGAGTGTTTTTGTGGCAGTTAAATGTGTATTTTCTGAACATTCTACCATTCATTCTTATGAGGAAATAAAATTATCTGATCGCTACATGAAAAACACATGTCCGATTGATCCTTTTCAGGTGTAGGTTGCGCAAAGGTTTGGTGGTTGTAGCTCAAAAACTGTAAGGGGAGAGGCATTGACAAATTTTGCACATGGAATAATATTAAAGGAAGATTGCAAAGAACAGTATGTTGGATTTGTCAAGGTGACTTATCTAAAGCTTCAAGGAGTATCATTGTCCATTTTTAAAGATAACAGTATGTTATACAGTGCCAGAAACCACATCAGCAAGTCTGTTTGCAAAAACATAACATTTGAAGCAAGTGTATAATTTACAAATGCAGTTTGCATGATGTTAAGTATGATCTAAGTGTTGGCTTTTATTGCTTGTTAGCTGCATAACCTCATAGTTCCCTTGAAAAACTAAAGAAGCAAACTTCACACACCAAACCCGTCTTAGATGATCGATTATATTAGGGATTAGGGAACAATTCTGTAGTTTTGGATTTTTGCCAAATTATCAATTTAATATGTTGAACTTACAGTGGTTTTAATGTTGTTTTCCTGTCCAGGCACTCGGTGCCAAAATGGCATTCCAGAACTTAACTAGGATTATGAGGCCCGCGGCAGAATGAAGCCACCCTAGTCATGCACATGGACCCACTGAGTGCGCTGGCTTTTGTTCCAACAGAGCTTCTAATTACCTCAGCTAATTGAGCTGTTAATTGAACTGTTGTCTTAATTAAATATCTCCTGATGCTTCCTTGCTCCCAGTGCCTGCTATTGGAGTAGAGTGGCCGTCACAACACATGCCACACATGAGGAAAATGTCCCAAGTATCTGGTCAGCTAATCATCCTCATTTGTTTTTGGCCTTGGAGGCAACTGTTTAAGATTAGTCTATTATCACATTCAGATATAAATCAAGAAACTCTACAAATGTATTACTATATGAAATTATGCATTGAATGGCCCATGGCCCTTGAGGGAAAATGATGTCAGAGTATTTCTAAATGAACCCGGACTGACTACTTGCCTGCTCACTACCAAGACAATTTTAAAGTATCTGAATCTAAAATCTTTTTTAGTTTTAAATCAAAGCTTAGTTACCATCTTACAAAAGTACTTCTGGGAATTGCCCAGCTGAATTGCCTATTGTGGAAAAACAAATCTTCCTTCTTTAAAATACATATTTTCAGGAGCCACACCCCAAATGTTAAGAAGAGCCATTTTATCATTTCAACAAAAATCAAACCACCTTGGCAGTCACAACATTTATGTCCAGTATGTCTCAGTGTGTGATAATGTTCTAGTATAAGTTAGGTTAAAAATATAAACGAAAATGCGGGCTTACAATGCTCTGCTTTAACTTTAGCTCAGCTATAGCCGCTTTCCTCCCGTCTCTGCCAGAAAACTTTTTGTCTAAAGAAGAGCAGCTTCTTGTAAAATGTCTCTCAATGTTCAGCTGTTTTATGAGGCTAAAGTTGCTTCGTGAAGTCGCTCCAGCTTTTTGTTAAAATTTTCCTGTTCCACCTTAAGTTCTGACTTAGGCACCGAAAATGCGGCACCATTTAAGGTGGAATGGAAAAATTTGAAAGAGAAGCTGACTTCATCTTTGCAACTTTTTAGTGTTTGACAATATCTCGTTGCAGGTTTAACTTGCCAGGAAACCAACTGTGCCGTTGATGAATGAGAAAAACGTATCATTGCTAGGTGACCTGCAGTCTGAGTCTCAGTCATTGTGAAACAGAGCTTTCGCGTCCCGTTTCAAAGGTATTTTACTGGCACAGGGAACCCTGACTCTCTACAATGAGACCAAAACCTAAGTTATATACACACACACACACACACACACACACACACTCACACACACACACACACACACACACACACACACACACACACACACACACTTTCTAAGCCGCTTCTCCCTCAGAGGGGGTGCTGGAGCCTGTCCCAGCGGTCATCAGGCAGAAGACAGGATACACCCTGGACAGGTCACCTAAGTTATAAAATCACAAAAAAAAAGGGCAGGACAACTGTAATGTGACAACTGTAATGTGACAACTGTAATGTGTGTAATGTTATACCGGATCGTAGTGTATATATATATATATATATATATATATATATATATATATATATATATATATATATATATATATGTATATATATATATATATATACACTACGATCAGGTATAACATTATGAGCACCTCCTTGTTTCTACGTCAGGACTCCCATGGACCCTCACAAAGCAGGTACTATTTGAGTGGTGGATCATTCTCAGCACTGCAGTAACACTGATGTGGTGGTTGTGTGATATTGTGTGTTGCACTGGTATGAGTGGATCAGACACAGCAGTGCTCCTTGAGTTTTTAAACATCTCAGTGTCACTGCTGGACTGAGAGTAGTCCACCAACCAAAAATATCCAGGTAACAGTGTCCTGTGGGCAGCTTCCTGTGACCACTGATGAAGGACTATAAGATGATCAACACGAACTGTGAGGCAGCAGATGAGCTATCATTTCTGATTTTGCATCTACAACGTGGACAGACCATGTAGGAGTGTCTAATAAAGTGGACAGTGAGTGGACACAGTGTTTAAAAACTCTAGCAGCATTGCTGTGTCTGATCCACTTGTACCAGCACAACACACTGCCACCACATCAGTGTTACAGCAGTGCTGAGAATGATCCACCACCCAAATTGTACCAGCTTTGTGAGAGTCTATGGGGGTCCTGACCACTGAAGAACAGGGTAAAAGGGGGCTAACAAAGTATCAGAAAATCAGATGGACTACAGTCTGTAATTGTAGAACTACAAAGTGCACCTATATAGTAAGTGGAGCTGATAAATCAGACAATGAGCATAGAAACAAGGAGGTGGTCATAATGTTATGCCTAATCGGTGTGTAAGGGCTTTGCCTTTAACACTCAAATATGTAAATAAGCTCTGTTCTGGTTGGCAGACATGCAATGTCCATCATTTAAAAGGCAGTCCAGACAGAAACACTCCTTAGAACTTCAGTATGAATGGGTGGAGCTACACGGTTTTAATCTGAATAAGTAACTATATGTAAATGACATCACAAAAACAGGGATTCAAAGTGGCCTGTTTATGCAACTTAGTGTCCACATATGGATTGTATAGACCGAGGAGTGAATGGCATGTTTTGAAACTTTGTGTACACATACTACATCAACTCATATTTCAAAAGAAATGAGGAAGATTCGGTTTTGCACAATAAATGTAAAGTAATAAAGATTATTTAAATGCACTAGATAAAGAGAGGTCGGAAAATTGTTCTATAAAAATGAATTATGACTGTTTTGGCTTCATAAACCCACACAAATGTTATAAAAGGATTTCTTTGGGGGGGGGGGGGGGGGGGGTACAAGTAAAGTGTAGCATATGACCCTTTTAAGAAAAATCCAATGCACACACACACACAAACACACACACAAACACACACACACACACACACACACACACACACACACATTACAAATACATACAACATGGCCCTCTGTCCTGCAGACTGGTGAAAGTCAAACACCTGCAACCACAACATCTTCCCCCACCGACATCTTCCCTCCACCTCTCTCTTCATGCTCTTTCCTCACCCGCTCACTCCCCTCTCCCATGGGGGACAGTGGTGGGGAGGTAAGGCCAGTCAGTGGCTCTCAGCTGAGTGCTTGACTCACTCACACTTCCTGGAAGAGGCCAGCAGAGAGAAGGAGGATGAGGTGGGACAGAGACGCCAGCGCCAATGATGCTAACTTTATCATCCGCTCGCAGCCTGGTGGCAGATGGTGGCGGGCTGCACTTGCGACACACACACACATGCACGCACACGCACGGTCGCTTTCCCATGAGTTTCAGCCACAGAACCATGTGAAAGGGAAGCTTTGTCACAGCCCTGAAAAAAAGTCAACAAGGCCTGGATGAAGTAAGAGCAGTGGCACGAGAGAGGAAGAGTTAGAGTGAGAGAAACTTCATCCACTTAACATTTCACTCCAGAGAATGATTGACTTCTGTACAGCAATACTTAACCAGGGTGAAACTTTAGAGCTCTGCTTCTGAAATGCTTTAGCAGGGAGTCAATGATTAAAACCCTAAACCAGTTTGGATAGCGTGAAAGAAACACAGAAAAACAGGAAGAGAGAGAGAGAGAGAGAGAGCAGCAGCTGCCACTGCATGGAGGAAGGTTATCGGCGTCTTTGGCCCAAGCGGCAGGTAGAGAGCGGAGTCCCATGGAGATTCTAAATGAACCATTCGACGAGTTTCCATGGCAGCAGCATGTGGTCAACAAAAGATGAAATGTCCTGCTGGTCACCACGGCAAGTAAATGCCTGCCCAAAGCAGCTTACTCCACCAGCTCGGCGGACATAGAAGAAATGGCAGAACGGAAGTCTGTTTCACAGTTACAGAACAACAAGTCCAAAGCCACTGCAATGCTGGCCTTACACAGCACGGTATGCATACATCCCCCTCGTTTTAATACAGTTTATAGCATAGCCTCATCGTTTGCCCATAGAGAAATCTCAGATGACATTACAGCATTAGCTCATGTTGTCACTGTCCTGGCAAAACCTTGTATGTCCAAAATGGTAACTTTTAACTTTGAACAGAAGTTATCACAAGTTTTTTAAGCAAAGTAACTTTTGAATTTAAATTAATTCATTCAGAATTTCAGGCAATTTTAGAGCATTTCTATCATACCATTTATCATAAAATGATAAAGACTGAAAGACTGCAATGGACAGCCAAGAACAAAAATGGAGATACAAGGTATTGATCCCATGATGACACTGTGAAATTTGGGCATTGACCCCTTGAAGGGACAAGCAGTGAGTCAACATATTTAGTCTTTAGTAAAAGAACTTTTCCAGAAATCAACATGCAAGTTATGGATGAGCTGTGGGAACTAATAAGCTTGAGATCTCTTCAAACAATAAAATCTGACGTGTGGGGGGGAATGTTGTTATTATCTTTTTCACTTATTACCAATAACAATATTTAGTTTCTACTCTTCTATGGTTTTTGTGAAAAATAAAAACTTAAATCAAACAAAAGATCATCCTTCCTGACTCTCTCTGTCCTTGCTCTGTTCTACAGCATAACAAATAAGAATCGCTATTCCAAGGTGATAGTAATATAAAGGCCCACATAATTTGAAGTTCTCCTGTAAGAGCTCACTTGTTTTTGTCCTGTTGTTTCATCTGTATAAAGGTAGAGAGGCTGCTTTTTTCAAGTGTTTGATTGAATGATAGCAGTGCATTTTGTATTGTACATTTTTAAAAGTGCATCTAAATGTGCAATAAAAGAGTTTGTTAGTACATAGCTGTAAAAGTTTCAAAACCTGCCAATCACTTCTCAGTTTATACAGTGCAGTGGTCAGTCATTCCATATAGAAAAGAAAAATATGGACATGTATTTTTCATATGTGCGATACATTTTAAATACATTTACGTTTAATTCTAAAATGTATGACAAACACTAAAATGCAATAATCAAAAAAAACTTTTTGGGCCATTTTCATACATTTTTACATGTATTTAATAAATACATTTTGCATGCATTTATTTTCCGTATGGAATAATGTTAGGTTTCGGTTTCTGCCTTTGAATTTTACATCAGTACAAATGCATCTAATATTTGCAATGTATCGATTTGCAATGTTTAAAATGGGCTTTATGAAGCAATTTACTCCGTCTGACTTTTGGTGCCATATCATTACTAGTTAGCAAGCTACAGAGCTAGCAGCAACAATATAGGGTCGTGCACTATAATTCTAAACCTGAAGCTATGGCCAGACAAAGCGGTTAGACCGGGTAGGTTCAGACTTGTTCGTACGTCATGCTTGCACATAACATTTATGTACAACACACTCACACTGAGCTTGCTCATGAAGCTAGCTAATTCACTGAGGCTAGCCTTGAGAAGGGGAAACACTTTTCCATTTTCCAAATCTGCTTGTTGGCCCCTCATTGCCCTGTCCTGTGAGTGGTCATTTGAGGCATGTTAAAACTGTAGTGATACTTGTTGGAATTAGCAATAGCAAGATAATAAACATGTTCATATAGGGTAGATGTAAAGCTAATACAAGGTTCTGCTTCATAGTACATCTCCATAATATCATCACATTTATCCTATTGCTGTCAGCACCTTAACAACACAAACATGAGAATATGAATGGAGAGAAGGCTCAGAAAGATAACTGCTAGCTACAAAACAGTTATAACCTTTGGCCACAGAGACAGGAAGTTGTGGTCTGTCCTGGAACGCCAGAGTGGGTAGAAGATTTGGAGAAAATGCCAGGTTGATTGGATAAAAGTTGCCCTTGCAGAGCAAATGAAACCACAATGCTGCTCTCAGATCAGTGTGGAAAGCTCACTTTTGACCAACCGTGGAGTGGATTATTTAAAGTCTTGGCTAACTCAAACTGTATCGGTTAAGAAAACATGAGTCTGAGGAAAAAATAGTTATATATCACCCATGCTATCAGCAGAAAGGAAGGCTGCTAGTGATTTAGCACTTTTATTCAGACTGCTGTATATCTTTGATGAGGAAGTTTAAGGTGCACATGACAACCAGTCTGGGTGTCTGGTGACACTGATAACTATGTTATCATGCCTCACGATTTTACATCATGCGTTAAAAGCATCATTTCATCAAGCTTGTTTGCCACTGTCAGTCTTCAAAAGTTCCCTCTACCAAATCGAGAAGTGTTGAGAAGCTTATCATGCTAAGCACAGATAGTGTTAAAAAGTGGAAATGGGTTTCATTCAGCACTTTCACCGAAAAAGAATAGTCTATCCTACAATTGCTATAAGCCCCACTAGTTATGATGCAACACATGCCTGATCCAGCTGTGCTGATTGGACATTCAGCACCTGGTGGGGTGGGCTGGTAGCATTGGGATGAGTAGGGCAAAATGTCATCACTCTCTGAGCAGCAGGACAGAATCCAGGAAACACTTCTTTAACTGTTGGCATCCCACAGCTGTGCCTCTCCATCCGCTTCAATGCGACAAGTACAACGTAGCTTACAGGGTGAAACATGGCCACCCTTGCGTGTCTCTATGATCCATCACTTCCCCTTTTTTTCTGAAACTAACGGAAGAGATTCACCTCCTGTATCAGCTCGCTATTGTATTAACAGCAGAATCACTCAGTCTGGTTAAAGAAATACTTAATTGTTATCTCAATCTGACACCTCTGTAGCATCTTACATTTTACAGGCTTTGAACACTCATTGGTGTTTTCGAACATGTACTCAAATAGTTGTTTTTATCCTCTGATAATATTTACAATAATTTTAATTAACCATTACTTGCAGTATGTTTATTACTACAGTATGAATATATCAGATAGGTGGCAACAACATACTAAAAGTCAGACTGAAACCCAGCTGCTTGCTTGCTGTGTGATTGCTGTGGTAGAACTGTAGCTCTTTCATTCAAATTCAGTCACTTCTCTCGCCTGTGTGCTGTTTATAGTTCATGTATCTAGAAGGAAAGGAGTAAAGAATTATAATTATCAGTTTTTACTTCATTACAGTTTATTATATAATTATTATTATTCATTTTCTTATTTTATTTTACTAGATTAACCATTTTTATCATGGAAAGCAGCAGTGGGGGTGACATGCAGGCCGAGTTGAATTCACTCATAGCTCACATACAGAGAGTGGAGTGCAGGACTGAGGAGTTTTTGAAGCTACAGTCTTATCTTAATGTAAGAAGCACCTCATTAGAAGCGGCTCAGCTGGTACCTGGTACTGTAAAGGGTCGCTAGGTAGAGCAAACTACACAGGATCAAATTAATCTTAATCTTCATCCAAGACTGACAGAGCTCACCACAACAAACAGGTTTGGGGTTCTTAGCGTCACCCTGTACTTACATATTTGAGATGATTCATTAAACGTTCTTAGACATCTTTGCTCTTTTGGGTTCGATGACTATGTGGATTTAATAATTTTTTAGCATTTTTGACATTTTTGACATTTTCCATACAATAATATTTACTATACATTGCTGATGAAACGTGTTGTAATTTAGGCTGCAATTTTTAGTCGCATTCTAACAGTTTTTCATGAAAAAGTCTGCTGTGTGGAACTACCTCCCAATTTCTATGAGGAGAATTCGACAAGAGCTTTCGAATAACTGTTCATGCTGTGTATCAGGAGATGCACAATGCTCCACACCTTCTCCATTACATGACATCATGCTCAATACGTGGAAAATGGCAAAACAACAGAAGTAGATAAACATAATGATGCAAGCTGTACCCTCAGTTTTTGAAATGTTTAAAAAATTCACAAACAACAGTGTAAAAGTGCAAAAGTATACAGTAACTGAAAGCAATGCAGTTCATTGCCTTGAATCACCACATGGATTTCATGGCATGTTCTGTAGCCTACATGCTGCCATAAAGTTTAATGCGTTTCTTTATTGTAAACTGTTTTTATTTATTGTCAGCTTAGTTTTTCCTCATTGATCAATAATAGAAGCGTTTTCTTTATTACCTTGTAGTTTTCATGTTTAGAATGTTTATTCAAAAACTTCATTTAAACAACAAATTGGTTTTCAGGCCTGTATTGAATTTTGTTTTTGGGAATTCCCTTTTCATAGTTATAATAGAAGCCAACAATGCCGAATCAACTGGCCATGGGACCCTATTAGAAATGTGTTTGGAGTCAGTCTACTGGGTTTAGGGAAACACATTAGAATCAGTGTTTGTGAGAATGAACTGTATGCTATAGGTGCACCAGATAGAGATTAGGTTGAAAAATACTGGAGTATTCCTTTAAATCCTGTGCTCTCTCACACTATGGAACATGAAATTCTTTGAAAATCAACCAGCAGTTGGATTTTGTGTTCGCATTAAATCGGATCAGTTAGGTATTAGGTGGGCTGAGGAGGTGACAGTTATTTGTTAAGTTTTCAGTGATCACTGATTGAGTCGATGAGTGTGAATAAAAACATCATATGTTCTAAGTGGGGGAAATGAGACCCAACTGGTGAGTCTGTGTGTGTGTGTGTGTGTGTACACGTGTGTTGGGCTGTGTTTCTTCATTTGGGGAACTTCTGACAGTCTTGTATGTGTGTTAGTGTGTGGTGTGTGTGTGTGTGTGTGTGTGTGTGTGTGTGTGTGTGTGTGTGTGTGTGTGTGTGTGTGTGTGTGTGTGTGTGGGTGTGTGTGTTCCAGAGTTGCGAGAGCGCAGCAGATGGCTCCTCTCTGTGTGTGTTTGCGGTGGAATGTGACTTTGCCTCTGGTTGTGCTACTGATGTTGCCATCCACCAAGTCAACAGCCAACCAGTGAAGGCAGGCTGTTGAGTCAATCCACCCTCCAACAGAGAGACGCTCTGTTCCTCAGTGAAGAAAATATACTGCATGAATGCACACATACATACATGCATTACATAAACAATAGTGCACGATCCCAATACTCAAATGACTTAAAACCTTTGTGTCTATCCTACTCTTTCCTCTACTTCTTGTTTCCACCTGATGTCCACTTATGATCTTTTTGTGGGTTCATGTACCAAAAATAGTCATAATTCATCTTTACATGAATCCTTACAGCTTCAGTGTGAATGGGCGGGGCTGAACTGCTGTAGCCTGAATGGGTGCATATATGCAAATGTGCTGGTTTTCATGACATCACAAAAATAACGCATCCAAAACTGTTTTTGCAGCTTAGTTTCCGTCTATGGATTGGAAAGTAAAATGTATCAGAGACATTTGAGCTTTTTCTGAATAATAACTGTTCAAGATTAATAACTGTTTAATATAAGAAATATGCACATCTATGCTACAAATGAAAGTGCAAACTGTTTCAAGTATTTATCATTTGTGAACATGCAAATGTTACAGTTTACCCCATAAGTAGGGCTAGATGTAACATTCCCTACAAGAATTAGCTAAAAATGCTATGTTGATGTATCCATCCATTTTCTAATCCGCTTCTCCATCAGGGTCGCGGGGGGTGCTGGAGCCTCTCCCAGCAGTCTTCAGACGGAAGGCAGGATACATGCATGTTGATGTAAATACAGTTTATTTAATACAGTTCTGTGTTGTTTGAACTAAAATACATGCAAAGATATGCAGCAAAATTAACATGATTAATGAAAAGAGAACACAGATAGATTAACTTTGGGCCATAAAGTAGAACAGCAAATTTCAGTATGATAAAATGTAAATATATTTAATTTATATGACACCTGTTGTACACTTTTAAAAGTGCATCTTAGAAAATATTTTTTTCTAGTTTTTGTGCTATAAAAGTGTTTGTTAGAACATAGTACATAGCTGTTAGTGTTAGTGAATAGCTGTAAGAGTTTCAAAACTTGCCAATCACTTCTCGGTTTATACAGTCCATTTATAAAACTAAGCTGCAACCTGTTTTGAAATAATCAACTTACATCTATATGCACCTGCAGTAGTTTAGCTCCACCCTTTTACATGGATGTGTTTCAGCCTGGCCTGCTCTTTGAATGGGCCACAATAAAGGGCAGGGCACAATCAAAACAGGGCTACATATCACATAGTTTAGTCATAAATGCAAATAAATTCAAAGGGATTAAGAAAAGTTGGAAAATGGACATGTAAAACTGAAAAAAAAGTTGTACATTATAAGTTGACCTTAGGGAAAAAATAAAATGCAAGAAAAATGAACAAAGATTGCTGCTTTAGTTGTGAATATAAAGCTTAAAAACGTTGAGGTTAAAAGGGGGAATATTGACTTGTGATGCTGTTTACTTTGGAAGACTTAAAACTAACCCCACCATGTGGAGGCTGTGGTTTATCCTGGCTAGCTCTCACTGTGAGGTGCCTGTATTCTTCATAAATGGTGCTACAGACACAGTAAAACAAAAAATTCTGTGATCTGAACATATATATTTCATGCTACTTTCATGGCACAAAATCAACTGATCCACAGGTGATGTTACTCTGGGAGAAGATGAAGATATAGTTGGAGAAAATATGAGAAGATGATCAAAAGCACTTTCCATTTGGACCTGTTTAACCACATAGAAAATTGTTATTTGTTATCCTGTGTGAGGTTGTGTCCTGCAATTCTTTACAATGAAATCTCAACAGGGTAACTTTTATTTCAGCATTGTGAGGAAAACTCATTTTTTAATAGCATGGGCCCTTAAAATGGCTTAAACGCTTAAGCCGCTATGCATGGCCATTACAAATAAGAGCCATTTGTATTTTCTTATGTTTATTCCATCTCTCACTTGTATCTTCACATCAAGAAGTCCAACATATTTCTCATTTGACCTGTATGTAGGAGGGCTGCTCGAAGGTGTTGTTGAATCTTCCTTATCTAGGAACATACACATCTTTCTCTCTTCCTGCAAATGCCCTTTTGAATTCAGCCAGCTGGTGCTGCAAAGTCAGGCCATATCCAAATAAAGGTCCTTCTTTCCTGCCTGAAAGAGCACCCACCCCACAAACACACACTTTCCCAAGCAGTGATCTACCACTGTTCGCTTCCTTTATCTCCACACATAGCGCTTCACGAGACGTTTTACCCCCCTTAATGGATTTCAAAGAACATCTGCTTTCCATCCCTCAACCTCGTGGGATTTTCATTTAGCCAAGTTAATTACTCTATCAAGCGAGGTTCATTACCATATTCCGCCTCTCTCTCTCCCTCAAAAAAAAAAAAAAACAGAAAAAGAAGCTGCACCCCGGTGCTGGGGCTGCAGATCAGCTCCTTTCGCAGACTCCCATCTCAGAGCACCACTGCCGTCACAACTTGACTGCGCCACAGGAAATTACAGCTGCCACTGAGCCGGCCCTCAGTTCCTCACACGTATCCTGTTTTAGGTGGGAAGACTAAATCGGCTGTTAGAAGTTCCGTTAGTAAACCTCACAGCTAAGATCACCATGCGAGATGTCTCTGAGGGATAGGGAGGAGCATGTGTTGACGCTGATGAACAGCGATTCTATTAATCAGAATATAATCTCCATGTTCTTCGGCTTAATCCAAATGGCCCCCCTGGGCCCAATAATGAGAAGACTTTCTCATTGCCCTCTACTGACCTTCATCACCTGATTAAATCTCAATTTCTGGGTCATTCTTCTAGGTCATACAACTGATCCTTACATGATTGCATATGCTAATATCAGTGGCAGCGGGCAAATAAGAATCGCATAGCCTTTCCTACCTTTCAGGCTTGTCTTCATAATATCCGTTTTTGAATGTGTGCTGTCTTTGCCAGCTCTTTTTTAGACATAATGATCGAGCACAGATAATGTTTTTATTAGCCCACATTGCTAATATTAGCACTTAGAGCTATCAAGCATTGATCAAGGCCTGGATGCCTTTGTGCAGCATCTCGAGAATTGACAGTAAATGACTGTAGAAGGCAGCTGCAGCTACAGTAGTGGATCAGACACATCAAATACCCACAACATAGTCCAACAAGCAACAGTATCCAGCCAGCAGCATCCTGTGTCAACTGATGAAGGACTAGAGGATGACCAGCACAAACTGTGCTGCAACAGATGAACTATCCTCTCTAACATGTAGTGAGGTGCAGCAACAAGGTAGGTAAGTCTAATAAGACAGTGAGTGGACACAGTGTTTAAGAACTCCAGCAGCACTGCTGTGTCTGATCCACTTGCACCAGTGCAACACACGCTAACATGCCACGTTTGTGTCACTGCATTGCTGAGAATGATCCACCACCCAGATGATACCCGCTCTGTGGTGGTCCTGTGGGGGCCCTGACCACTGAAGAACAGGGCTAAACAGGCTAACAAAGTATGCAGAGAAATAGATGGACTACAGTCTGTAATTGTAGAACTAGAAGGTCAACCTATATGTTAAGTGGATCTAATAAAATTATAAATGAGTGTAGATACAAGGTAGGTGTACCTAATAAAGTGATTATTGAGTGTATATGAATTCTTAATAATCAATCCTTAATGAATGCAAATTAAAGCCTCAGGTTATTTGATACAGAGATTAATGCAGGAATGCAGGAAGTCAAGGGGCTGACGTGGTTGCAGTACTCCAACTGCTAAAAACAATAGTAAAAGAACTTTGCAATATTTTGAGCATAGCAAAGACCCATGCGTGCTTTTCGTAGGGTGACGTTTGCATTTCTTTTCGTGTTGTTTAAAGTCTATAGCAGCCGTGCACTGTTTAAATTAATGCTGCTTTTTTGAGTGAAGTCAATTGCTCCTCTTGCCATTTTGGGAGACGTGCTGCTAAAACACAAGTCTGAGTTATGTGGTTGTGCTTCTGTGCTCTAACTTGACCTGTTATTGCTTTTTAAAATGTAACCCAGTGTAATTTCCTCCCACTCCCATCTAATTTTTCAACCATTGTAATAATCTTCTGATACACATGTACACATAACGTGATTATGACAATTAAAATGAAACTTAATGCTGTACTTCACCTAAATCAGGGGTGTCAAACTCACTAAACCACTAAAAGGGCCATATAAAAAATCTTAGCAAATCTGTGAGCTGGCTGTGTTTTTATTTCAGTTGTACTTAACATTTTGCCATGACTGCCATTCAAAATATGCCAAAACTGCATAAGCATAATAGACATTGAATCCTTTTTCAAAAACAATTCTAAATAACAATAAATCTTCATTTTTTATCTATATACTGCTATATTTTAACTATATATGCTTTGCTATATATACTGCGGGACCTATATACTGCTAAAGAATTTAGCAACCCCAACTTACAACATTTGGATCCTTTACACTGTGATATCAGTCCAATTTATAAAGCCAAAACTTATCACAACTTATCACTAAACACTTCATGGTTTCTATGGGTTTCTTCAGGGATAATGTATTTGCCAGGTGCCAGTGATCTGGCATGGTGTTGCTGCATTCTGGAGAACCAAACCAAAGTGACAGAACTGAAGTGTCATCTTTTAGTGAGGTAAAGCTAGCAGTCAGAGTCATCAATATAGGATTACATGTGTGTCGACAATACTACTCCTTGTTTAAATAGCTCACAAAGGCTGTTTGATTAAAAGAAAAACCTGTTTGCTAGGTGACTGGGTGACTGTTTACCCTCCTTGTTTCTAGCAAGTGACGTAATGCTTTGACAGGCTTGAGCCTCTAGAGTATACTTCTCTACTTCACCACTTTTGTTTGGATGAAACAACACTGCACGAACACAAACACTAGTGTTTGATACTGTGCAGACTCATTGTGCTGATTAAATGAAGCCTAACAGGCACCTATTAGCTTCCATTAATCATTAGCGACACTGATCTTTCAGCTCTTACACTTGAAATCTTAACTGAATTTTACCAACTTTAGTTAGCTGGCTTGGGTCAACCAAGGCATGGCGTTTTCATCGGTGCAATATAGTTTCATTCAAAATGTATTTTTTCATCAATTATTTAAATACAACTAACAACTTCACAAGCAACGTTAACTATGCTAATGCAAATACTCAGAAGACTTTGAAATTATCAAGGTGATTATTACATTAGCAGGTTACCTGTAATTGAAATGACCTTTTACATACCACCACTATTGTATTAGTCTTTTCTAAATATAATCTGTTAAATGAATTATACAGACAGTATTTCAGTTGTGCGGTGAGGCATAGGGAGCAGATGGCTCAGGGTAGTGCACTAACTGCTGCAAATTGTCAAGATAAAAATGGATGCACTAAATATGGGCACCGATGCTGCTCGCAAGAAGAGAGGAATACTGGCATTAAATCGGGCACTGAGTGTGCCACAAGATGTGCCCCAGTCTTATCTCCTGTTACGTCTGAATGAAGGTCAAACAAGAGATGTAGAGGCAGAAGAGTTCTCTAGGCTATTAGGTCAGAGCCCATTTTAAGCACAGTTATGTCTGAAAGTGGAGAAACTGACCTCAGACTGCAGCCCCACCACGTCCACTACAGCGCAATATATGGCTGTGCAGAGTGGAGGATACTGTATCCCGCTGCTACAGAAGCCTTAGAGTGTTGGAGATCGGCCTCAGCGGCGCTCAGTGAGGTAATGGGGAGTTCAGATATGATTCTAGACAGTGCGGTGAGGTCATAGGGAGGTTGACACATATATCTACATGTTGTCATGTCATAGCAAATTACCACTGTGTTGGCAAAAGGCCCCGGCTTCACTCAGAAGGAAAATATCCCAGCTTAGAGCAGGACGCTAAAGAAAGTGAAGGAAGGTGAGTGAAAGGAAAGAGTGAGAGGAAACGAAGGAAAGAGGAAGACAGGAAAGTCTGGAATGAAAGAGAAAAGGACATGGAGAAAAGAGAATGGAAGAACAAAGGAAGGAAAGAAGAATGAATGAAATGGTGACAGGTAAAAAAGGAAAAAAGAGAGAGCCAGAAAGAGGAATGAATGGAAGAATGAGAGTACTGGAGAGAGAGAGAGAGACAGAGAGAGAGAGAGAGAGAGAGAGAGAGAGAGAGAGAGAGAGCAGCGGAAAACTCGTGCTCCTTAAATAAGTTTCTAGGCAGCAGATTGATTGACGCTGAGCGTGTCAGAGCGCGCGCACGTGTCAACGCCGCTGCGCGTGTCTCCGCTTCTGTGCGCGGGAGCGCGCCTCTCGTGTGCGCTACCGGCGCTGCGTTTATTACCTTGTTGACTCCAGCTGCTGCTCTTTAAGCGCTTTTAAACGCGCGCCTGAGTGCTGGCGCTAATCAGCGCATTAATGCCGCTATTCGCGCGCTTTTCTGTTTGGCAGCAACTTAAGCCCGAGACTTAACAACAATCCCGTTTTTATGCATTCCGACAGCTGGTGGGAATAAGACTGCTGCCAGCGGAATATAAAGGCGCGCGCACGCACACACACGCACACACACACACACACACACATCAACACATGCCTCTGATTCACACAGAGGCCTCAGAAATTCAGTGGAAAAGTTTATCAGTGCCCAAACGTGTATTAATATCGTAATTAATCCTTAATGGATCAAATTAAACCACTGATAAGAACATCACTGCATCATGTTAGATTGCGGGTGTGTTTACTTTGCCCTTACTGTAAACAGACTCAGGAACAGAGCACCGTGTGGGTGTGTGCGTGCGTGTGTGTGTGTGTGTTTTAATCCCATTGTGAGGACCGAAGGTATCCATCTGGCCTATAAAGTGATAAGAAATGATTTCTCACCCGATCTAAAATTTTATAACAACATTTATTTATAACAACAAAACAATTATTTATATATATATATATATATATATATATATATATATATATATATATATATATATATATATATATATATATATATATTCAGTAATGTTGCGTTCTGGACTTTTTGTTAGTATTTAGTTTAAAAATGCTTAGGACGGTGTTGCATGGTTGTTGAAAGTTTCTCCTTCCTCATGCAAGTGGATAATCATCTATCTAATCTCCTCAGAAATATAAGTAGAACTAGCAACCATGCAATACCTGGTACACCACCAAACTGTCGCCATCATAAACATGAAGTCCAAAGTAAACAAAGAGTCCAGACCTCAACATCACAGCAAATGAAACCAACTTTTGTTAATAGCAGAGAGTTTTGTTTTTTTCCTTACATAGGTCCCTCCTGTCTCTATATTCTGCATATGTTTTGTGTTTATTTAATATATTTCAGCTTCAGTATTTTCTTTGTGCTTTTATTTTTACTTTGTTTACTTTCTGTAGAGTGATGATCTGAGCCTTGCCACAATGAATGTCCTGACATGTTGTGCAAATGACAAATAAACTTAAAACTAAACTAAACGAAACTAAACTTAATGGCAGTTTTCATTGGAAATTGAATTCTGTATGGAATTGTATGCCAGCTTATAAAATTAGACACACTGAACACTAAAAAGTATTTTGGCTATTAAGGTTAAGGTTTAGCTGTAGGCATGGCAGTATTTAATTACAGTATACATAAGTCAATGGAAAAACCAATAAGGTTGAATAATATGTGTGTACTTCATTGTGTATTTGTCTCTTTGTGGGGACCAGATTTCCCCAGGATGAAGAAGAACATGAATACTTTGATACTGTGGACATATCTGGTTTCATAGCTGTTCCTTTTCACAAAATCCAGCGTTTATTTGATAAAGTGAAACGTTTTTTTTAGTTTAATATTAGACATGGGTTCATGTATAGCACAACCACAACTACAGTAATACACAAGTCTTAGAAATACCCCACAAAGACAGAAATACAGCATACCGTGTTGGAGCTTTTACACTGGCACCCTGAGGCTTTTGTTAAATGTCAACATGAACTGTGTCAAAGGAGGACAGAAGAGCATAAGCAGTCTCCCTGCTACATGGAATTTTACCCGGTGTGATGGAAGAGGAAGAAAGTGTGCTCACAATGTGGCTTTCTCTACAGGGTTAAGGCTTATCAGCTCAGTCCTAGACTCACCGGCCCCGATTTCTGCATTTCTCAGGCAATCTGCAAGAAATAAGCTACTTTTCAAAGTCACGCGGTAAAAGGGAGCCCATTTAGAGTGTGTGCAGAATGCTGTATGGAAGCAAAGATGAGAGAATAATGGAAATGGCAGCGAAACCATGGCAGAGGAGGAGTAACCTTGACCGCAGAATCTTCAAGGGCTGTCGGAGTGGGTTGGCGCCACATGTGAGAGGCGCTCTGATTGCACTGACAACAACAAGCTGCTAGATTTGTGTGTGTGTGTATGTGTGTGTGTGTGTGTGTTCGTGCGTGGCAGCTCCTTTGGTGTTTTGTTGGTAAAGAGGGAGGATCTAAGGCCTCAGGTAAGACAAATACAAATTCCAACGGGTGCCAGCAGCACCTGCTCGATTTACATTTGCTAATTGCAAAGGAATCAAAAAGAAAGCATGAGAAAAGGCAAATATTTTCATCAATACCTCATAGTGCACACGCAACACCTATCTGAGGAATGCTTTTTAGGTATTGACTTCCTGGCCCACGTCAGCAAGCACACACTCAAGGCTTTCTGGGTCAGTATCACTTTTCAGATTACTGTTGCATAGAAATGGTTTATGAATGGTCAGAGGTATTCTACCCTCTGTATCTGCTGATCTGTTTCTCGATGGCATTATATAAAGAAAAAGCAAAAAACTGGCTATTTATGGCTCATGATGCATCTTCAAGGCTTACGCCATCATAACATATAACCAATCAGTGGTGGACAAAGTACAAAAACCATATACTTGAGTTAAAGTAGAGACACCCAAGGTAAAATATTACTTTAGTAAAAGTAGATGTTCCTCCACTTGAGTAAAAGTACAAAAGTATTTGCCTTCAAATGTACTTAAATATCAAAAGTAAAAGTACAAAAAAATTAATTAAGTTAAACTTGTAACTAAGTTGCAATTAAGTTTAATAAAACCTTAAACACAGGTTCACAAATGTGTTTTCCTTTACTGTATTGTACCTGTAGGTCTCTGTTCATAAACATAAAATAGTAAAAACAAATTTGCTATAAAATGAAATTGTTGTAAAATGAAAGTGTTTGTATAAATTCAGAAAAAAAACATCAGTCACAACTGCATATGTGTACAAATTTCTATAGTGTGGTCTATTTATTCAAGGTTAGGTTAGTTCCATCATTTATGTTTGAATAGACCCTCCCAAAATTTTACATCGTTGTGCTGATGCTGTGCTGTGCTGATGCTGTGCTGAACTGTGACTGTGTGATATGTGACTTGCACTGGGTCATTATGTCAAAACAAGCTCAAAACAAAGTGCGTGTTTTTCCCTGATAGGTGTTCTTGCTTTGCACTTCTTTTGTTTTGACATGTTAAGTTTTTTTATACACAGATAAACCAAAAGGAACAACAGATTTTGAATAATGTAGAGGAGTACGATATGTGACTGAAATGTAGTGGAGTGAAAGTGCTTCAGTAAAGTACAGATACATGAAAAGACTACTTAAGTAAAGTAACGAATTACATTTATTTAGTTACTGTCCACCACTGTAACCAATACATCACACACAGTTGTAAGTAAAAGTTTGAACATTCTCATTAAGATAACATGTTTTGTTAATTTCCTAAGTAAAAATAATTTACTCCCTTAAAATCCCAGACTTGTTACATACTGAGGATTATTATTCAGTAATCACAAAGTTGAGACCCCTAACAACCACGCAAGACCTGGTAAAGCAATAAAAGCATCACCATCAGATTAACAGCACTTAAAGCTTTCATCTCTCACAAAACATCAAGCTCCACTCTTGCTTCCGATCTGAATAAATCCACAAGTGTTTCTGACCATTCTTCCAGACGTCAAGATGCTGTTTCTGAGAAAAAGAAATATAAAAATAGCAAAGAAGCTTTAGTTGTTGCTCACAGAACAGTTGACTGACCGCCCCAGGGTCCAGACCTCAACATCAGTGAATGTGATTGGGAATATTTGGATTCTGAAAAGCAGAAAATGCAACCAACTTTGGACTAAACTTAAAGACTAAACTTTGGAGGTGTGGAAAAATATCCCTGCAGATTTCAAAGAAAAACTGAAAGCAAGTATGGATTCAGGACATCCTAATATCTGATATTCTACTTAGGGATGTAGGCTTATGTGTCATGTTCTTTGTAATGATATGCTTTAAGCTTTTTGATGGACTGAAAATTAAATAAACACTGGTCTAAGAGTTTTGCACAGTGCTACACATTAACAAAAAATCTAAATGTGCTTCCAAAAGCGGTTGTTCTATTTTATTTTACTTATAAATTATTATTTTATAAGAACTATTTATGTTTAACGATGTTCACTAACTACTATGAATTACTTGGTGGCCACTATTAAAATATATTGAGGAATTGAAGTGTGGGGCCACATATGGACTCTTGTGGTTTATTGTTCATAGATGAGTTTCTAAGGCATCATAAATGATCTGAGCATTTTGTTGGCTTTCAAAAACTTGGCTTGAGCTGGTTAGCCAGGTCATATCCTGACACCTAAACCCCAGAGCCCTAGAGAGAAGTGAGCTAAAAACAACACCTGCGCTGGGTGAAGTCACAGCCTTGATGGCATACCAATCACCTGGGACAAAATCTTCCCAGGCTTGGCTTGTTCCCCCACCTACCCTCGCTTCCACCCCCACCTATCTCTCTCTCTCTCTCTCTCTCTCTCTGCCCCTGGCTCCATTACTCCTCTCTCAACCTGAGGTCCCACAAAAAGTGTTTTGTTGTCCATGGCTCGGGTTGCGCGGTGCTCCTGGAGTGACAAACCTCTCAACAATAGTGAGAGCAAAAGGGAGAGTGTGTGTGTGTGTGGGGGGGGGGGGGGGGGGGGGGGTGTTTATAAGGGGGGTTCAGAAGTCTCAGGTGACAGGCAAGCATTGCCGTTTAGAGCCGGAGTGGAGCTGGGCGGGGCAGGAGCTGCGACGGCTGTTTGGGAAGGACGAAGAGTCGGCTTTGATTAGCACTGATAACAGAGCATGGCTGTGCAGGTAAAAGTGAACATGCGGAGAACAGCTGGGATTCACGTTGCTTTCAGAGCGAGGAGGAGTTTGGCTGATGGGGACAGCAGACTCAGAATCACACACATCTGCATACCCAACATCCCCTTTCACAAACAGATTGAAAAAAAGCTAAGAATTTGATTAATTTGTATAAACAGCGTATTAAAAAACATTAACATCACCCACCTTACCAGTACATTTGTTAACCCCTTACTTTTTACCCAGCCTCTGCTTAATGAGTAAAATGCTTTAAAGCCCATTATTGAATAACTACTAAAATGTTTTGGTAGCTTCTATGTAACATTTAAGAATATTATGTAGTTATCAGAGTTAGGACCTGAAATCTGGAGCCACTCAAGGTTCCTTGATGTTGAAGGGGTTAATGTGCACATGACTAAGTCAAGGAAACCTGCCTGGCTGTTTTTTCAAGCATGTCATGTGTTATTTTGTTTCAGTAGCTCTAACTACATTCACACAAAAGAAGAAGACAGTGCCTCTCATCAATTTTAGTCACAAATTGAGGCAGAGGCTGCCAACAGAAGCAGGGCTTGGTGTAAGAGACACCTGACAATAGGTGAGACGTGTTACCCTGTCAGATGTCTTTGGCATGGTCTCCTGTTCCCTGAGGTGACAACACCTGCGAGTTCAAATCCCCATCGCTCCTCACTCTCACGCTAAGCTCTGCTGCAAAGGAGGTTTCTGCCCAGTTTACATAGAGAGGTGGGGGTGGGTTGTGGCAGAGACACAGTCGCTCCTTATTCTTGACACTTGTCACTCAGCACGTTTTCAGGGTGAATAACATGAAACTCAAAGTGGATTTGTCTGTGTAGGCCTTGGACAGCCTGGCATAGTAGAAGTGCAACAGACCAGTCTTGATATGAATACAGGCCTGCAGACTGCTGACTGTCAAAAAACAATTACACAACTTTCTGTTTCGAAGACATGTTTTGTGTCTGTTTAGTTTACTTTAGTTTTGTGCTGAAGCTACAAGTATAATGTAGTTAACAGGTTGTGAAAGCCTATGCGGTCCTGACACATATCTATTCACCTTATTCTCCTGTCCCATTTAACCTGTTAACTGTTGCCCCATTTTTGCCTGAAACAACATAGACAAAGTAAAAGCAATACTGTTCCCACATATTTTGGCCTACTGTCATGATCTTAGTCTCATTTGAAAGGTAACACTCTGATTAGAAGAATTGTATGAAATACCGACATAGAGTAACAGAGAGTAGAATGGAGGTGTTTATTTTGGCCTGACTCATAAACCTCTAAATTGATCTCTGATTCTTGCTGTGATATGAAGACCACATGTTTTGGTTTATGATTTGTCTGTGGATAGTGGCAAAGCTTTGAAGGTAAGGACCCAAGAATTTGCTAGCAGTTCTTGTGGTGCAAATAAGACATTCGGCATTGCTGTGAATTATGGATCATAAAATGGTTTCTGGATCCTGAAATTTCAAACTTTCTAACAATATATTGTGTTACTGTATTGCTGAACAATTTCATGCAAAAAAATGATGTATAAAAAAGAGAAGTGATCATTTTGACAGAAGTGTGGCGGTAACGTTGCTGTGATCTAGAAGAGTTTAAGTGACTTACGGACAGGGAAGACAGACTGTCAATAACCTCCTGATATAACAGTGTGGGGAAAAAACCAATTCCAATTGATCTTATTGTTGGGATGCTTGAATACAATCAATCTATTTGTCAACAGAAGTATGAAACTGCGTGAGATTCATAGCCTACATATTCATAGCCTACAACAGTTAGTTGTAATAAAGTCTTGTCATTTCATTACATTTCATTTTTTTCATTGATTTCATTCATTCATTTTATTATTTTACACTGAAAGTCATTACAGTCCCAAAACAAAAAAGGAAAGGATTTATGAAGACGTCTGTTCAATGGCTTAAGTTTTTTGAACTAGCACTATGATAATGTTCCTCATATGTCCACCATGGTCCACCTTGTAGCGGAGATTTAGTCAGCTGTAGTTAGCTCTAGGAATAAAAGATTCAGGATTCAACATTCAATATCTCTTGTTTTCTACTGCTTATTTAGTAGTTTACTTGCAGTAAGGTAATGGTAATGAGTGCATGTTCCAATGAACATCATACAAATATGGACAAAAGTAAAATTTCAGTTGGCTGCTACACATGAGAGGGTGCTATACCATGAGATATTGGCGTTGATGTGCTGCAGTCGTAAGCATGAGGTTAAAAACTAATTGCAATTATACAACACTTTGATTATTGATTATGTTTATTAGAGTTCAAACCAATTATGTCACACAAACTGATTAACAAGACACAATGCAAATGGGGCAGAGTTCTGGCACTAGCATCTCGTGTAAACAGCTTCACTGATAGCAATGGGAGCTTTGTGGTTTTGATGATGTTGCCTGCTTGTGTCACTTGCTGTTATTATAGTTCTTTACAGGAACTCTGTTATTTGTGAAAAAATTTAAGGCTGTTACTATTTTAGCAGCTACTTACAGGTAAATAATGTAGCCTGCACCTTGACTACATTAGCCTTACAGTAGCTCTAGAGCACAACTACATTTGTGGTAATGAGAACATCATAAATAGCCTTTTATGGTCAAACTATCGCTTTAAGGTACTCTCACTCAAGCACAAATATCAGGACAAATACATGCTGAACCTCCCCCCATCCAGCAGCAGTAAAAGCCTTTTTTGCTGCTGATGGCTCTGTGCATCCCAGAGCAGGTCTCATGTGCCTGTGGTGGTTGGTAGGAGAGCTCCAAACAGTGAGGAGCTAAATGAGGAGAGCTGCAGCACCTGAGGCCTGGGGGCCGGGAGTCTGCAGCCTGGAGGCTTGTTCTTCCCCGCCAGCCGAACAGGCTGGAGCTTATCACCAATCTCCCCTGCTGTTAGCCACCTTGTCCAGTCCAGAGTGCTGCCTCATGCATACATACATAGTCTATTTTTAAAAATAGAGGTGCAAAAAGTGGGTCTTCAGAGGATTGCCATAGAAGAGCCTTTCAGTTCAGTGGTTTCCTTTGAGCTTCTTCCCTTGAAAGGTTTCTTCTAGACCCAAAAGTGATCTTGAGAAAATGCTCTAAATAATTATTTTTGGCACCTGTAATTGTCATGTAATGAGAACTGAAAGTGGTAAATCAGCTGCACCAATTTTGGAATGTTAGAATTTATAATCATTTATTTGAATTTTCTTTTTGTCTGCATTCATTTTTTCAAATTTATGTAATATGATTTTATTTGAGAGAGTAACATTTTAATGTATACATTTTATTTTCTATGTTATAAATAGTCTCTCAAATATAATGTCGTATTGAACATTCACTCTTGGTGTGCTATTTGTTATTTGATGCATGTGGTGAAATCTGCTGCTACAGCTCCTGTAATATGCCCTCCAGATTCCACTCATTCAGCTCTTTTAATGTCCACAGCACAATTGATAATACATGCAAAACAAGCTAGTGAGCGAAATGCTAACAGAAACTTTTTTTGTGGGGACATTTCAGCAATGCTAACTTGTGTTAAATGTGTGAAATTATTCTTCACTGGACTGGTACCAGTAACTGATTTCCATAGACCCGTTTGTCATTGTCACTCTGATAGGCCTCTTACAGTCATTGGTTATCCCGGGTTAATCTAACTGCTTTTGTCCAATGATAGGCTGGTTTCTTTTTCTCAACAATCAATATTGTATATCAGTTGTAAAATCTTATCCTTATTTATATTGTTCTTGTTGTGTTATTGTTTCACTGTTTGGTGTCAGCGAGTCTTGGATCCTTCCTAGGTTTCTTCCTCTTGCTTTTTTCTTGTCATTTCAGTCTCCGTTTATTCCCACCCTAATAAATCTACATTTCCACTCCCATTTAGCCCAAAATTTCTTGAGGTTGTCTCCAAATGTTCTCTTTATGAGATTATGTCAGGTTCCACAAAACTATTGCATAAATAGCTCCTCCAGCTACATTCATATATTCAGTGTATTATTATATTGTATAATTCTGAGTCATACCAAAATAATAGTGACCAAATTTAATCATTGCAAGGCAGAGAATTACACACACAGCCAGAACACACAATAAACACAAGAATCAACACAGTACAATACAAACACACACACACACACATATGCATGTTGATTATGAGCTTCCCAACCTCTCTACAACAATAAAACAAGAAATGAACTGCAGCAGTGCTAAACTCTCTGAAACTGCTCTCGTTTTCCCAGAGCAGCAGTGCCGGTCTTGTCTTCATGAGTAACTAGACCAGTTCCTCTTCAAGAGCTAATACTTAACCAAGACCCACTAAACATTGACTCAGGGATCAGCACCCAATTAATGAGTAATTTCGCTGTGAAAGATGTCCTGACATTCAAACTGTGGCTGTTTCATATCTGAACAGTATCTCTTAATGTCTGAAAACAAGCCACAGCATTGGGTGCAGGGCCAAAAAGGAACATAGATTAATGATTGTTTTTAGCACCTGAAAAAATTGCTGCAGTTAAACTGTAGTTAAATTATAAAGAAACTGAATATAAATCATTGCTGTCATATCAAAACCACTCAGGACAAACGGTTCAATAGAAACAGTCTAAAACTTATGTTAAAGTTAAGAAAATGTTTTATGTCACTCTTAAAAAGAAGGTGCTTTGTTATAGATACACCAAAGCACTGAATGTGTCAGTGTGAAAAACTTTCTAAACTTTTAAATAACCTTTTTATAATTTTTAGATTTAACGGGTCTTTTACATTATGTGAAGAAACTTTAAAAAGGTTCTTCACACTCATCTCATTTACGAACCTGTTAGAACCATTTTAGAACCTGTTTTGATAGGGTTCTTGTACAATGTTACTATTTTGGAGATCATCAATTAAAAATGTGATGCTGGACCTTCCTCAAAATTCTTAGCTGACTAACAGCGTTTTTTTTGTTTTTTTTTTTATAAAGAAGGTTCTGGCACATCTCTCTCTAAGCTACTGTCTCACAGCTACTTCATTACTTCATTATTAGTGAAGATTTTCCCGTCACGACAGCAGGACATAGTTTCACTCTCATACTG